>NC_142244.1:86645740-86954564 GCF_052056855.1 Sturnus vulgaris | reverse complement strand
AGACAGCATTGTCACAAACATTTCCTATGAAACACAGGTTTGCTGAAAAGAAAGATATTAGAGCATCTACAGTCTATGCCTTCAAGTCATCACCATTAAACACCACTTGCCACTAAAAAAAATAAAAATGTTCTTAAGTTTTTGTAAAAAAATGAACAGTAGCTTCAATTGAAAGAGTTCTTTAGTATTTACTAAGCTTTGAAAATGTTCTGCTTTTAGGTCTCTGTGCTCTGCCTTGAAATGCCATGTCTATATGTAAAGCATAAATACTGATTATATAGCTCCACTGAGGACCATAACTACAGAATACCAAAGTGGAAAGGTGAGAGAATTTGAATAGGATTAGGTGTTCTATAATTTATGAAAACAGATACTTTTTTTTTTCCCCAACACTCTTTATTTCCAGCTGAAATAAACTCTTATTTTTTAAATCTTATTGTAAGGATGCTTTCATAGTTTTTTAATTGCCCGTCCTTGGAGTCTGCTGTAATTTCTGAATAATAATTTACATTCAAAACTTGTTATATTATCTCTCTACAACTCTTGCTGCTATACCAAGGAACAACTGTCTGTTCTCATATGAATGTTCTGTATGTCTGTCTGATTTGTGTGGCCAACTTGTATATGCTGTATATTATGATGCATATATGTGCCGTGTGTAGCTGTGCTAATTGGGAATGAATCTTCAGTTTCACTGCTGGTTGGACGTGGGGCATGGAGCTGCTGTAGTTTCACCCTCTCAGACCATCAGATCCAATGCACTGCTTCTCTCCTAACATTTAGGTACCGTGTCATACAGGCACAAAGGTTGTGCTCATTCTTCCTTTATTATTAAATAGACAAAAATTAGACTAATTCTAAAACAGGCACCACAGCTTAATTTTAGCTAGCCAAGGAACCTGTTGCATTACTAGGTCCAGACGAAATGTTTAACGTTCTTATGCGAAAATTACATATGATACCATTGAAAGGAAATTAATTGTAATGTTGCAGAAGGACAATCAATCTTTATACAAAACATACACAGGACCTTAGGGGAGCTTGCCAGGGCTGTCTGCAGACTTGGTGTCATTCTTGCTGCTCTAGTATTCACACCTTGAATCCCATATCCAGTTCTGGGCCCTTCATTCCAGGAAGGACATTGAGGTACTGGACCCAGTCCAGAGAAGGATGACAGAGCTGGTGAAGGGGCTGGAGCACAAGTCCTGTTAGAAATGGCTGAGAGAGCTGGGGCTGTTCATCCTGGAGAAAAGGAGGCTCAGGGATGACCTTATCACTCTCTACAAACACCTGAAAGGAGGCTGCAGTGAGGGGTGGGAAGAGGGGGTTGAAAGGTCTTTTCTCCCAAGTAACAAGAGACAGGACAGGCCTCAGTTTATTGTTCCAGGAGAGGTTTAGATTGGATATTTGGAAAAAATTCTTCACTGCAAGGGTGGTCAGGCATTGGAACAAACTCTCCAGGGAAGTGCTTGAGTCACTATCCCTGAAAATATTTAAAAGACGTGTAACTGTGGCACCTGGGGAGATGGTTTAGTAATGGACTGGGCAGTGCTGGGATTATGATTGGACTAAATGATCTTAGGGGTCTTTTCCAACACAAATAATTCTATGATTCCCTCCTCACATATATTGACTTCTGGGTGACCAGATGGCATTGCAAGGGTCCCCTGCTCACCAGCTGGGGCTCAGGAATGCAAGATTCAGTGTAATCAGCAAAATTTCTTATCTTCTTTAGCTCAAGCACTGCATGTCGCCTCTGCCTTTTTTTTTCCCTCAGATCACTGCAGCAATGAAACCTAAAGAACCTTTCTCTAGCACTCATACAATGTCTGCCAACAAGTAGCCAAAAGAAACGTCTTCTCAACCTTGCCCCATCAGCATCTGCTGGGTCTGTTCTAGGTGCCCAGCAAGCCAATATTTGATAAAAAGGAAATTAAATAGAAGAAAGGGAAAGACAGTAACTTGTTCCAGTGCTTAAGTGAGGGAGGTCTTTGTTACAGCAGAAGTTTCTCCCAGCAGTAAATTCTCTCTTGAAAAACTCAGAACAAAGCCTCATATTCTCTATTCAAGAGCCAGCAAAAGAAAAAGAAAACTTGTACAGGACTCATCATTCATCTGTATAAAAATGGATTAAGCATGGTTATATACCCCCTACTTTACAGAAGGAGAAATTGAGGCAGTGATTGGGTAGCTCCCCTGCAAATGCAAATTGCTGTGAGGCAGGGACAACAAAGAGGAATAAAATCTATACATACTGTTAATCATAGATATTTGCCCAAAGGCCTAAGACTCCTTATGATGCAAAATATTTCTTTATTATTATTTTGATTCAGGCAAAATCCAGATCTTACCTAATTACATTTATTACTTCTTTGTTTTATATTCTTAACCACTAGTTTTTTGTTGTTTTGAATAGAAATGAAGGTAATTATTAATAATGAGGTTTCACAACAATTCTTTAAAAATACTTTACTTAACATGGAATAATTTTGTTATGAAATATCACACTGTATGATGTACCAGGCCAAGGAATGGAAAAGACTAGTAGGAAGAAAGAGTCCCAATATGTAACTTCATTAATCTTCTTAATAAAGGCAAGGAAATTACATTTCTAACAGCTGAGAAAGACTAAACATGTCTGTGTGAAACTTAAAGAAGCTTGAATCAGAAAAACATGCCAAAGGTAAGCTCAGGTAAGCTCATCACATATTTCTTTGTGTTGGTAACATTGGTCCAAGCTTTATATACAAACTTTATATATAAAGTGAAGTTGTGTGCTAGTTTTGGCTGGAGTAGAGTTAATTTTCTTCACAGAGACTAGTATAGGGCTGTACTTTGGATTTGTTCTGAACACAGGGTTGATAGTATAGAGACATCCTTGATATTCCTGAGCAGGGCTTCCACAGAGCAAAGGCTTTTTCTGCTTTCCATACTTCCACAGTGGTGAGGAAGCTGGGGATGCCTGGGAGCCTGGGAGGAGACACAGCCAGGACAGGTGACCCAAACTGACCAAAGGGATATTCCAGGCCATGTGACATCACACTCACCATACAGAGAGGAGTGGAGAAGGAGGAAGAGGAGGATATTTGGAGTGATGGCATTTGTCTTCCCAAGTCACCCTTTTGCATGCTGGGGCCCTGCTCTCCTGGACACGGCTGAACACCTGCCTGCCCATGGGAAGCAGTGAATCAATTCCTTGATTTGCATTGCTTAAATGTGCAGATTTCCCTATTAAACTGTCTTTATCTAAACCCACGAGTTTTCTGGCTTTTACCCTTTCCATTCTTTCCCCTATCCTGCTGATGGGGGAGCGAGTGAGCAGCTGAGTGGGACTTGGTTGCCAGCTGGGGTTCAACCATGGCAAGTTCTCACTTAGATTCTGCCTTTTTGTTGAGTCACTGAGCCAGTAAGCCAAAAAAAACTCATGGCATTTGCAGGATCCCTATCCTTGAAATGTGTGATAAGCAGAGTCCTGTTTGTCCATGGAGCTGAACAACAGCTGGAAAAACACCTGTGTAGGAGTTCTAGTTTCATGGAGATAATATGCTGGTAGCTTAGGGTAATGATAGCCCAACAGGGTATCAGAATTTATTTACACCAAATCTTAATGTACACCTTATCATTTGAAAAATTCTTTGACTGATTGATAGGTTTTATAACACTTTCATTTTTTTTCACTAGGTTTGGCTTTGCTTTTAATCATGGGTTAGTATGACATAATCTGTTGCTTCATCTGCATCTGTGCATGCCATCTCCCAGACATCTGAGAAATACCACTTATATATTTCCAGCATGAGTTTGTCCCTGCTTTATTTTCAGCAACTTTGAAATATCAGGATCATAATCTGCTCAGAAATAAAAGCAGCTGTATAAATTTGCAGCTAATACTTTGAATAATTTTGGGTTTATTTCTTATAATTTTCTCATGTTGAAACTCTGTTCATCAAGATATTATGTTACTTAGCATTTGCATCAGGATCAGGCTTCTTTCTTCAGGAGGTTATCGGAAATTTATGATGCTGTTTGTATTCTTTGGGTAAAGATCAGCCTCTTCAGACAGAGTTTTAGTTCCTGCCTCAAGCATTTTTCAATTAGGAAAACCAGACTGGATGAAAACTTCCACATATCCCCAGTCAGATGCAATTTGTACCTAAATGCTTTCCAATACTAAAACCACGGGTATCAGCTAATGTCACCGATACCAGAATGATAGAGACACTGAAATTGCTGACACCGAATGAGCCCATCCACCTTCCAAAGTGATTTACATGGAAAGATATGACGTGTTTGGGGAAACAGAAAAGCTATCTTAGTTGATGAAAAACAAAGTTTTTTTAAAAAATTCTTTCTTTGTCTTCAGTTAGGCAAGATTTAAACTATTTTGCTTTAACGCCTTGAAATTCTTCATCTTCTTTGCAATCCACTAAATCACTACTATGACAGCAGAACTTGTGCAGGCTTGAAAGACAAGCACATCTAACACTCTCTGAAAAATGGAAATTTTTACGTGGCCTCTGGGTTTTGCAGCATTCTTTGTTTTTCATTTATTTGAAGAACATAAAATTAAGGAACAGTCTAGATGCACTACTGGGAGGAGATGGAGCAGCATAAGCGTAATTCATTGAAAACTTGGATAACTGATTCTGCTAAGTAAAAATCCTCTGTCACAAGATGCTCTAAGAAATTATTGAAGTTTGACTAACAAGCATGATAGTCAAGTCAGATACATCCCAAGCTTTGGATCTCACACAGTGTCTGGCTTTTCTTTTCTAAGTGAAAGAACAGCCTGGAGTCACACAGGGATGGAAGGAAGAAAGAGGGGATAAAAGTCAGTGAGGAGACTTGGCAAGTCTCAGAGAAATGGTACGGCAGTGTAAGATGTTCTCTGATATGAAAACACTGCCACACAGAGTGATGAAAACACATAGCAAAATTTACAAGTGAAAGAAAGAAAGTTTGCTGTGCTTCAGAAAGCTGGGGAACAGGGACCAGGCAGGCAGAAGTAGTCGAAGAAAATCCAAAATAACAACAAACGGGCCTCCTGGGGAGTGATTTTGCAACCAGGGAGGGAAGAAAACAGGTTCCCCAGCACACCTGGGCAGTCTTCAGCCCTGTCAGCAGCAAATCTGTTCCTACAGAGGCCCCATAGAATGTCATTTCCTTCACCACAGTCAGGAAGTTCAAAAAGATTTTCCCTTTTCAAATCTGTTCCCCTGTTTTCCTAAATCAGTAGGTAGGGAGGCTACGATTTTCTGCTGCAGAGAGACCTTCCCTTACAGCTGTTTCTCTTTTGTAACAGAGATGACTGGACTGTATTACCTCCAAAACACTGCTCATGTCCATGCTGAAGGTAACTGTGATTGCTCACATGCTTCTGGTTTTAACTGCCTCTTGTTTCCCACTTTACTAAATTGTTTCAGTTTTTTCTAAGTTTGTTGATAAGGCCTCTGAAAGACTCAAATAATAATGACCCCCACACAATGTAAATGTAAATATAAATGTAGTAAATGTGAAGTAAGGGAACCTGGCTAACTGTGTTGTTGGATAGCATTATTGTTTCAGGCACCTGATCTAACGTGTAGGATGTTAAAAAGAAAAGAAAAGGGAAAAAAGGAAAAATAAGTCTTTGGAAGATCTTACACACCATGGAAAAGAAAATGCAAAAAACCGCTATTTTTTTGTTTTTCAGCCCACCTTTCAAGTATTTCAGCCATGGATTGTGCTTGATCTCCAGCTGCTCTCTTGGCACGTCATGAAAGAGTTATTTCTAATTCAATTGTCCTTAGAGGCAGCAACGACTTTTTCCTGAAATTTGCAGGTCTCTCTTCTTCACTGAATTTCTCTGCAGCATTCCCGACTGCATGACAGGTCTGCAATTATAATTATTGAAAACTATTATTTAAAAAGCTCCAGCTTGCTCCTGAAGCTGTTAACAGGTCTGAATTATATGACCTGCAGCAAGAGAGCACCAGAGAACATTTTTGCCAGTGTGCGGCCAACCGTGAATTGTGTTTCAGATCGGTGGAAATGCTCATATATTGCACTGAATTCAAATGATGTGCTGGTTCCTTAATTTAAAATTTACTATTTAAGATTTTTTTTTTCCCAATCATTTCTTTCTTTTAGAATTATGACCTGGCAGTACAAGAATTCAGGGTGACAGACTAGGAAGAAATGCATTAGACTTACTTTTTCTCTTTTAAGGGATGCAGGAAAACTCATGAAGGCTTAGTTCAAAGAAGATGTTACCAAAGAAGAAGAGATTGTTCTTTGAGATTAAAAAATGATAGGCAATTTCAGATAGGAAATAAATCTGTAATATCCACTCTAAGACATAATTTTGCTGCTAACATAAAGAATTCTCTCAGGATAACTCATGTTCTACAGAAAAGATGAAAGGAGGCAAGAGCAATTACTCAGCATGAGGAAATATAGAAAACAATGTTGAAGAATGGTAATGTCAACAATAGCTTGACTCAATAAACAGTGGGAGTGGAATCTTGTAGATTTGAAGATATATAGGAGTCATCAGAAAGTTAGCAGCACTTGATATCACACTAATTTTAAAGTCTTGGTTTCCCCGTCTGTTCCTTTTTTCCGCCTCTATTAAGCTTATGAACCACATTGTTGACTCTACAGGCTGAAGAATCTAGAATCTCCCCTTAGGAAATACACACATTTCCTGTTGTCAACAAGTAGCTGCATCCATAAGAAGCTCAAGGAGTTAAACCCTTGACTGATCCTTTGGGACACATCTAGGATTACGGCAGAAATGCAGTGGAAATCTTTACAAGCAGGTTTGCAGATGACCCCACAAACTTTCCCAAAAGATGACCCAACAAACTTTCTGCACTCTTATCCCAAAAGAGTTCTCTAAAACTTAACTGAAGATAAGGTTGGAACAGCGCAGAACTAAAAACATGCAGAAGGAAAATGACTTTTCCTCTTGTAATGCCCAGTTACCCAAAGCGTATAAATAACTAAAGAGCACTCAGGCAGATACATGGCTGTAAAGTAGGAGCTGAAAAGATCTATTGACCCCATCTGACATGCTTTGCAAAGCACAGCTACGGCTGAGCCGAGTGCTGCCATTCACAGGCAGCTGATAAGAGGTAGCACAGCAGTCCTGAGGGGACCACACTTCGTGAACACAGACAGTGATTATGCTGAAATAATTAACGCCTCTAATCAAGCAGAGGATGCAAGGTCCAAAACACTGATTTTGTTCCTTTTATTGAATAGAAATAACCTGTTCTTTTATCCCAAACACTGTATCAGCCCTATGTTCACACTGCTACAAATAACAAAGCCCTTATTTTTTCACAATCCACTCTGAACACACCAAACTGTGCACAGTATGAGCTGATAAAGCTTGACTTGAACATTTTTTTCTGAATGCAAATTGCTGTAGGCTTTAAAGGACTCCAGATCTCCCTGGGGTAGGTACAAACTATTTTTAAAATGGATTTGATAACGCATCTGTTTTAAAAGTCAAGAGTATGTCTGTGTGCTAATGGGAGTAAATGGGATTGTGAAACATATGCTTCAGGCCTTAAAAAAAAAAATAATGCAAGAATGTAAGGACATAGATAACAAAATAATAGCAATACTAATTCACTCCTTCTTCCAGTCATTGTCCGTAGACATCTGAGTGTATGGACATCACAGCAGAGACACACTTGGCAGCTGTCTGTAAGCCAGCTGTTTGATGCAAACTGCAACTGAATTCCATGCTAACAGCAGCCAGGCCATAACATGGGGGCAGGGAAGGTTTCCATATGGGAAAGGTTATAAAAGCTATTTTATATGTGGGGTATACCCATAAATATATATAATATATATATATGCATATATACTTTCTATATGTATCCATACATATATATACACATACACGATTTTTAGACAAGATGCCTGCAGAAGATTTCTACTTACCAGCAGAGTGTCATAGTACCAGCCCAGCCACTTGAATGTGCCCACTTTGAAATGTGTCTTCTCTCATCTGAGCTCTCAGAGGGCACAAAGCATCCCCTGGGACACACAGATGCCTCTAAGAGTAAGGCAAGGCAGGGTATAGGGAGCTTTCCCATCTCCAAGGGAGACAGCAACAGTGTGAGGGAACTCACCACATACTGAGGGCAGGAGTGTGAGCCCCCCAGACTGACAGTCCTGTGAGATTCCAGAACCGTCTTATTGAAACAGAAGCCCTGGTGGGGGGTGGGAGGTGAGAGAGTACCACCACAGAAATGAGGAGTAAACAGATCTGTGCACTTTAAAATCTGGTGGGAAAACCTCCATTATTTTTGATAGAGCCAAGGATTTACCACCTTTATAAAACCAACATGTCTAAAGTATTTTCCCACTGACTGTCTCAGCAAGTGGTGGATGAAAGAGCAAGCAGCAGTCTCCCACAGGTATGACTTCTCTGCCCTTGAACAGCAACTGGGACATGTGGAAATTGCAATTTTTGTTGTGATTGATTCTGGCTCCAGCAACATCCATGACTCCTTTCTCTGCCAGCATCTGCAATCTCAGTTTGCCAAGATCAAGTCTCACTCAAAAAAACCCAAAAAACCCCAAAAAAGGTTACCTTTTCTCAAACTAAAAAAACAAATCTAAAGAACAAAGGAAAAAGAGAAAAGGGCACTTTGGAATATCTTAGAGAATTAAATTGTCACATTTACTCTGAATCATTTATCTCATAGAAAATATCTACATGTACTCATCATTTTGTTCTTGTTTATGCCATTTCTAAAAAACTATGCTACAAATCAGTGGGCTTAAAATTACTGTTTCAGTCAATGTTACATGGAACTGTATGAAGGAGTCAGAAAAAAAAGGCAATATATAATTTTGCCATTTTCTTGGAAGAGAAAGCAAAATAAAGCTATGATTTAAATTTTTTTTCAAGTTAAATGCTTTAAGTGTTTGAGGTAGAATTAACTTGTTGAAAATGTTATCTCCGTCCTCACATGCCGGATTCTTGCTAGGTCTGTAGGTCTGGAAACTCCTTAGGCATTTTCCAACTTGGCTAGAAAATTCCCAGAGAGATTATTTTGACTTGTTTAGAATTCCCCATTGTGCAGACAATAGATGGACATCTATTTTATAGTCAGATGTTCCTTACAGTGTAAACTGAGAATAACAGGGATCTGAGTGCTGTTTGTCACTCAGGCATAAGAAGTGATCAGAGCTGTAGCTCTTGCAGTAGCAATGGCAGCATTTAAGTGGTAATAGGAACATTTCTGTGAAGAACCAAATTCTTTCTTTCTTTCCTGGCACAGAACTTAAATAAAAACTGTGGTGCTAAAACTTCAATGTCATGGTGCCTAAAAGAGTTTGTGCTCCACCACGGGGGCAGGAGAGTGAAACTGTCTCCACTTCTGACATGCAAGGGGCTCAAGACTGGCAGCACCCTGAAGTGTGGTCTGTAGAAGTGCAGCACCATGAGTTACCTCTTGCTGTCAATACAGGAGAATTATTAAAGAACCTGATCTCAACAGAACAGACAGGTGGTTATGAAACTGTATGGTAAACCAGGAAAATATCCCTGTAGGCAAAGCTGTCAAGGCTACAAAAATCTGAAAGTAAAATTGGTATAAATAATTATCTGGAGCCAATGAGGCAAGAAAGACAAACGCTGTCAAAAGAGAATAAGATACAAATTTAAAATCCAGGCTGCAGGGAGACACACGAAAGCCAACCATTGTTATAAAGTACAAGATAAGAGGAACAATGCTGTGGTGATTCTTTTCAGTTGAAAAACTGTAGTCTTTAAAACAGATAATCAAGCCCAGAATATTCATACATTGCTAGTTAATCTAACTTTGCTTCTCAAGTGTTCTTGCTTTCCATTTTGAACACAACTGAAGAAGATGAATATGTAGATTAATCTCATCCTGGAATTAATTTTCATCATGGCTGCTGAATATTTGTACACAAATACCATATTGCTGCAACGCATCCTACACTGTTAATTTAATACTGTGAATCCAGGAATGCCTCTTTGGAATGAATTAGTGACAACTTTTAAAAGGTTTGTACTCTGATGTCAAACGCTGCACACAAATGTTTCCAAAGAAAATTCAAGAACCACCAAAGTGGGATTATCTGTGCTTCTCTTTCTAACTTTTAAAAGACTTATAAAACCCTTTCTACTGCACAAGCATTGTAGATCTTAATGTGTTGGTATCAGTAGACCGTATTCATAAAAGAAATGGAAAATCTGCAGGGCAGGAGTACAGCTAATGGCCACAAAAGCAAAGAAACAGTCAGGTTGAAAAAGAAAGACATAAGGAATTGCAGCAGTAGCCACAGCAAACCTTTTTAATGGACCCTCAAGTTGTATTGCAGAAAGGTTTCATTTCTACAATCAAACAATAAATTCAGCTTTCAAACAAAAGTTCCCAGTCCCTGCATGGATCCTCTCATGCCAAGACATCTCAGATACAGACTTCGGCTGCATGCTTTCTGATAAAAGGATATTTATTTCCTTTGCAGAGATTATTGTCAGTTTAGGCAATTTCATTACCTCCTCACACACACAGTTACAGTTCTGAGGGAAGAGTTGAAGCCTTGGGCTTCTAACTTCAGTTCTCTTCACTGCAGGTAAGCTCAGGTGCAAAGCAGATGGCAGAAATACCAAACCACACACTGTGCAGGGAACCGCCACAGCCAGCGCTGGGCTCTGGGGAGGTAACCTGGTACCTGCATATCCTGAACATCTTTCAAGTGCAGTTATGAATCACATCAAAGAGAGCAAGACTGCTGCACAAAGTAATCCTCCTTTCTCTTGAGTTTCATTGCAATTACACTGCATTTGGGGCACAGTGGATATCAGCTGACTGAACCAGTGCTTGCGTGCCAAGGGCATCTTGGTAGATCCCATAAGCCAGATAATTCATGCACAGATGGATAGCAGTAACTGTTATGGTCATCCCTTCCTACTACTAATATTTTTGCAGCTGGATTGCTTTCTTAGTTAGAGGATAATAAAGATTCACACGATAGAAACCAGAGTCTCCATTATTAGTATGCAAAAGCAAACTTCATTAATGTTTACTGACGGCACGACTACTTAAGTGATTCAGTCTGGTGTCCTTTAGTCACAGACTCTTGAGGACTGAGGCTTTCTATATAGCAGCAGGGACCACTTCCACAATAAACATTGATGCTCAGTTAATCCAAGTTCTAATTAATTGTTTTTCTTCTACTGTGTATTCACATATAAAAGACATTTTTATATCAATTTATCACACTTAACAAACCAGCACAAAGCAGAGTTAGAGCTGTTGTAGTTATTGTATTCTTTTTCATACCAAGTGGATAGAGAGCATCAGTTTTATTTCTAGTGTGAGCAGGTGCATTGTCACAGAAACCACTCTTAAATGAGGAATTGGAGCAAGATCCTCAGTAGGTCAGTCTTAAAGGTGACAGGGCTACACTTCCCTATATTATGTATTAATGAACCCAGTCCAGCAGAGCCAGAGAGGTCTCTATATTACAGAAATTTCCACAACAAAGCATAATCAGTGGAGTTAAGCTCATTAATAACAGAGCCAAATGTATGTCAATGCAGTAGCAAGGAAACTACTAATTATTAGGGGAAAAGATACTGATGGAAAGAGAGATTTTTGCCTCCATCAACTTACTAACCAGCTGTTTTCTCAGAGATGTGAATAGAAGGATAGCTACATCTCTTTTGCTTTTTCTCAAAAACACGTGCATTATAACAGCGGCACAATAGATTTGCTAGACAAGGTTTCTCTGGGCAGAAAATAAAGGATGATCTTTCTGCATTTTGGGTCACAGAAGTGCTACCATTAAGGGTGACAAAGGTAATCTCTAAGTAAACCTTTATATGTCAACTTTCTCTGACCCCTCTTGTGAGTTGTCTGTAGATATGCATGCAATCAGTCCCTTTATGTTACTATATTGGCTTGCACATTCCTTTAAAAGAGCTTCTCAGTTTCTAGAACAGGAACTAAATTTCAATTTCTGTTCATGTTTTAGGTTTCCAAGTGTAGTTTCATTTAACATCAGCACAAATCTACAACACTTCTGAAGCTACAGAATCATTTATTTAGGAGATATTAAAGAGGTACCTATGTATTCTGTACATGTGAGAAAGCTGCTGGAAGACTTGAGAGGGTTTATCCTCCTCAGAAATAGACAAGAGGAATCAAAAAAATTTTGCTACACGGGGAGAAAAAGAGCAGTTAATAAAAATTTTCAAGAGGACCACTTCAGGGTTTCATCTAAAAACCCTGCACAACAAAACATTCTAGTTTGATCAGAAGAGTTAGAATTAGAATTAAAAGGAAGCATAATATCCCTTCAAAGGAGAATGTCAATGAGGTAGGGATTGCACTAAATTCTGTGCAGGGAAAGTTCTACCTCAAAACTATTTACCCAGCTCATACTCATTTGTGCATATTACACTTGCTAAACTTATTTCGGGACTTGACATGGGTATGGGCTATGGACCATCCTTATACCACAGGATTCTCTTTCTCCTTCACACCTCCTTGGTTTTATCTGCTATTTATATTGACCCATTCCTAAACACATGCACAGAAACAGAGACAATTACGTACAAGATGTAACGGGCAACAAGAGAATTCTTTGCACAACATCTATGCTTTCACAAAATCAGTATTAAACCTCACCTAACAGTGTTTGCAATGACATAAACAACTGTAAGGTACCCTGCAGGCTTTTTGGTTGTGGTTCAGTTACCCTTTCCTTTCCATATCATTTGCAGCAGAAGAGAAATTGCCTTTCAAGACACTATTGATGACAGTTGTTCACAGCCATGAAGCCTCATCCCACTTCCACCAGCCTCTATGACTACACCAACAACAAAGAACAGGTCCTTCCAGCAGGCAAAATGATGCAAATAATTTCTTTCCAGGAAGCAAAGATAGTTGTGCAGCCAGGAGTTTATTGGTGCTTCCCTTGCATCTGTCTTCTCCAGGGAGCTTTTTTCATGTTCATTGGTCCTGCAATGGCCCCCTTGGCTGCCCCAAGCAGATGTTTTCAGTTGTCATTGAAGGCAATGACTAAACATAAAGTTCCAGCAAAACAGAACAACTCACTGTGAAATGAAGCTGCAATAAGAAGCCACTGGGATCTGTGACCCACAGAATGGTTTAAAAGAGGTGTTATTTTCATGCTACCAGTCAGAATTGGTTGTTGAACAGCCCACTAATGACAAAGTCCTACTTCTTGCTCCATTTCACTCCAGGAAAATTAATTGTGCAGTCCTACATCAGGTCTTCTGTGAGGAGGAGCCATCAAAATACAGGTGCAGAGGAGATTCTGTCTCATGTCAGTCAATGGCTCCATCCTCAGGGTAAGTTTGGTTCACGAGCACAGTTGAAGAAATCCCCTCTCCTTTAATTTCCTTCCTTGAGCTTTGTCATCCTTCAGCTACAAAAGTAAATATCACTGCTGTGCTGTTTGAAGCAGCTCTGATTAATTCACCTCCCCGACATATAATGATGATAACAGCAACAGACGTGAAAAGCTTACACCCAGCTGCCAGGAACCAAATAACCAGAAATGTAGAAAAGAGAGCAGATCTGACTCTAACTGCCCTGTTTAATGGCATGGAGATTGCAAACTCTCATTTCTCATCTGCTGCATAAAATCTCTTGCCATCCTTTTCCTCTATCATCCTCTGAATTGTAATGTGAGATGCGTTTTTAGTGCTGCTTACCTCCTGCAATTGTGAGACTTTTAAGCATACTGAAGAGCTAAACGTGTATTTATAGTACACAAAATGCTTTGCTTAGCCTTATAGAGGAGAAAACTATAAATCCCTTTATGTTCTATCACTGAGATGTGTTTAGCATTCCACAATCAAATGTAATGCAAACTGGCATCACTTTTACTAAGAATAATAAGCCAAAACATAATGTGAATATATAAAAAGTGTTGTTGACAGCCTGTTTACAAAATTGAGGACTTTAATGAAGATTTTGTTTTAGCACAAAACCTATTAGCATAATAAGAATGCCATCTTCATCAGACAACCTGTTATCTTCAGCTGCATTTTTTTTGAGACGTCTAACTTTCTCAGACACCCTGAAACTTGGCTCCCTCACTGTCCTCACTGTCACTAATCCCATGTATTTCTGAAGATTTTATGAAGGCTTTTCTATTAATAAATATGGATGTTCTTCCCAATTCCCAGTACAGGTAAGTTTACATTACTAAACGGTTGCCCTTTGGGGACACATCATTTTGTAAACCTCCAAGTTCGGGTTTGTATGTACAAACAGGGCAGTTAGACAAACATTTCAGCAGTTAGCACTTTTTCAGGGACAAGCCCATCCCCTTTTTCCAAGTGATGAAGGTCAGAACATTAGAACCAAGATAACCTTAAATATTCAATCTAAGGCCCAGTTCAGTGTAGGGACACATATTGAGAAAGTAAGAAAATTACAGCCTGAAAAATATTCCAGGCTGGAGCTTTTCAGCTCTGTTCCCAGCTGATAAGCTGGTCCAGCTCAAAGCTAGGGAGAATTTCTCCCAGGGTGATAATTTGGTCAAAATAAAAAGGAATTAATAACAAAGTTAGAACACCTCTCGTGCTGTGTGACCAGGCCCTGGGAATGGGGTGCCTTCTCTCTGAACCAATCACCTTTTCTCTACTCTTGGAATTGCGAGTCATGCTATAAAACCAAACGTGTTTCTGAATAAACTTGTCTCTTTCTTTCCTATCATGAAAGACGACTATGTAGCTGTACATCTTATTTCCGCTGCACTTAAAGGGTTAAAACCCCTTTCCACCGCTACAGTTCAGGAAAGCAGATAAGCAACTGTTTCACCATTCACACAGACGTCTTTTTAGAAACAAAATATCTTTTAAATACCTCTATATAAAAATGTTTTCCCAAATTAAGGAATTTCTCTGAAGAACATATGCTTAATACATCTGGTTGGGAGGAGATGTTTCACATGAACCTACCTGAGCTTTGTGTGAGGTCCAGTTTTCTGTGACATCTTTACTAATCGTTAAAACAGAAAAAAAACAGAGACGTTTGAGATCCAAGGAGGATTTCAGCAGGCAACAGTGCACAAAGAGAATAAATGCAGCTATTTATCACAAAGATGGTGCACATGGCTCTGTTTCATCTATAAAACACAGAAGAACAAACCTAAGCTTGGTTGTGTAAGTTTTACTTTGGTGTTTTCTCTCTCCTGAGTGCTTGCCTTGCAAACTCTTTCAATGTTTGCATATGCAGCAAGTATAGACATTGTTTGAAAGATATTTTACATGGGCAAAAAAATTTAAAAATCATTCTTAATTTGGAAAATTCATGCAAAATGTAATTACATCAGGGAAAATTTACTGTAAAGGTTTCAAAAACTCTTACAACAAATTCTAAATCTAAAATGTAAATATTTACAAATTTAAATATTTAAAAATCTCCAGTCTGTTTATACACGGTATATATAACAGATGTTCTCTAGATTTTGTTGCTATCTAAAGGTGTTTATAGCAATTAAAATGCAAAAAATATTCCCATTTTCTGTAAATATAGAATATTTATGTTAATTTGGAGTACTTATCTAGAAACAAATTTCCAGCTCTAACCTGCTTTGGAGAAAATCTAACCTACTTATTTTTCCAGTCTGACCGTGAAAATAAGAATACAAGAAGTCTTTTATTGCAAGAGAAAGGATTGTGTGATTATATGTTCAATATTCATCTTCCCTTAATCTTGTTCTTGACAAATATCTTGAACTGTCAAGATATGCAACTGAAAACTGTGCCTATAATGACAATATTTATTATCTGGAATGTATCCTGACAAGATTTTGCTTGCAGTCACTATTCATGTTGTGCATATGCATTCCTTACATCATATGTAGTATGATGTTAACTGAGTTATAGTCATAGTTAACTGAGGTCATAGTTAACTGTGGTCCTTGAACTCAAGCAAATTATATTTGGACCCTTCACGAACTTCACCTGGTACGGTACAAAAATTCAGCATGCATTATTCAGATCCTTCCTCAGCCTGACATTAATATTTCTTCCTATTTTCACGAAGTCAAGACAGAAAAATTCCCTCTCATAAATTATTGCCAATCAAGTCACAATGCTTGGGACCTGAGCTGATGGATCTACAAACAAACATTTTTCTCAGAATCCAGAGTATTTTTCCACATTAATCCCTCAAGCTGTTTTTCCAACCAGATCTTAAAAATAAATAGTCATGCATTTCCTGAGATCAGGGGCTGATCTTTGCCTATGGAAATGCACATACCTTTAAGGCAGAGAATGTATGAATTAGATTTCATTGCTCAAAGCTTTAACCACCATTAAAAATATAGATCAAAATTGAATAATTTATGTAATGTAATCAAACTAGCAGCACTAAGCTTCATATATTTCTATGTAGCTGGTAAGTTGCTCCTTATTTAGAAAACCTTAAAATATATATATGTACTCCACAGGCTGCCTTTTCCAAGGCACTCTGGGAGCTTAATAAATTAATTCACTGCCTATAATCTGTAGCCATCTGAATTCAAAAGCGAATTCAGGAAAGATAAAGAGAAACAAAACATCCTGAACTATTAACACTTCTGAGTCAAGTAGAGGAGAATCTCAAGTTTTCAATTTATGTTCATGAGCCCCAGCACTGTCAGACTTGCTGTGGTTTTTTACTTCAATTCAGTGTCTGTAATGGTCTTCACGACCAATGCTTGAAATACACACAAGTGGTTACAGGGTGGAAAGTACAAATAGGTGTATATATTAAATAGGAGACTATGTTCATCACTGACATTAGGAAATAAACCTTTTTCCTATTTTCCTTAAAATTGTTTGTAAGAGGGGGTTTCTCTCCCTCATAAGCTTTATTAAGGATACGTAGACAGAGGCCATGCAGAGAAAAGTGGGGCAGGAAAAACAAATAAGGTTTTGTTTGGCAAACAGTGTGAATGACAAAGGAATAAGGTTAAAAATAGCAGATATGTTTGAAAGGAAAAAAATCTAGTGGACAACAAATGCAAGAGGAAAGAAGGAGGCATGAAAGAAAGCAGGAAAAAAAGAAAAATCTGCAGGTCCTCACTGGATTATGTCTCTTGTAGCACTCTGCAGCAACCTTACTTCTATTACCTTTTACAGTTAGGCAGCTCATACACCATAGACGAACCATAACGTGTTGATTTTCTTAAAAATAACAGCAAGTCTTTTATTCCAGCCAGGATAATAGTAATGATGGCCAAGACCACATCTTGAGAGGGTTGTTTTCCCATTACTGATTCATTAAGCAAAGCACTAACTGAAACTACTGCTAATGAATCACTGCTGCCTATCAAAGTTGCAACAGCAACCTGAAAAGAGAAAATAACAGTATGTGGTCAACTTTAAAAATAGTGCAAAACTCCTTTTGCTTATTATTATTTTGAATAGCTCCAGGATGTTGCTAATCCTATAATATTCCCCCTAATAAGAAATGTGTGAAGAAAGGTTTCTCTCTCATCCTCTCCCTTCAGAGCATCTATGGAGGAAGAATTTAATCCTCCTCTCAATAAATCACCAACACTTGTTGATTTTCAGTTGTCCTTAATAAATCGCTCAGATCTTCACATGCTGACTTCATCTGTGCTGGTTAGCACTTATTCTGAATTGCTAGGATTTCCTATCATAAATTCATTTCAGAAATATTAATTTAATGCTTCAGCTATTTCATTATTTTTTGATTCGGTTCCCAATCATTTTCCTAGCATCCCATTGGAACAAACACTGAGGCTTATGCTTAGCATATTTATTTTCTGTCTATTTCAGGTGCCACTGATTTTCTGCTGTTTGGAATCTATGAATTCTTTAATGTGGGTAAGTGTAGGGAATAACCATCTGATAGCTGTTACACTGACGTTTCCACATTTTTATTAGTATCTAAAACAATAGATTATGTTTGCATATAACTGCATATTTTGCTGTGTTTTCAGTGATATTTATTTCTTTTGCAAAACTCAAAGCATCCATATAGAAAAAGCATCTTTAGTAAGCACTTCAGAAATTGGATATATTCAGGAAACAAATATGTGAAAAAATCCATTGATTATAAAAAGTTACACAGAAAGACAGCAACACAGCAGGAAATAGAAGCCTTTTATTCCTGGACCTGTTCCCATATACTAAATCTAAAATCATGCTGAGTCACTGGAGGAAGTCTGCAGTGCCAGTTGTCTGAAGACAATTTTTGCAAATACTTTGTAAATAATATTTGACTTTTTAGATGAGATCTTTCTCTTCCTGGATGGTCAAGCAATTTTCATTTCTTACTATACCTTGTAAATTTGGCGTCTTAGAAATAACACATTTTATTTCAATTAAAAAAAAATTAGAACTCGATTTTAAAATTGATTTTTTTTTATTTAAAAATTTTTTTAATTTTAAAACCAGAATTGCTTTCTAGGACTGGACTGGACTTAATGAAGACATGGTACCAGAAGCTTTAACGTGTTATAAAATAAGTTTTTATGAGTAGCTGTGAAACAATCAATGCAATTAGGCAAGTTTCCTTTTACAGCTGTGATCTGCACTTGGCTTATTCCTCAAAGAATAAAACATAATATCTTTCTCAAGACAGCTGTCTGTTTCTAAATTCTACCGTTTAGTTCTATTATTCTAATAGAATTGAGAAATAGTTTTTGAATCATACCTCAATAACATCTTGCTAGCAAGGTGCTCATAAACTCACTGTCCCACAGAGGAAAACATTTCCAGTTTTTAAACTCATTTTGCTTTGACCTGTAGTTACTATAGAGATTAAATATGTCCAGTCCAGCAGCTCTTAAAAATATTAAACGACCACGGTATAAGTGGTATGACCCCTCCATGAAGCTCTAGAGGGAATCAGGTTGGCTCTGCAATGGTCAACATATTTTTAAATGGCCTAGAGTTTGAAGTACAAGGTTAAATGTTGAAGTCTAGGGGTTATTCAGAAGAACATAATTATTAGTAAAGAATTACAAAAAACACTGCAAGACCAAATGTATTGGTTTGAAAGCAAAACCAGTGAGAGACTCCAAGTCAGTAATACAATTTAATAGGAAAAAAGAGAAAAAAATATAATACATGCAATAATACAAAAGAAAAACCACTGACAGAGTCAGAATACAACCTGACACCCTGTCAGTCAGGGTGTTGGTAGCAGTCCCATTAAATGGTGGCTGCATCCTCCTGGATGACAGATGTGGTTCTGTTGAAGCAGTGCTCCTGTAGAAGGTGCAATTTTCCTCCGAAGATCCAGCGATGATGTGGAAAAGTTCCGACTTTCCTCTGGGATCCAGTAGAAAGGGCTGCCCTCGGGTCCCAAACTCCAGTTTTTTATCTAGGTAGGAAAGGCTTGGCTCCTGCCCCTGCCTGGGGCATCTCCCAATGGGGTGATGTAATCTTATCGGTCACACAATAGGACTCAATGGCCCATTAACAGAAGATATCTTCTGGAGGAAGGATGGGTTGTGAATAGATAACGATGGTCATCCCCCTGATTTTATCAGATGGCATATCAGCAGAGGATATCTCCCACAGAGATAAGGATCACCACCCCTCCCACATTTTAACAGATGGTGATAGAATACACATTTTTGCATTGTACCCCAGGACAACAACTGGGAAAAATTGTTCTGCGATATTCGCTGTGGACAGTTGTAAAGTAATGTAGTTAGAGGAGCAAAATTGACCTTAAATGACACGCTAAACAATGTGAGCTAATAATTATGACTCAGGAAATGCTGCTTGTAATTGTAAGATGTTCTTCTATAAAACTATATTCCTCTGTTTATCTGTCAATACAGTCCAAGAAGTGATCTTAACAATTATTAGGAATAAAATGGAAAATCAGAAGAAATAAGAAGGCTGCTGTGTAAATCCATGGTGTCTTGGCTAACTTTGATACTTCTCATCTTTTCAACTCGAAAAGGCCATAATGAAACTTTGGAAAGTGGGAAGGGGGATGAGCAAAGATATGAGAGCATTTCCTTATAGCAACTGAACAAACAGACTATGATGTACAGACTGAAAATAGATCTTTAAAATCATGGTTCAGAAAAAAAGATGGCTATGCATTACCCTTCCCAACCAAAAGATTTGGAA
This sequence comes from Sturnus vulgaris, assembly GCF_052056855.1. NCBI lineage: Eukaryota > Metazoa > Chordata > Aves > Passeriformes > Sturnidae > Sturnus > Sturnus vulgaris. The sequence goes on along the minus strand of NC_142244.1, from coordinate 86,934,445 downwards.
AAGGTATTGGGAGAGAAGTGTCATAAAAATAAATTAGCAAAGGACAGGTACAAAGCAAATCTGTAATAATTTTCCCACGGTGTATAGTTCATCTGTGGAATTCCTTGAGGCAGTTGAATTCACAGAGGTTCAGCAAGGAGGTGAATAAGTCTGTGAAAGGACAATCCATTGTCTGTAATGTAATAAAGGTGCTGTCTTTCACTCAAGAATCTTTGCCTCACCGAGAATGCAATTTTATGTTTGCTCTGCTCTTCGAAAGAGGCAGCTGCTAAGCCCAATTGCCAAGGGCAGATGCTGGGCTGAGCAGACACTTGGCCACTCTCAGTGTTATTCTTTGCTAGATGGCTTATTATTTGGTGAAGCTCTAGTATTTCCCTGATTCTTTCCTTGTTTTCAGTGATTGCCTTGCTTATCTACTGGAGATGGCTTCTTTTACTCAGTGTGGTTTACATTGCCTGGTGGTGCTGTAATTCATATGTTGCTGTCTTGATGCATTTTACACAGCTCAGAAAGGGCAAATGGACCTCAGAGAATCATGTGTTTATATTTACTATTCATCACCAAACATCACCAAACAGCCTAAGGGATGTCAATGAAAATGAGGACACCATCCTCTGAGATCAGCCACAAGCATACTAAAGATAATACACTTCTACATTATTTATTACTTAACTAGTATTTTATTTAGTTATTTAGAGAGAATCTCACTAGAAAAATAACCTCCACCCACTCTTCAGATCCAATCCATTTTTATGGAATCCTGCACACTAGTTTTGTCAAGGAAGTAGCCACTATAATTGTGCAGTTTTGATGTGCAGATTACATTGATAACTATAATGGAAGGCAATGAAAAGTGTACTTCCTTGAAAAGCGTATTACCTTGAAATTATCTGAAGCACCTGGGTAACCCATTACACTCACATAAAGCTCTGAGTAAACAAACTATTTTATTTTATTTTAACAATTTGCTTTTTCATTTAAGGTGTTACTGAGCTCTTGGCTGTGCAAAAGAAGAAAAAAATTGTTGAAGGAAGGAAAGTCAGTTTATATTAGGAAAATCCTCAGCAAAACAATATGTCATTTTAAAAAATTTCTTTAAGCAGAATAAACTCAAATTTGGTTGCCTAAAAGTGTTATCAACATGATTTTGTACTCCCTGTGCATTACTTGTCTTCTTTTGACAGGAGAGAAAATCCCATTTGAGTCCTGTTGATGTAGCACTTCTGAAGCCAGCGAGATCTCTCTTGCACCAAAGTGTTCAAAAGTATTTGCTAACATGTATAAGTGGATATCATTTGCTGCATTTCTGTTTTCCTCCTTCCAGCAAACTGTAAATGCAGACATGCATTTTTGTGCCAGCTAGCGTGACTGTACTATTAGCACAATTTGGTCAGAATTTGCAGGAAATTTTCAAGGGTTCAGAAGCAGGGTATGGTTTTAGTTAATTTTTTTTTTATTCCTTACAAAGCACAATTAAAAATAATTACGCACTATTTTGTGTGACCACAGTCTCATTTTTATACTCCTACATGCTTTAATGGAACAGAAAAGAAAAAAAAATCTTAAAATGTCCTGTTTTAGCAGAAGCTGATTTTGCATTTTCTAGGGCTTAATAAAACAGTTCCTGTGCAATCAATGACTGCACCAATATTGCCCCATTGTGAGAAATGCTGAGGGCTATAAAATACCCTGTGACTATTTTTCACCAGAGATCAATGTCAAGCTGATTAAAATAAAAGTTTGTTTAATTGAAACAGAATTCCAGTTATTACACAGTAAACTGCTCTTGACATTGAGAGGGAAACAGGCCAAATTCAATTGCAGAAAAACTGTCTGAAGGAGTGTCTTTCAGGGTCAGTGTTTGTTTTGGTTTGATTTGGTTTGTTTTGATCCAGACTTATCACAGGGGTTTGGTGGATTTTTTTGATTGGTTTTGTGGGATTTTTTGTTTTGTTTTTTTTTTATATCTATAAAAGGAACAGAAGTTATGCTGGTTCTGGGTGAAAGTCTTCTGTTCTACAGATGGTCACTGTTAGTGCAGCCTCAAGGCTTCTAACAATGTTACAAAATCCTGTGATGTCGGCCCCAACACAGGAGATTTCACTGATCCAGGGGCATGGAAGGCTTGGTGAAAGGTCTGGCATCAGTGGAGACAGCTCTTCCCCTCTGGCTCCACACACTTTCTCTGCTACCACTGAGCCCACCAGGAGGGGTGGCAGCCCTTGCTTAGAGTGGGTGCTGTGCCTCTTTTCCTTTGGCCTCTTAATATCACATTGCACACTTAGAACAAATCCCAGAGAGGGATACAACCTATATATGAGTAAAACAGGATGTATGATAAATCTCACATCTCCTCATACTGCTTCTTTTTCACTTACCTGGTTATCTCAAGGACTAAGCAGAAAGAAAAGCCACATTTGATCATCTCTACTGGCTTCCTGTAATTCAGCCTCATCCCCTTGGATTGTACTTCACCAGGTTGCCAATTTTTCCTGACTCAACCCACCATTAATTCAGGCCAAACCCACCAAGGTTTTGGAAGATGGGAGTTGAGCTCTTGAATACCTCACAGGACTTAATACTCATAATGACAATTTGACCTGTTGCAGCAGCCAATTATACAAAACAATATATAAAACATTATCACCAGAGTAAGGAAATCAAAGCCTAAGTATATACACTTAGTACACATACTCCATATAGTATTCTTCTATATTGTGTATTAACCCATTAAAATATTTAGAGAACTCCTTCCAAAAAGTGAATTAATGATTAAATGGAAGATATCTGATGTTTTATCACGATTTATGTTCATATTTTTGTAAAAAGAGTGGCATTAGTTTATTTCAAGAAAAAAAATATAGACATAGCCTAATTCTGTTTAGGAGCTTTAAAATGAAAAGCAAAGCCTCCAGGGAATGCAATCCTGCTTCCAAAATAATAATTCCTTCCACAGCACATTTTCAGGACATGTGTTTATTTTTAATGTAGATAATGATACATCCTTCATAGTGTACAGACTTTCTGCTTAACTGTCAATTATTACAACTTGAATATTAGTTACTTTCATACAAATAGCTAAATATATTGACAAAGAAAAATGAAGCCCTAAAAAGAAATTACTGAACATCTGCTATTGTGAATGAGTTTTTCATCTGTGACTATACTCAGATTGTGCCAATACAAACTTTCAGGCACAGCATATTCCCTTGAGACGGTTCCTTTTTATCTGCATACTAATTGAATTCATAATTAAATATATGGATTATTTCAATTTTGATTGTCTAGTGCTGCATAGTGTTCATAAAACAAACGGTTAAGAATGACCATATCTGATGTTTATGCCAACAATCATTTTGATTGATACCATATATTGGAGTTTTACACATCTTTTTCCTTTCATATGTGTTTTTAGCACTGATATAAACTTAACAAAAGAGAAAACTTATCTGAGTCTTGAAAGTATAAATTATTATGAGTTCCAACCTACTACAACATGAGCAACAAGAAGATAGCACATTCCGACAGTACAGGACACGATCATCATGGGGAAACCTAACCTGGAACAAAAATAAAATAAAGATTAATAGGGATACTATAGTTTGTTCTCCAACCAATTTACAAAAAGGATATTTGAATTATCCTACACATTCCAAGTGAAAAATATGTCTATTGACATACCAAAAGCAGAGATGCAATGAGCATATAACAGTCTAATATTCAAGCTCATATTTCTACCTCCAACCTTAGAGATACAAGGTCAAAATTCACAAAGTTTCATTGGTTTCAGAATATCTCTTCCAATTTACATTGTCTCAGAATCTTGCATGCCTTGATGTTTTGGCATTTTTCAGGTTTTTTTCCATGCACACAACATGCAATTATATAGGTAAAACAAAAATTCTTGCAAATGATGCCGCATTAGAAATTATTTTCAAGTGAGTATCCCTTCAGATTTAGGTGTGTGATCCTGATATGAAGCTTTCTAACACAATATATGGATCAAACCCATTAAATTGTTCTGATCTGAGTTGCACACAGCTAGCACTTCTCTTCCATACCTCTCACCAAGTCTAACATACTTGAGTATTAACAGACTGTTGGAAATAAACCCCAGGCACTTATAAATTTGTTAAAACTTTGCTGTTCTACTCAAAAAGCTATTTCTTTTTCATCACAGGAAAATATTTTCAGACAATACCTAGATTAAATAGCTCTCTTTAGACTGACAAAACACAGAGAGTAGAGACAGACAGGTGAAAAGGATGTTGTGAAATTGGCCAAGTCCTGATGGCTAAATCTGTAGGTCTTTCAGATGTGTGAAAAGAAAGGAGTTTGCTGGAACTCAAATGCATGATGTATGATACCAGGGAGTCTCTGAAAAACCACTGCTGTGATCACACTCATTTGTGTTATGTTACTAAAACTGCAAGGAGAGCTGAGATGAGAAATGATCATGCCACAAATGATACCCTTATACACTTTCTTTTGCCAAATTCAGACAAGAGTTTCCATAAAACTCAGAAAAGCACGGCAATGTTCTCTGAAGTTCAGGATTTTATCAATTCTTTTTCTTGAACTAAGACCATCTTACACAGGTGGGTATATTGATTGTGCCTTTTTGCCTTACTTTGCCCTTAGGAAGTTACCTGAGCTTTTTTCCCATCTGCCATTACTGACATAGAGTACTAAGAGATGACCATTTTGTAGGAGACAGGAGGACACTATTCTCTGAGCTTGGTTCATTCATGAGCAGCTCCTTCCTTTAACAACCTACAGCTAGAAGAGACCTCTTGGGGCATTAAATGTGGCCCCCACTTCCTCAGGGTATGAAACCCCTTGCATAGATTCTCAATTGCTCATTACCATCTGCTTCCTACCTGCAGCTGCGACATTACCCTAAACTCATGAGATCCTCATGAGGTGTTTCTTCCACCGCTGTTTTTCTGGAAAGCTGACTGGCAGAGGCATAGATGTCACCAGCAGATCAGAAGTGCTATTGCCTGCAACAGTCATTGGTTTGAGTTTCTGAAAAGGGAATTCTACCAGCAGTGAAGGTTCACTGCAAAAACAAAAAATAATCAGCCCTAGCCTATAAAGTTTGCAGAATAACTAGGAAATTAATAAAGACAAGCACTCTAAAAGATATGTTGGAATTATTTAGGAAAGAGCAAGTTTGTCCATAATGCCAGTTTCATGGTCAGTCAACCCAGTATGGAAGTGTGCTCATCTCACACACCTCTAGAAATAAATGCAATACAAGAGGAAAAAAAGGAAACTCCTGCAAGACAGAAAATGTACAAAGGGAAGACAGTCAGACTGCCAAATGATTTCATTTCTGTGTCCTTGATATCCCTCTGAAGAAGCTGGCCTGTCTCCTTGTGTACAAGAAGTGTTCCTGTGTCCATCACCCAATACTGCCTACAAGATCTGCCCCAGAAGGACAGTTTCCACCATGCCTGACTCCAGAGGCTTTCTCCTCCATCTCTCTAGGGTCTTTCTCTAGCACACCTGGTGTGCTAGCCTTTTCTGCCTTTTTGCATCAGGCATCATCATTGCTCTTCTAGTTCCAAAAGCATTAATGTTAAGCTGCCATTTGGACTTCGGAAAAAAAATGAGATTAGAGAGAAAGGCCAGCTGTGTCCAAGAGGATGGAGAAAGGTGTGAAAATTTACTAGAAAGGGTTAGAGAATTGTTACAGCTTTCAAATATTTCCTGAAAAGTCTGAAATTTGGAGGATTTTTTGGGAGGTGGAAGGGGTTTTTATTCTTATGAATATGCATAAATATACTACAGAAAAGTGTTATTTGTTTCCTAGTCCAACTGGTCAAATCCTTGCTTTTGAATGACTTGATTCTTGAAAGAACTGATTCACTCTTCAGTCACTAAACTATGATCAAGCTGATTATGCTGTAACACAAAAACTAATGCATCTCCTGGAGTTACTTTAGGAAAAAAAAAATTAAAAAATAAGTAAAATCAGTTCATGCCTAGCTAGCTCTTTCGCAGACCCTTCCCATTCTTCTGTCAGCCAAACTGATCTCTGTCATTTCCTAATCTCATTTAGATAAAAGTGTCCTGATAGGACAAAAAAACAAAGCAGCCCAGCAATGGCTATAGGAATAAAATAGGGTGGCTAAAACCCCCTACTACATCCTTTAGTGTATTTAATGAATGCTCCCTGTGGCTCCATCTACATGACAGGCTGGTGAGCTGGAGATTGCTACAGCGCTCATAAGAGCAGCGGCTGCTTTTTGACAGAAAACATAGATCTCTTGACCTCACAGTTGGCAGGCAATGAGCTGGCACTGGGAGGAATGGAGACGGAACAGATCCTAATCTGCATTAATGCAACCTAACAAACCTCCCTGGAGAATGCACAGTAGCTCAGCAATGAATGGCAATAATGCCTTTGTGAAGACTAGCAAGGGGAAGAAAGGATCCAAAAAGATTCACGGGGTACTTGACCACTGAAAAAAGACCAAAAAGGCTTGTTCAAACTTGGAGGAGGTGCAAGCAAGAAAATGGATTAATTACACAGGGCCACATGCAGGCACTGGGATCATACCACCACTGTCACAGTGACAGTCAAATGTGTAGCTGGAGCCAGAAGCAGCCAGCCTGGGGAGGAACCTCATTGCACATAGTGGGGATGCTCTCATAGGGCACAATTGCAAAGCTGTTGCTCTCATTGCATGGGCAATTACCCCACAACTTGAGGTCTGAATTTCAGGCTCGCTGACCTGAGCACTAATATAATTGGATCAAATTCAATGTGGAATTTGTGTACCAGAGCGAGGAGAGAGAAATGCAGTCAGTAAGTATTAGTTACTGCAGAGTTAATCGATTCCCTGAGTATCATGGGCATCATGCTATTTACACTACCCATTGCTCCTCCCCAAGGAATAAAAAGTTCCTGTCCCAGGCCACATATGACACAATGTACGGCTACTAATGTTTTCTTCAGTTATATTAAGTCCAAGAATGCATCTTAAAATGTGTAAAAATTCTTTCCAGCCACTCTTATTTCCAGCATACCCCTTGGAATCAAGAAGGACCATGTCATTCATTTGTTCCTCTCCAGGGAAAAGGCTCATTGGAGTTTAAAAGTTATCAAAACCTTTTGTGTTCTAAAACTTCAAATTCATAAGAAACACTTATGATCATATTTGGCATAGAAATACATTTTTGCATATTGCACTGCACTTTCCTTGTCTCTTCCTCTCTGCAGACAGGGATATACACAGAGCTTGAATGGTTCAAAAGGTGCATTTTGGCTCTCTACAGCCAGCTTAGGGAGCGTTTACCGCTGCAGAGAGGAAGCAAGGTCAGATACAAGGAAGGGAAGGATGACAGGATTTAGCAGTCACCCCCTTTTTCCCCTCCTTCTCTTCATATTAGAAGCTTATATATAAAACTCTTATCTAAATGAAATCACCCAGCCTAAATATACACGAAAAGCAGATGTTAGCTCAGTGTGAGATAGTGAAAATGTTTCAAGTGAGAGCCCCAGGGATCTGTCTTGGACAAAGTTTTACTTATTAATAACTTCAGCAATCCAGTAACGAAACGCTTGCAAATTGTCCCAGTGTGGGAGAGATGTCAGACTCTATGGAGAACAGAATTCAGCATGTTCCTAGCAAATCAAAATGAGAATTTTAAATGAACAAAAATAAAACTCTGTGAAAGTAAGTGGGAATATGTATTAGAAGTCAATTGTGGGCACAAAACTAGTAAGAGAAGTGAACCTTTTCACTGGAAATGACCTATATATTTCTAATTCTGTCTCACTGCAAGATTTCTGGTCCTGTAATTACTTGGAGAAGAGCAAATCACTGTATGATTATTCTGGGAATAAATTCCATTTTTCATAAGTTTCTATGGAAGTGAATATTACAGTTTTCTTAGGTTATAAGTTTATCCAATATTATTTGCTAAATAATAATATTGAAGCCTTTGGAGTCAGAATTGAATTTTCCTGAACAAACTGTACATTACCTTGTAGCTCTATTTTGTGATGCTTCAAGAGCTAGCAGGATCCAGTATGTATAAGACCTAGGTTCATTGCCCTGTTCTGCATTATTTGGGGCAAAAAATACAAGATGTTCTCATGCATGGAAACCTTGCCTACAGGCACTACCTTCATTGACAGCTCATAACTTGCACAGCCTGTGCATCCTTGGGGAAATCTTTGGAAGGAGGATGTCTCCAAAGAAATGGGGAACCTTCAGTGGATTCTTAGTGGAAGAGCAACAGCAGAAATCTCCCAAGAGCAAACCACTGGCAGTGAAAGAAGACTGTTGGTAGACAGGGATAAGAGTTAAAAAAGAGTTAAAGCTAACTTCTACTCCTACTTGTATTTGCAGTTTATTGCACAATTTAAATTCAACTGGTAGAGTTTCATCAGGCTTAAGATTTTGTTTTTTCTCAATCTGTATCAGTTTCATACTGCAAGTTCTACAGAAGTTATAACCTCAGCTTTTGCAGAAACAGACAGGGCCTGGACAGATGGTGGACACTAATTGAACATGAACCAGTACTGTGTCTTTGCAACAAGGAAGGCTAATGGTATCTTGGGATACATTAAGAAAATATTACCAGCAGGTCAAGAGAGGTGATCCTTTCCCTCTGCTCAGCACTGCTGAGGCTACAACTGGAGTGCTGGGTCCATTTTTTGCCTTCCCAGTCCGAGACATGGGCATAATGGAGAGAGTCCAGTGAAGGGCTCCAATGATTAAGGGAGTGGAGCATCAATCCTACAAGGAAAGGCCTGAGGGCTGGGGCTGTGCAGCCTGGAGAAGAGAAGGCTCAGAGGGGAACTCATCAATGTGTATTAGTTTTTGAAGGGATGATGTAAAGAACCCAGCACCAGGCCTTTCTCAGCATTGCCCAGGGAAAGGACCAGAGACAGCACAAAATGAAACACAGGAGGTTCTGTCTGAACATCAAGAACACTTTTTTACTGTGCTGGCAACCAAGACTGACACAGGCTGCCCAGGGAGATTGTGGAGTCTCCATCCTTGGGGGTATTCAAAAGTTATATGGATATGGGCCAGGAATATAGGCTCTAGGTGGTCCTGCTTGAGAGAGACGTCCAAAGGTCCCTTCAAAACTCAACCACTCTGTGATTCTCACACTTTTATTTATTCCTCTATTATTCTACACAGGATAAATAGGCATCATCTGCACACCTGAAGATTGACATCTCCTCAGAAAATATTTAATGACAAACAGATAGATAGAAGATAATTCTCAATCTTGGATAGTCTCTCACTGTATGCAGTGCTTTGCTCTGGAATTTTGATAAACATTAGCTTATTCTTAAAATAACACCTAAAAGTCTCTGAAAGCAGTCTCAAAATAGAGACTGAGGTGTGGGCATGCTTAGGACATATGTAAGGTTAGTTGTGAACAAAAGGAAAGTTACACTAAAGGATATAACCAAAATATTAATCCTATTTCTTCTTTCCCTTTCTTTCAATGCAGATTACCTTATGAGTGTCCTATCATTTCAGTTGTATTAACCTTTCCATCATTCCTAGTCTTTGGCATAATGATCCAGCTTATCTGAAAGGAAAGTATGGACTTTCCTAACAGCTTAAAGAAAACATATGCAAAATGTTTATCATATACCCATGACCCCTTCAAATCCAGACACCTGTTGTAGCTCAGAAAACAGGTGGCTAAAACTGCAAGTGATCATTAATTCAACATTAAACTACTGTGAATTTCATGTAGTCTGGAATTACATAAAAATTACAGTGTGGTTACCTACTGGTTACCATGCATAGGTATTAATTTCTGTGAAATTTAAAACACACAACAAAACCTATAATTCTATTTTCATCTGCTTGCTAAGTTTATAACAATTTCTCATTATATTCTGCCTGTTTGAGCCTATGCCAAGATTTTTCATAGAATTAGTGCCAGGAGTAAAGATAGGGAAAATCAGATCCTGAGCAAGAAAACAGAAAAGTGTTATGGTTTGCCTCCTACCATCTAGAACATTCTCCTGGAGGTGTTTGGAGGTAATCTCAACATAGTTATATGCAGAACAAGCAATGGGCCTTTCCTTAGCCTTTCAAAATTCTGATTACTGAAAGAAAACTTTCACACTTTAATTCTGAGAAAATAGTTGGTCTGCCAGTTCCACCTGGCAGTTTCAAATGACTGTTAATACAGCACTTTTTGCAGTCTCTGTCTAGGTCACTGTGCTGCAACTGCGATCAAATACAGGACTGTCAGAGTAAGTGACTTTGATAATAATCCAAAACCTATTCATATATGGTAAGTAAGTAGCCAGTAAGAAAAACCATGAAAAAAAATGGAAAACATATCACTGCTAGTAAAAAAAATACTGTAATTGATCATTTAAAAATCAGCAAGACAATTGTTAGATAACAAGGGTATCTGACCTTTCTTTTAAAAATAAATATACAATTCCAATAAAAAAAGTGAAATCCTACAGACAGCTAGGGAAGAACAGAAACAGTACAAAACAAGTAGAGAAACAGACCTGAACACACAGAACAAGTGGTGATATTTTTCTGGGAAAGACCAACATGATACAGATGAATTTGTGTGACTGGCTGGATCCACCTAGAGGCACATCATACACTTTGGTCAAACAACCCCATTCAATGCTACAGGATTGGCTGGAAATCTGCCCCATCGAAAAGGACCTTGGAGTGCTGGTCAACAGCAGCTGAACATGAGCCAAATTGTGCCCAGGTGACCAAGAAGGCCAGTGACTCCTTGGCCTGTAACAGAAATAGTATGGCCAGCAGGACCATGACAGTGATTGTGCCCCTGTACTGGTGAGGCCACATCTTGAGTTCTGTGTTCAGTTCTGGGCCCCCACTTTCACAAGAAAGATATTGGGGTGCTGGATTGTATCCAGAGAAGGGCAACAGAGCTGGGGAAGGAGTCAGAGCACAAGTCCTGAGGGGAGCAGCTGAGGAAGTTGGGCTTGTCTAGCTTGGAGAGGAGGAGGCTCAGGAGTGACCTTATTGCTCAACTACAGCCTGAAAGGAATTTGGAGCAAAGGTGTCAGTTGGTCTCTTCTGGGCAACCAGTGATAGAGCAAGAGGAAATAGCCTCAAGTTTTGCCCAGGGAAGTTTAGGCTGGATGTTCAGAAAACATTTCCTCACTGAAAGGGTGGTTAGCCATTGGAACAGGCTGCTCAGGAAAGTGTGGAGTCATGATGCCTGAAGGTGGACTCTGCAGTGTTAGGATAATGGTTGGACTTCATAATGTTCAGAGTGTTTGTTCTACAAGCTAAAGGATTTTAAGTTTCTATGAATATTAGGAGAACATCTTCTCTGTACACAGACTAGTTCACTTCATACCCTACCAAAGAAGTGCAACATGCCATCACATATTAGCAATATATTTGCTCTCCACATCTTTTAGGCGGATCCCAAAACAAATTTTATCCTCAATTTGTGGCTTCTGTTTTTGCTATGAAGCCGTTGCACCATTCTAAAGTCTAGGAAATGCAAATAGATGTAATTGGTTCTGCTTCTTGGGAAAGCCATACATATTCCTCTCCCACACATCTGTGTAATGAGGTGTGGTTGTGAGCCTGAGCTTAAGAAGATTAAAATCATCATGGCCAACTAGAAGAGAAAAATCAATGAAGTATATCTTGTCTGACAGCACTTGTTCTCATGAATTGTTTGAATGGTTCTGATACAAATATTCTACTAATGAGATAGATTTATACAAAACTAGTGAGGTTTACAGTGCAAAAATGAATGCATTAGGACAGTTGAAATAGGTTTTGCAGTATTTGCAGTTACAGCTTCTGTATTTTATGAGACATTTAACATATTGTAAACTCACTTCTGACAATTATATGCTTTTCTGCCTTGCAAAAAGCAAATTTGAGGCTTAAAGACATTTTTCTTAACATACCTTTTTATAGCTCAAATCTCCCTGCTATAGAAATGTCGCATAAAATATTTTGTATGTTTTTGAAACAAACCCTATCTACCCATTTTTTAGACTACAAGGTATTTGTATATGGTCTGAAAAAATCAAAGGTAATAGATATGGCAGAAATTTACTGTGATTTTAGTTCCAAAATTTTTCAAACCTTTGTTAACTCTTTATTATCTTGCTTTTTCTTAGCAAGGATTCAGGAAAGGAACTTACTTGAATGCTATTTCCATTAATGCCCTTAATACCAACCCTCACAAATGGTAACTTGGGGCACTTTTCTTAGGTTTTATTTCCTTCCAAATGTACTCTTTTATTTTGGTTAAAGCACAAGCCTCACAAGCCCTCACTACCATCGTGGTGTACTACAGTGTACAGGCCTTTCTGCCCCAGAGAAGCCCAAGATTTGAGCTCTTACATGCTCTTTGCAAGGAAAACTTTTATAAACAGGTCTAGTTTTAAGTTCACTAGCAAACTAAGGTTAAATTAAATTATTCCTATTCTGAGTGTATCCATTCTACAGCATGTTAAGGCTCCCATATAAAAAAACATTAGAAAAATAAATAATACATAAATATACCCTCTGGATTATCACAGAGATCAACATTTTTAATGAGATGAAAGAAAATTATGGAATCATAGAATGGTCTGGGTTGGAAGGGACCTTAAAAAACATCTAGTTTCAACATCACCTCACTCCAGCTCAGCTTTAAACACTTCCAGGGATGGGGCATCCACAGCCTCTCTGGGGAATCTGTTCCAGTGTCTCACCATCTTCACAATAAAGATTTTTCTAATATCTGATCTAAGAGCCTACTCTCTGCTTGGAGCCATTATGGTAAATAGTCTCTCTCCATCTTTCTCACAGGCTCCCTTCAGGTACTGGAAGACCACAAGGAGGACATCCTGAGGAGACCCAACAGCTGGAGAAGATGGAAAAAGTATAGTGTGGGGAGGCAGATAAGTACCACCAGCAGGATGACTAAACATGGGCTTGGCTACATAAGCAGTTCACAGATATTGTAATCAATCAGTCAGAAGCATCACTAATTATTACAGATGGCCAACTTAGGCCTTAAGGCACTTCCAACTGATAGAGCTGAGCTTGAGAAAGTCCAGTTCTCAATTCATAAAAATGTACTACATTTTCAGAAATTTCTTTGAGAAAGACACATTAGTTCTGGTGTTGTCATCTAATCCACACCATGACAAGTGTTACTCAGGCCTGTGTTGGGAATAGGAATCAGAGAGTCTGAAATGAGGAAAAAACAGAAATAACAGCACTGGATTATTATTATTTTTCTTTTAATTATGAAGATTATGAACTATATTTCTTATATATAGTTGATATATCATTATATATCTTCAACAAGTGGGTGAAAACGAAGATGCTTGCTACACTAATTTCTGCCTCCCTCCAATCTCCAATTCTTCAGTGGAAGAGAAGAATTGCTACCCCAGGAATGCAAGCATGCAAATGGGTCTACACTTAACTGAAAACAGAACACAGGAGGGTAACAGAAGTCCACTAACAAGTGACTTATGTAGGAGGTGGCCCGGGCCAGTGATGTACACACAGGTCACACGTATTCCAGTCTTCACCCTTTTTCTGTTTAGTCCTTTGAACAGCTTTTTCACTATCAATTTAAACCTACTCTCATTACTTAATCATTGTTGTTTTAGCCTATTGAGTTGCTATTTTTCTGTTTTAAACTTTGGAGTAGCCCTATTAAAATAACCTTCATTGAAGCTGAAAAACTGCAAGTAATGATCAGGAAATTATATAATTGTAGTGTTTAATAGTGCTGTTTATATTAATGCAGCACCCCTGAGTGTAAATATAATCAGGAAATTTTTTTTTTTTAAGTTGTCTAAATTCACGGCTAAGTTCAAGCAGCAAAAAAGCAAGGAATATAGTAAATACTGCCACATTTTTTTGTGTGTAAAATAGTGTCTAGTTACACAAGAAAATAAAATTCTATTTCCTATTCCATAAAAAGCATTACTTCCTTCAAGCTGCTCTAAATTCATATGCATTATAATGAAAATAATGTAAACATTATGTTTACATTATAATGAAAATCATGTACATCCTCCTTTATTCTGGTTGTGCTGGGAGACACCAGGATAGTCTTTTAAACACATTATCTAGCAACAGGGAAAATCACTTTGCTACTTCTATTAAAAATATCAAATTATTTGAGAAAATTAAATGCCTTGTAAAATTATATTATGATGTGACTCCAAATGTCTGTATGATGCTTTGGCAGACAAACATAAAGTATTAGATAAAGCAAACTCTAGCTGTGGAAAAATTAATATTTTCTCATAAGAATATTTATTAATCAGGGTATATATGGCAAATGTATATAAGTTTCATACTGACAGTGTTCTCGGTTTCCCAGATTTCATATATCTTTCTGCCATCTAAGTTATCTTTTTGTTTGGATCTCTTGCAAATTGTTTTGCAAAACAGTGTTTGGAGATACAGAATTTCTCCAAGCAAATATTCTCCATCCAGCACTGAATAATTCTGGTAATTGCAAAAACACCCTATTTAATTAGAAAATCGCTTTCTAATTTCAACAATGTTTGAATAACACTCTTGTTCAGCAACTATAGTGACTATCTAATCAAATTGAGCATGTTGCAATTAACTAGAATCTTGGCATTTGATGAATCTGAAAAAAGTAGGAATATTTTGGAAAACAAAACCGATTTATACCAGAACATAAGACATTACATGTGTGAGAATTCAAATATGTGTTGCTCAATACAAAAAACCGTGCATGAACTTTATATCATCTCCCAGGTGGCATAGAAACAGAAACTGAGTTTAGGCAGTTTGGCTTTTTTTCTCTCTAAATCAAACTACAAAAAGCATGTAAATGAGCAAGCATTTCACTAATTCTTCTCTTCTTACAATCACCTCTGCTTGCCTGGATTTGTTCCCTTCTCAAGCTCCCTTTGCTCCCGGCTCCCACCAATTCATTTATCCACAGCTTTGGACACACTGTTTGTTGGAACAGGATGATCTTCTCCCATTTCTTTACAAGCTCAAACTCTGTTCCTGGGCACACAACTTGTGTGAAATGAATGACCTTCCAAGAGCTGTTTCTCTCCAAAGACTACAATGAGAGCCAAGTATGGAAATAAAGACATCAACACTGTAGAATGGAAAAGTGAGGTGAGATGAATCTTGCCTTTACTGACCAGCAGCTCCATCAACACTAGAAAATAATGAAGCCTTATTTCCTATCTATTCCTATTCTGTCTTAAGTTTGATTGACTTTCTGTCTACACAGAAATCTTTCTTCTGTATAACTTATAATGATGCTCACCTACATGGATTTTTTCAGCGTGTAAAGAAGTGTGGCCTCAGACAGCTCTTTCCCTCAGTGAGAGTATTAATAGGGTTTATTTCCACTTCCCAGCCACCAACTCTGATGACATTTCAGAGATTTTAATTGTACTTGAGAAATCAAGCCCCCTATCTCCACCATTCTCTCCCCTGCCAAAAGTGTTTGAAGTTGATAAGCACATTCAGAAGTTATTAGGTGGAAAACACAGCAACACATTCACAGCAGTCTGATTGTGCAGGAAAGGAGATGAAAAGTTAGGCTTTGATGAAAAGAAAGGAACAAAAAGCTTTTCAAAGGCATTCTTTTTTTTCTGAAACAAACTTGCTACAAAGAGATAACTTGGTGTGAATCAAGAAGGATTGGAGCAAACGATCTAGCCTTGCATGTGCTTCCATTATATAGTTCTAGTCTCCAATTTAATCAGAGTGCTTATAGGTGTGGGAAGGTAACAGGGAAGAGAAAGAAATGTGGACTTAAAGTTTGGCATACATTTTGAAATTTCATGTAATTCCTAAGGAATCGTTAAATTATATGGGAAAACTAAAATCAAATTATTAAAAAAGGAAAACATTATCACAACGTAATTTTAAATTTCAACAGGATTTAATTAGTGTGCTCCTGTTGATACCACCACAGCACATACTTCCAACTTTATTAGGAAGTAGAAAAGTGAAGTTCCATTTACTGAAATATTTTTAAAAGCTGTATGACTTAATGAACAATCTCTAATAAAGTTCAAAGGCTTCGAAATTTTAATCAGTTTACAACTCAGATGTGCACCTATTGAACATGAAAACATTACTAGAGTAGGGAATAATATTATAATTATGGCTTAAAGTAATAATACTTCTGTATGCGATTTTTATTCTGAACAGTTACACATTCTAAATACTGTTCAGAAATCTCACAGAGCCAAAAATTAATATTTCATCAGTGTATCTTATACCTGAAAACTCCGATTATTCTTATGATGAAA
The DNA here is from genome assembly GCF_052056855.1 of Sturnus vulgaris. NCBI lineage: Eukaryota > Metazoa > Chordata > Aves > Passeriformes > Sturnidae > Sturnus > Sturnus vulgaris. The sequence goes on along the minus strand of NC_142244.1, from coordinate 86,918,166 downwards.
AATAATATCTGCCAAAATATAAAGAACAAGTGAACTATTTGCACGTATTGTTTGAAATTATTAAGGACTAAAATTGTATTTGAAGACTTTTTTTAAATGCAACTACATTATTAAGTTTGCACCAAATACACGTGCTCTGATAGTTACAGTGGAAATAAACAATTTGCGTTAGTGTCCCTGAAGTAATTTATTTAATTGTAAGCTTCAGCACATATTTAGTGTTTCAAATTTTTCTCTGCACTGACATACTGATTACTAGCACTTCAGAATATACACTGACTAAATATACTTTGTGTCAGAAGAATGTACTCAGATTTGCAGTACAATATTGAAAACGTGGGATAATCTTAGTAACCATTTAACTGAGGAGATATTTATTCTGCAATCTGAATAGAACAATGAGGCAATACCGAAGGCCATGTAAACATGAGAAGTGATTGAAGACTTAACCAATGGCTTTTTGAATGTCAGTATACCAAATATAAAGCTTCTTGTCCTTGGTATGCATGTACATGCATTTCTGACAGAGAAAGGAAATTAGTTCATGCTGTAAGTCAAAAATCTCTATGGGGCCAATGAGAAAGTTATACATTACCTTCTGCCTATTTCTCCTTGTAAAGAGCATAAATCTTGTGCAATATTCAAAGCATCTGGTGGGTGTCAGCTTCACAATCTAATGCAGGTCATGTAGTTTTCCTCTATGTTAGTGTATATATATATATATATCAAAAAATAAGTTTTTCTTGAATAAGCTGTAATGTAAATTCTTCGACCAAGAAGAGACTTCATTTCAAGCCTCAGCTTGGCCCCCTTTTTCTTCTTCTTACAGTGACAGAAACTTTAAAAAAAACTTGATAATAATAGAACATTTTATTCTATTGCCAACAAAATCACTCTCATTGGAGTCCCCTTCAGTGACCTCTTAAGTGAAACCAGAAACAATGTTCCTTTCTCTTTGTCCCGGCAAGGCACTGGTTTTGACATGTCTGCCTGTGCTATTCTTGGCCTTGGAGACCTCTTCATCTTCCAGCTCTCCACTGATCTCTCTTCATATCTATATCACTGTATCCTCTTGCCAAAGAGATGCTGTTCTTCACCCTCTTCTCCCACTTCCCTTGCTTCTCACTCCAGATAATTTCACCACAGACTACATGCAATTCAGCAAAGTCTCCTATGCTGACAATTCACTGAACCTGCTCCCTCCAATTAATCTAACCTCACTCTCTTCAAATCAAATTTCAGACCACTCCTCTGCCAAGTCTTTCTTTACTGATGTCTGACTATCAGTTTACTCTACATGCCAGCCAGCACCATTCTCTTTTCTTTACCCCTGCAAATCTTTCCATTTATCTCCTTTTCTCATAGCACTGTCACTGTACTCCTTATCCTCGCATATAATTTTAGTCCATTTGGACTCACATTTCAAGTTACTTCTAAAGCTCTTGCAGATTAGTTCTGCTTAATTATTCTTTCCTGACTATTCACATAATCAAAATGCTAACTTATGGCTCTCCTACCCCAGTTTCTCAACGTTGTTTTCTTTGACATCAAGAAATACCAAGGATTATTCTCCAGCTCCAAATATTTGGTCACTGCAGGATTCTCTTCACCAGTTCTCTTCTTACAAAAGCACAAGCATTGGCAGCTTACATAGACTAGTACTCCACTGTTTATTCACAGTCCAATGTTTCCAGCTGCACCCTGGTGTTAGCCCTCATCACTATTTGTTATATTTCAAGTTAGTAGCTTACTCCCAAAAAGCTTCCTAGCACTGATAGGGATGCCCAAACTGCCTGTAAAGTCACCTTATCTGTATTCTTCCACTTTGTTTTGCCCTGGCACAACTGATAGTACCAGACAGTTCAGTATTACACTCTGTGTTTCTCTCTCAGCTGCACTAACATCTCCAAACTTGGGATGTCCAAGACTGACACACTCTGAACTGGGCAGCAATCTATGCAGCTATCAGAAAGAGATAAGTACATGTGCACATACATGAGCACTGAGGTCCCTGTCTATCTTCAGATCAACTCATTTTTTCCCCCTAAACTCAGTAAGTCACCTGATAAAAGAGTTTACTTCTTTCTACAAACCTTGTGCTTCCTTTGTCCTTAAAACATGCAACAAGATCTCTGCCCTAAAGAGAACAAGCACAGGATGACAATGGAGTTCTCACACATACAGACATAAATCACAAAAGGTCAATTATTCCTGACTGAAGGGAAGCCACCTGCAGTGCCAGGCAGAACTGGTTTCAAAGCAAAATAAAGAGAGCAAAAAAGATTACCAGATAACTGATGTATGTGAAATACTTTATGCATGGTTAAAATGCAAAGGAGGTAAGAAGGAGCTATAAAAAGAGCTACAGCTGGGTAAGAACAATAGCAAATGAAGAACAGAAAGAAAACTGCTCCAACATAGGAAACCCCATTTCTGATCAATGCCGCTACTTATCTGTACCAGATTCTTCTTCACATTTCTTAAAGAAAGTGTTTTTCTGTTTGCCTTTCACACACATCTCCATGATCATTTGTAGTGTATTATCTTTAACTGGACTGTCATGCTTTAGGAATTGTACTCCCCAGTTCAGTGCCCCCACCAAAACTTTCCACACCAGAGGCCAGTCATCTTTTCCCCACCACAGGAAGTATAGGACAGGTTAAACACTTCACCTCCATAGCCTAAATTTGCCTTTTCTTTATATTCATTACTACTGAACAATCTTATGCCTACAAGTTGGCCGGACAGTACCATGTTCTTGATCAGTGTTTTACTCTGCCTTGCCTTTCCTTTTTGCTGTGCTGGACACTGGCAAAACTTGTATCTGTGGCATTAGCAAGTGCAAAACTCAGCACAATTGACCCAGGTGGAGTAGGCAGCTTGGGGTAGAGAACACACACATTAATGCAATCCCTTTGGATAGAAACTACCTGCACAGAACTGTGCCTGGTACTAGCATGGCATAAACCAGAAGCACAGTGTATTTCCAAATGAAGTGCTTACCAGAAGAAACACACTGGACTTCAAAAACTGAGTTAGTATCAAAAAAACAATTAAAAAGATATTGCAGAAAACATTCTGCAATACTGAAAGATTTTGCCTTGACTGTTTCAGTTCACTATCCTGGCAACCAAGAGCAATTTAGCTACTAAACATTGTGCTAGCCTCAGGAACTGATTATTCAGTTCCTACAGCCTGGGGATATGACCTTCCATATGCCTGCCACTTATATGGTAATGTATGTTTCTGTGAATTCAATTTAAATTAAACAAGCATTGAAAAAAAAACCAAAGGTGGTATTAGCAGCAAACAGATGCAAATATTGCTACATTAACCACGTCATTTTGGTCCCAAAGCAAGACAAAGGCCCAAGAGCCATTTGCTGTTCTATAAGCAGCCTTGTAAACACCTCTCAGCAAGGCACAACTCCATCTGGCAGAAGACAATTTCTTGCATTAGAATTCTGGTATTACCTCCTGGTTTACACCACGCTACTGAACCATCCCACAAGCTCTGTACATAATCCAGCAGTGCCTACAGTGACACTCTGAATATTTGCATTAAGAAAGAATGTGTCCTTTCACAGCAAGAGATAAAACAAATGTACAAGAGATTCTGGAAATATCATTAAAATGCATAGGAAATACTTTTCCTTGTTCAACAGTATAATTAGAAGGACTCATATTTTCTCATAAATGCCCATCCTTTAAAGAGTCATGAGCAATATCAGAGTTTATCAAAAGGGCATGGTTTAAATAGATTGACAAAGTTAAACATGGAGGTTCTTATGTTGATTTACCAATTTTTTTATAGTTAAATCATGCCTTCCCTCCACTATGAGTTTGGACAAAGATGCAAAGAAGCAGAGCTATGCCTCTGTAAAAATCACATTTTTATGGCAGCAAAATAGAAAGATAAGCCAGGCCAGTGTATTCTCTCCCACTGTCACCATATCCAAGTGCCCCCAGTACTACCTAATATTTACTTGCAAAACATTCATCACTCAACTTGAGAGTAATAAACACTCCTTTCAACCCTTTCAAACTTGGATATTTTGATTCCTCTTTATGCTAGGTTGTCTTCATTTTACAACTCTAGATATCAGAAATTTTCATGTGATTACTGTGAACTGTGTACTCCCAGATCTTTTGTGATACATATATGTGTCCTTTGAATTGCAGGAAGACCAAAGTTTTATGGCATATTTTTCCTGGACTGATAAATTATTTGTATCTTCATATAAATTTGCAGGTTTAAGGCCAATTCAAGTAAGTATGGGTATGTTAGGACAGTTAGAAAAATCAGCAGTCAAATGGAAAGTTAGTTCCAATATTAACCATTTTGTCATTACACTTCCTGAATCAAATGCTAATGAAAAATAAATCCTCTTCTCTACTAATAAAAACATGTTTTAAATATTTATTAATTTCTTCCTAGCAAAATAGTTCTGTTTTATTTCTAGCTAAGAAACTATAATTAAGGACTTTGCTTTTAATTAAATACAATGCTTTAAGAAATGAGATGCCAAACTGAAATAATAAAACAAGGTTGAAATATTAATGTATCCATTGGATTCTCTAAGTATATTTTCCCCTTCAAAGCTCATCATGCATACAGAAGTTATTGTCAAAAATTCTAGAAAGAACAGATGTTTTCATTTCAGATTACTATTTTTGTAATCCAAAATAGTTCAGCACCTAGAAAGCAAAAACATACTTTGGGAACACTGGTATGTGGAAACCTTTCCAGCTGAAGCAAATGTTAAGAAAATTTTTAAAACCCCAAAACTGGCTAAACAGACAAACATCATAAATTATATGTGTTAAACTGCAAACTCAGTATTTATTTTAGCAAGAGTCAGCACTAGCAACTCCAACCATGACATACAAGGAAACTACTATATGAGGAAACAAAATGCTCCTCTTATTGACTAACAGTCCCTTTTTTCTTGTGGGGCATTTTGGAGGCTATTTGAAGAGGTTGCAAAGCTAAAATAATTCTCCAAGAATACTTAGAAAAATGCAAGCTTTATGCAAAACATACCAAACAAAATATCTCATTGAGGTGGGCAGCACACTATGTAGGGAACAGAAAATTTAAAATCCATTTATTTCTATTTTTTGCTCCAGTTTAACAAAGTACTTAACCCCTCTGACTCTTTTTTATTTTTATGCTCAAAATTAGGGACAGCCATGGGATCTGGTTATTTTATATGTATCTTGTTATTTTTGTGCATTAGTATGAATTTGAGGTATGAAGAGAAATGATAACATGTCATCTATATAAATAAAGTCATGAGAACAGAAGATAAGGCTTCAGATTTACCTTTGACTTTCAGCAGAGCTTTTGTTGAGTGGACTTGATGTTAATTTCAAACTCTTCCAATTCAAGATTAAGACTATTCTTTCATCAGTTTTGAATTTGAAGAAATTTTTCTAGTTGTGCTGGGTTTAATAAAAGTAAATTTCATTGTAGTCCCAACCAGGAATGAGTGCTGTGTTCCTAAACTACCTGTAACCAGTTTTGGCAATGGTAATTATACAGAAAGATCACACTTTACATCACAGAGACCCTGAGAAACAACCAGACAACATTTGATTTTCTATTCCTGCACCAAGAACGTTTTGATAATTTTAATGCTAAATGTCATTAAATCCCTAAGAGCTTTGCTGCTGGAATACATAGTTGTATGTATACAAAGGCAGAATTTGTTCCTTTTTAACACACATCATGCTTCTACGAATTCTCTTGTTTATTAAAAGTATCAGCATATGCATAGAAATGAGAATATTTTCATTTCAAAATAGTGTAAGATTTTCAACAGGAATTTATTTATGCTAATCAAAAAAATTCAGCTGCTTTCAATCAAATATGTTATACATAAATAGTCATATTTAATGGTGAAATTTGTGAACAGTGATTTTGTGTCTGGGGTATAACTGACTTGATGATCCTCATCTAAGGAAAATTATAGAGCACTTCTTCAGGAATTGAACAAAGGATGTAGGAAACCAGTCACAGAACCATTAAAAAGGAAATTCAGAGTAAAACTTATAAGATTATTATGACCTCATTGAGAATAACTCCTCTGGAACCACAGGTGTCTCCATGACCTATAAACAGCTAACCTTGTATTTCTTGTGCAGCAAAAATTCCCCCTAATCAATAAGACTAAGATTTCCCTTTTGTACATGATCAGAGTTGAAGATCACGTTTATCAACAATGCATGATTCTTACAAAATTTATTCTCATAGAACTTGAAATTTGCTGTATGTATCCAAGATGAGCTTTTAATTTTAATAAATAATAAATGACAAATGCAGAATTTAAGTGTAAATCTGTTATGTGACAAAAGAAGTGTCAGAACATATTCAAAATTTTCCCTGGAATGAGAATCTTAAGGTGAAGCAAATATAACTTCTGCTGAGTTATTTCCAGCAGACTAAATGGCTACCAGATAAAGAATTGTAGCTTGTTAATTAATATACTTTACATCTGGGAATGAAAAAACAAATCAGTGTCCTTACACTTTTGTCTCCTAAAATACTGGACAAATGACAAATGGCTGGACAAATGGCTGGACAAATGGCTGGACAAATGGCCTGCTTCCTGCAAATATATATTTTTATGTAAATTGAAATATAAAATGTCTAGGCACCTTTCTATGCACAACCTTTACCAAGAAGGTATCAATAAGTCACAGCAGAAGAATCCCTTTCAAATCCCCATGTTACCAGGGAATCAGACCTTGTTCAGCCTATGGTTACACTTCACTGTGAACTGCCTTTTTATGGTCATTCCAGGTTAAGGAGGGAAAGGGTAAATGGAGAGAAAGCAATGCAAGGGAAGGAGAGCCACCCAGTCCTGCTGCAACCATGGTTTTGTCTCCTCTCACCCCCACCCTGCCTTCCTAAGGACAGAGCCCTCACCTCTGGCCTCTGCTCACCAGAGCACCTGGCTCTGCCACCTGACATCTGAAATGCAAAGAATCATAACAAGACCAACAAAGGCCTCAAAACAGCATGTGGTTGGCTAAAGAAGGAGGTTATCATTTAAAGTCCTCTTCACTTACATAGCCAGATGAATTACAGATTTGAACCTGTCTCAGGCAGGTCCTGGTGAAAAGTCCTGACCATTGGCCGAGAAGCCACTCAGGAGCTTGGGTAGCACTGTGCCTTGTCTCTGCCTCTCTCCTTATTCTCACACATCTGTGTAGGGGACAAAGTGATTACATGCCACTGGGCTGGAAATAACAAGGGAAGAGATAAGAATAGAGAGACAGTAAAGGATAAGAAAAGGCTAGAGATCAGTGAAGGTAGATGAATGTGTTGCAGTGTCTTAAATTTTCAGTGCATATATTATTTCAGTGTACATATTTTTTCAGCGCACAAAATTCCTATTAATATATTTCTGTCTTAGTTATTGATTATTTCCTCTTTTGCATTTTCCTTTGAAGAATTATTGCACAATATAAGTCTATGCCTGAGGAGAAACTTATTCTGGGATTCAACTCCAGATTCAGGCACATGTAGATGAGAGCTATATGCGAAAGAGGTTTTTTGTCTAAGTTCCCACAGCAGAAGGTGGAAAATTTAGTGTGTTTAGGCAAGTGAATAAAGCCTTACATACCCATCAGGAGCTCAGATGGGAACTTAGACAATTATCTCTTATCAAATCAGGTATTGTAATTCAAGTTGAAGCCCATCTTCTGTTAAAATTCTGTATTGAGAATCAAGATACTTTTGTCACATGAAGATCGGCCAGAATAAAGATTATATTAAAATAGTATATTCATTCACCTTTTGTTCTACATTTTTCTGGAATAAAAATACCAAGAAAATTTAGTGCTTGAATTGGTCAATAATTGAAGATAGCATTAGGGTGCTTTGAAGACCAAATTATTTCAAAATTTATGTGGGTTTGATTTACTTGTTTTTCAAATGAAGTGTTAAAGTTTTGAAATATTAACTTTTAATTAAATACACTATATTAATGTATATGATTCGCATCAACTGTGGCTTTCATAGACATACCCACATTTGTGTATAAATACCATTAAAATCTGTCAACATAAATTGATAGTTTTACCCTTTAACTCTCGTGAATCAGAAAGTAGTAAAAGTCAAGTGTCATATGTCAGTATTTCTTTCGTATATGTGCTACTGTGCAACCTTTATTTAAGAGCTGCTAAAAATTAGCTATATAAGTATATGCATTACTTAAGATACAATATGCATTATTTAGCTTTATAACACAACAGCATAGAGCTGGTTCTGGACAGCCGAAAAAAGGGGATTTCAAGAAGCTAATTCTCCCCATTTCAGGATATCCCTTCAAAATGTTAGGACAATTCTTCCCTTTCCTCTCCACTGAATGCAGAAGGAATACAAATGAACAGGCTGAATTACAAGGATGAACTCATGTGTGATGAGTCATATTTCAAGTCAACTATCCTATTTCTAACAGATGTCTTGCTGTTTATGAGGAAAATGCAGAAGGTTCTGGAGTAACACCATCATAGGAAAAATCTGTAACTCCTCTGTGGTGAAGGTTTGCCTCTAAGGTGACCTAAAAAGGCACTAACAAGGCTAAACCCCTTTTAAAATATTATCATATAATTCACACTTATGAGTTTACGTGTGTAGACTTTTGTGCTGTGTCTGATGACCCAATATATTCCAGACAGAACAGCCTGCAGACACTGCTCATGTTGGGAAACCATCTGATTTTCAGCTACACTTCAAATTGCCAAGTCCCCGAGGGCACCCACGCTGTCCCTGTACAACCTCCCTGGAGCTCCCTTCCACTTGTGGCCCAGGATCCCATTTCACTCCTCTCCAGGGCTCTCCCAGCCAGACATTCTCTATGTTGGAAAAACACTTTGCAAATGAGGTAGCAGTGTATTTTAGTAAAGGGTGGGTTGATTTTTTTAATAGTCATCTGCATTAAAAAAAAAAAAAAATTCTACACAAATAGTTCAGAAATTAGCTGCTTTTCTGAAAAGCATTTTTGAAATTTCTGCATAATCAGAAAACTTAGATATTTCAAAACCTGTAATTCTACCCCATCTGCAACAGTAATTATGACAAGTTTACCACGCTTTTCTTAATTATTTCAGTAATGGTTGTTTATTGTATTTATTAATAGAATCCTAGTCACAATCTCAAAAGTTATGGAAAAGTTGACCACTCATTTTGAACTTGTTTCTATCTCTTCCTATCAGAATAGACATAGAAATTAATATTTTTATGGCAGTTTGTTCTGTGCATGTAGAAGTGTCAATTATTTTTAACCTCTTAACTAAGAGAAGACACTTAACTGTCACTGAACTTTTGAGTTTGACATCAATTAAAGTTCTCCCATTAAAAAGGAGTTATTAGAGCAACATGAAGTCTTACACAATCAATCTGTCAAAATGATATTACTGCAAAACCTTCAAAAATAAAACCTTTCTTGTCAAACAGGCACAATTTGTAGGTGGCAGGTTTTAACTTGAAAATGAAAGTCCATAGATCCCAAGAACCCTACTTTACTCTCATATATCTGATAAATAAAAGTAATTAGAAAAAAAAAATATATAACATTTAAGCAACAAAATGTGACAGACTATGTACCCAAGAGAATACTGCTGTGTTTCTCATCACATTAGCCACTAAGACAAATAATCCATATGATGATGGGTCTAAAAATGAGACATAGTCTAAACTACTTTTATTCTCATTAATTTTATTTATTAATATATAGAAAATATTATATTTTATTAATATGGTAATGACCACATGCTGGCTACAATAATCAACAAAAATAGCACATGGAAATATCAATATCAACAACAATCCAAAGTCTTCCAAATTTAAATAAAAGAGACCACTCATAACAGTGATCTCTCACCAAAGAAAAAGCAGAGGGAAAGACCTGTATTTGACTGTTCTCCCGGTTACTGCAAATAGCCTCTGCTATAAACAGTCCTCACTGATATACTGTGTTTAAAAAATACAAAACAATTCTTTTATTGGTTTTTGTGGGTTTTTGGTTGTTTTTGTTGTTGTTTTTGTTGGGGTTTTTTTAATCTTACTGGGTTTTGGCCTTTGCTGGTTTGGAATGTTCTTAATTTTCTTTTCTTGCTCTCTGGTTTGATTATTCACAGCTACATTGCACACCTTCTTTCTTTTAACATTTCATTTATCACTATCATTACAGACAAACCTCTACTCTTGCTGAGAAAAGCACACTTTTTTCACCTTCAAAAAGCTTATCACTACACTAGGAGAAGCAAAAATGTATTTCAGTCTATTTCAAAGTGAATCGCCTTCAAGATACATAATTTAATTCCCTTTCACAATGAGAAAAAATCACTAAATGAGGTTCCAATGAATAGCAGGAACAGCAATCAAATTGTCAGAGTCCAGCCTGCACTTCAATAAGGTAAATTTTCACAGAAATTTAACAAACTAAGCAACAGTGTTTCAATACTGCTTCTGGATTTAGTTTTCAAAAGGCAAGGATTTAGGCACAAGGCATCAATTTACAACCTGCCCAGAAGGGCCTACAGGAATAAAACAAAAAGGGTAAGATCAAGAGAAGCATTTGTAGTAGACAAACTTTCTGACAGAGAAATTGGAAAATAGGTGAAAAAACCTAAAGCATGTAGAAGTCATTAAATGCCAACAGCTGTGAAATTAGTGTAAAAAGACAAGAACACTTCCAGCAAATCGTGTCCCATCCATAAGTCTATAGACAGAAAACTTGAAATATTTAGAAGGTTTATTATTAGGTCATATTTTTCTTCTTTACAGGTGGGCTATTTGCACTGGCTTAAATGGCCATGTGACCTGAAAGCCTGAAGGACAGCAAACACAGCTCTCACACATTGCAACCCCACAGCTAATCTCAACATGATTGGCTACTTTTGGACCAGATACCACTCAAGACCAAGTAACAAGACACCAACAGCCAAATTGTTTGGTTGCCTGTGAGAATACCTTTTAACTTACAGGACAGTACTGCCTATAAGGCCCCAACAAAGATGGATTTTTTTCCCAGAAAGTCATAGAGAGAGAAAAGGGTTTTGTACATCACTGAAGTGTTGTGTCAAGCAGATGAAACAGATGAGTCCTGGAACAACAAATTCCATGGAGGGAAAATTACTTGTACCCCAATTACAGGCAAATCAAGATTACCTCATACCTGAAAGAGAGTTCCTCTGAAAAAGAAAGCCAGTCTGGACTAGTTGAACCACAATTAGCAGTGGAGGGAGCACAACAGCTGATGTGATTTCAGAACTAATTCACACATTTTAGGAAACTATACTTACAGCAATATAGACTTTTTTTAATGTATCTGTTCCATTTCTTATCATTTTTTACTTCTGACATTTAAAATTTATCAGTAGCTTCCCACATATATGGCAAGCATTTCATTTTAATAAATATTTTCTGGAAACATTAACTAAGATTAAGACTCTGCATTAGATGTCTTCCCCCTTGTATAACAAGGAGATACACACAACACTTAGGTCAGTTGGCCATCACATCTATCAAAAGCCTTTCCTTTTCCCTGTGCTGGACATACTGAGATGGTAACAAAAAGAAATTCAACACAATTGTTAACTCAAAGACAAGATGGAAGAAATCAGCAAAAATTATTTCAGTGCTACTTCTTTTCTTGCCAGAAAAATACCTCTAATCTTAGCAGGCAGAACAAGGTGGCAATATCATCCAGCATGACCACAAGAGTGGGGTCAGTCAAGATTGACAGTGCAGACACTCCTTTCTTCTCACACAGACTTACTTATTCAGGTTCAGGTAAGGCACCACCAAACCTTTCATTTAAAGATCTGCAATGAAACATGTGTGCTAGACCACAACAGAGCAGAGACATGGGCACAATAGCTCCTGACACATGGCCCACATTCTTGTTAGCACTGCTGACATTGATGAATTATCTTGGAGAATAATGCACTGACCTCTTTTAACTGCTTTCTGATTTAATAGGCTCCATTAAAAAAAGAAATTTAAATCACAATCATGACAAGCCTAACAGCATAATGGTACATGTGACCTTCAGTTTGTGCCTTTTAGCATTTAACAAAAGCATATTTACCTCAATGCAAAAGCTAAAAACGCTACAAATTAACTCCTGCCTTCTACTGTAGAAGTTTAATCAACTACAGAGTCTTTTTATTTTCAGCCCAGAAACCCCTAAAACTGGATAGCATCTATTTTAATTTATCTTTTATCAAACCATGAAATTCTGTGCCTTTAGATAGAGAGCCATTCAAACTAGTTGTAGAGGATTTGGTGGAAATTAAATGCAGTGAAATGAAAAATGAAGTAATTTACTTGCCTTTTAAAAGCTTGCTTGGAAGGTGAGTATTCTCACCTATGATTTCAGTCTATATTAGTTGTGGTAAAATATAAATCCTCATGGCCAGATATGTCAGCAAAGAAAGAGTTTTTATTTAACTTATTTTATTTAAACTTCCTCACTTCTTAATCATAAGTTGTTTTCTACAGATTTTTAGTAATTAATTTTAAGTAAGTGATAGTAAGTAATTTTAGTAATTAATTTTTACAGTTTTTACATGATTACTATTTAAAGAGACACTGAAGAAGCACTACACTGCTCTTTGGGGCAGACATTTATTTCAGAAAACTTGTGTATCCTCTTCACATTCTAAAAGTCAGCTGTTGAAGATAGAGTATAAAGAAATACAAGATTTTTTTTTTTTTTTAATGTTAAGCCAAGGCAAGAATCAACTTCTTCACAGATATGGTTTAAATGTCCATTTTAGGAAAAAAATAGTTTTATTCAGGACCATTCTAATAAAAAGTCAATAAACATGGTCTCTTATGTACATTAAATCACAAATGCATAGAGGGAGCAAACTGTGGGGTAACTATAGGAATCATTCTATCCTGATGTACATCTGATTTAGTTCATGTATTTCAATATTCACCTCTACGAGAAAAAAATCATGTATTTTAACACAATAGCAGTAGACTACATGGTCAAGACATGCATGGGTGAAGAATGAGAAGCTGGGTGTTAAAAGCAGTACAAAAAGCCTTGCTCCTAGAGCATGAGCAGTGTGAACCTCTCAATGGGCTTACCAAGTACCAGCTTCAACCTGAAATAAGGCCTGGCTGCACAATGGCCCCTCTCATCCTTCCTTCTCTCCCTTCTCCTCTTCTCCCTCCAACAGTTTCTATGAGAAGGAAATGCAGACAAATGCCAGATAGGAAATATAGCACATACCAACCCATTTATCAAACTGGGAGTCTGGGGTTCAAGGACCTAGGGGTGATGTGTTACCTCACGTCTGCACCATGCACCTCTAAGCCACTTCTAGTAAAGTCAAGGGGTTTTTGCAGAACTAAAAAAAAAATATAATTCTATTCTTCTTTCTAGATTTGCAGCTGGCCTATCATTTCAAAACAGAACCAGACAAATGAAAGCAATATAACATTTCTGTTTGCTATAAGGAGAAATAAGCCAAATTTCATTATACTAATGTATTTTGTTTTCTATTTGCATGGAACCTGCTGATAAGTTCTGGCAACAGGAGTACTACAGAATATTGGAGAAGACAGAACAAGAAGAAAGAAGTCACTAACTCTGCTGAACTTAAAGAAAGCCTTTACATATTTATAAGTTAGTAATATTGGCCAGAAGTTAGCTAAGTAAATGAACATGTTGTTCTATTATTTTAAAAAGTGGCAAAAATTCTTCAAAATACTTTATACTAGTGTCTTTTAAGAGGAGCCAAACTACACTGTTGTTATGCCCTTGCCTTTTCTATTCTTAGGAAAAAGAAAGAACTAGTATTTTCAAGAAGGACTGCATGAAGGCTGTCCCTTCATGTTTCCAGATTGCCCCAACATAGCTCCTAGTTTCTTTAATACAACGTTTCCCTTCCTGCTCTCTAGTTTCCCCTTGTCATCTGTCCTGATCATGAAATAGAATTAGAAAATTGTGGTTAGAATATGAAAGAAAAGGGTTCATCTTGCCAAACTTTTCCTGTGCAGGAGTTCTAGGCTCCCTCTATACTCAATATCACTCTAAGTATGTATACAGCAAAAAATCCATCCTGTGTATTTTAAATACAAAGCTTGGAATATAATGTTCTCCAGGTGTGTTTAGTCAAATATGTTCAGTGGAGATTAACACTGTAAAATACAACAGATTAATATGAAGTCTTGAAAGATCACTCTTACCCTAACAGGTTGTATCAGCTAAATGACATATCTGGCTCATCTGGAAGATGAAGTCGGAAAGTATTTTATGACTTTTCTCCCACAAAGGAAGATATAATCCAAGATACCTTGAAATCCTCTGCATAAAATAGTTTCTATAGGAGTAGCACTGCACAAACACAACAGAATATCTGCTTTCTGACACTGTCAAAAAATCTAGAAATCATTACTCTTAAAATTATTTTCATTCCAAGTACTGTTGGGAAGTTATTACGTATTGATTTAGTTGGTAGCCTGTACTTATAAAAGGTGACCAAGAATGGGTTATGGTCCATGTTAAGAAAATATAGATATATATTACATTTGCCACGCTCCTTGTTGTTCATTGATTTGTTTTAAAGTGTTAAATTGCTTTATACAGTTTGTGACTTATAAGATCCATGGCATACAATTTCTAACAGAATACACTATAAATATGGTCACTCCTATAACCTATATATCTAGTAGGAACACTAGTGTGATCATAAATTCCCAAGCAAGAGACCTCATTCTTCCATCCATACTGGATGCAAATATGCTTTTCAGAATAAAAGGATCAGTATTCTGCATTCCAGATTAACAAGAAAAATTAAATTCTCATCTGGTTTTAGTGTAATCCAAACAAGTTTTTCTTTCTATACTATATTTTCATGTGGTTATTTCTTTTCCTTACTTAATTTAGTGATATGTGCCAGTAGACTAAAAATATCCACAAGAATTGGATTAATAATTTAATGCATGTTATGTATACATACATTACTGCTCAGGAGGAAAAAGGTATGCCAGCAAATACACCGGAAGTGTGAATAGTTGTCATCCATGCAACATTTAGGGAAGAGCTTTTAGAATTACATTCATTATTCACTTGTTTAACTACTGACCGGTATTCTTTAGACCTTGTCCTTCAATAATCCTGAGCTTAACCTTTCAAATTTATGAATTTCTGAATAACTCAAAGATTCTAAGTTCCAAAGAACCACTGATTTGAAAACAAAAAAAACAAAAACAAAAACAAAAACAAAAAAAACACAACAAAACAAAACCAAAACAAAACAAAGCAAACCAAAACAAAAAAAACCCCAACAACTAAAAAAACCAGACTTCTTCACAGATCATCACTGTCCTATTTAGTGCACACTTTCCCTCAGTTTACACCTTCTTGAAACCCACACAAGCAATTTTCAATACACAGGTTTTGAAGAGTTATTACATATGTCAAATAGCAGATTTTGGAATGCCAGGGGTGGCTTGGGCTTTTCTCTTTGTTCTTTCATAGTCATTTATATCAGGAGGTGGTCTGAATTTCTTATCTAGTATTTTGTATTCATAGGAATCTAGAAACAGTAGCTTTATGCTAGTGAAAGGGAAAGATAGGCTGAAATTCAAAAAGGCAATTCAGATATTATATATGAGACATCCTAAATATAAAACTTCATAATTTATATAATATAAATAACATATACATATGTATTTATATATATAACACTTCAGAATTTGAAATAAGATTATTTTTTAGCATGAAAAAAAATCAGTCTGGCTCTTAGGTTGTTATGGTTTGTGTTTACTCTTCAATTTGCTGCCTTTTCTTTTCCTTCTAAAAAGTGTAATCTTTATATCTAATAGCAATTTCACAGTCAAGTATCTTGATGATATGGGATTACATTTATTTTATTCACCTGAGGTACTAGCATTCACTCTTGATTGTTACTGACCTGAACTCAAAATGTACGTCAATAAAATTTTAACTTTGTGTGTTTCATGGATACATACATGCAGAAACTATACAATTTATAATCACTTTTAAACCAATCTCTAAGTCTTCCTATGAAAGATTCAAAACTGAGGATTTTATAGGCCAGTGTTCAATCAATAATGTTTTGAATGAGAAGTATTATACAAATTGAACATTTTACTTTTTTTCATACATATATACCTTAAACTATGTAATATTGTTGCATATACCACATTTTACTATTATTTGTTTCCTTGCTCAAAACTGCACATAATTAATTGATGTCAATATTTTGTAGTCAGATCTATTTCTTTAAAATTATTTGAGGTATATTTACAGTTTGGGTTTATTTAATTTAAATGAGATTGACACAGAAAATCAAGTGAGAAGAGTTCCACGAGACTGAATCAAATTTGCCATTTCAACACAAATAGATACTTGCAAACAGTTTTTTTTCTTACATTGGCACCATTTTGAATACTAATATTACCATACCAAAGCAATAGTGCAAAGCTGCGCTGGAATTACTAGACTACAATCTCACATTGGTTGACAAAGTAGAAGGTAATTCCACTATCCTGCAGGACTTAGACAAAAGGAAAAACAGAACTTTTTAAACTTCAACAAGGACAAATACAAAATCCTGCCCAGGGAGAAGAAAAGCCCCTGCAACAACAACATCTGGGGACAGAGTAGCCAGGGAGCAGCTCAGCAGGGAAGGTTCTGGAGTGCTGATCTTCGTGTGAGCCCGTGGGAAGCCCAGCATCAAAGGCAGCCAACAGCCTCTGTGACTCTATGGAAAGGGGAGAATCTCTTCCAATCGGAATCTTTCTATGTTTTTTTCTATGATCCTAAAATAAATACTGCTTCCATGACCTTACCCCATAATATGCAAGTGACGTCGGAAGGATCATTGCTTCATGTAGAGCCCAACAAAACATTGGATCATTGCAACTGCATTTTAAATGTCCTTTATCAAAATCTTTGAGGATGAAACACGCATTTCACAGAATTTAAAGGCTAAAACCATACTAAAATTTTAATACCTGAATCCCATAGCTTATTTTATGATGAGTGAGATGACAAGTATTTAAATCCCATCTTTCTTTACTGGAAACTAAAAGCTAATTCAAAAGACTTCACAGCAATAAGAGAAGAAAAAAAAGTAATACTTGTATGTGCACAGGCTAAACAATTCAAAGTTATTAGTTCTACTCAGAAGACATAGGAACATTTTAAGCTCTATGAAAACTTCATGGTAAAGATAAGTCATGTTTCAAATGAGAAAAAGCAATGTCCTCTTATTTAAAGGCTCAAAATACTACTTTTCATCATTTTTTCTAAAAATAAAGGAAAAGGTAAATCCATATTCATTTACATTCCCACTTACACTGTTTGCAGACCTTAAATAAAATCAGAAGAAACATTAAAAAACCAAACCACCCGTAACTCAGAAAATATTCTTAAAATGGTGTGCACCACTGTTGCAGGAATACTTACTTTCATGGGGTTTGATGTAAGCCATGCAAATACTTAAAATAAGCAGCATTTATTTATTCAACTGCCACAGACGTCAATAGAACATTTGTTTGAGAGCCATCATTAGATCAACACTGACACCTTAAAATATTGCAATGATTGTTGTTGGATAGCTCAAAGAAAACTGGCATTTTCCTTAACAAAGCCAACTTAGAATCTAATAATTTAAGATGAATAATGCTGAACAACCTTTCTACCGAGTTATCAGCTGAAAGTTGTCTATAGCTTCACCCTTTCTGTCATAACAGTGTGGATGTTAAAATCAAGATTACATTTGTTAAACTCAGCTCCCTAAATCTGGTATTTTCATATGCAATTGCATTTGAAATTTATGATTAAAATGAGCTACTAAAAAACCTTTCCAACATTTTTTTTACACATACAAAGAAATGTAAAAACAAGCTTTAGTAAACCTAAGAGGTCCAGATTTTTAAGGATATTTAAGAAATTTTATTAAGGAAAAGTGAAAAACTCAAACTTGCTCATGTATTAATGCATGTGTGTTGACAGTGCTTTACTCAAGTGCTATATTTGCAGTTATTTGAACAAAACTCTGTTATAACGTTAATTGTCAACATTTAACCCATGACCCCTTACTGTTCCTTATTGATCAGAAGAGTAGTGGGAAGTGAGATTGAGATAATTGTTGCATCATAATCATTAAACCTTTTATCAGCAGTTCACAGAATCTTCCTTATGTACTTTGAACGTCCCCAAATTCTACCTTATGGAGCTGCACAGTTGATCAAAAAGTCCTCAAGTGAATTGAGTTTGGGTATTTTGACACCACATTGCTCAACCAAAGTCTCCATCGCCAAAATTCATACCCAAAATGTAGGGTTGTTTTTATTCTGATCAAATCAGCTTTGAAAAAGCAAGGGCATATTTGTGGCATAGAGTGGTGTTAATAGCAAGAAAATACTAGAAAAAGACACTAAATTATCAGGAATTAAAAGGACTACAGCTGTCTAACACATATTAGACATCTGTCCTGTAGAGACATTTAGATGGCTTTACAGGATCCTATTTTTTTAAAATAGTTACTTTCTGTAAGTTGTGTAAAGAAGATACACAGGAGGTAGCAAAGAACATCACATTTGTCCTCCCATGTACATGAATGACAGTTCCCACGGGAAGTACTGTTTCAGTCTTTGCATCTGGGTTCTCTCAAAAACAGATAAATAGGATATCCTACCGAAAATATTTTTGCTGTGAATACCTCACCAAAAAAATCCTATGATAAAACCATTTTTTCCCCTAAGCTATTATCAGAAACCAATATTTTTGACACTTAAAAATTATTCTTAATCCCAGAGAAGACAGAGAATATTAATTCAGCTCTCCAGAGGTCATATGAAGGGAGGGCAATGACAGAAAAATGCAAACCTGAAAAAATGCACAATGCCTTCAGGATTATATCCAGCTGACCTTACAACTGTAACTCTACATTGGGCTCTTAGGCTCATAACTTCTTCCTCTGGGCAGACTGATTTCCTCATGCATTAAATAATTTCTCCCACATTCTTATCCCATTACATAGAGTTATCCAATCCATTCTTCCCATAACCAGCACTGTAATATAGGCACAGTCGACCAAAATTTGCTTGAAATAAAATTGGAGTATATCCCATAATACTCACGTTATATTTTTGTCAAATATGTTAATCATTTATCTGTAATTCATTTTTTTCTATTGACATCACACATCATGGACACAGAGGGGTGATTGATGTTGAATTGTAATAGGATGAAAAAGCATAAGCTACTTGATATTTGAAATACTATGTATCTTTATAAGGTTATAAATGCCTATCTTACAGAGAAAATTAAAGTCAAGTTGTAAATTGTATAAGCAAGTAAGAAAAGGTTATTAAAGCCCCTACAGCAATGAGAACTTCTTATGTTATGGAGTTGAAATCAAATTTTCATAGGTAACAAAAATATTTCTGTTCATCATTTTCATGTTTCACAGGGTGGTCTGGCCTAGGAGAATGCTATATTGCAACAAACAAACTCCAGCATATGTTATTAAAAATTTTGAAACTATCATGAAATGAAGCATCTAGACTAAAAGAGACATGTGCAATATTATTTACCTTATTCCTTGAGAAAAATAAAGCTCTGTTGATTATTTTACTGTCTAGATTCATATAAAATCATTATGTTAACCTCTAGAATGCATCCAGGAAACAAGATTACAATGTCTTTATCTGACCATTTGCCAAGAGAAAAGTACTCTCCTAGATTTGGGGTTTTCCTTTGTGTTAAGCTCTTATTTATGTGCAATATTTCTTTGATAACTAGACTAAAATCATAATAGGAATATTATCTTTCCCTGCCTTCTGCTTACTCATAAATGTCAACTCTGAGCCATTACCTTCATATTATTAACATATCTGATGTTTTCTACAGAGTCAAGACTATGAAAATAGTTGCACTTCTGTCTAGAGACATAATGATCATTTGTTTGATCTGATGTTTGCTTGTTCTAATGTTTACTCTTGACCACATACAGCAAATATCCCACTGCTCCCTATCTCCCTTTACAAGCCTCAGGACTCACAATTCTTTCTATTTCCACCACTTAAATACTTGTCTTTGTGTCCATAATGTAGGAAAAGTATAAGAATTTGAGGGAAGAACAGATATAATGACACTCATGTAAGTAACATGAAAACTGAAAGACACTTGGATTTACACTGAAATAGCAAATTGAACAGGAATTTGATATTGCCTAGATCAACAAAGAAAAGGTAAATACCTCTACATTCTGTATGAAATATTATCTTTTTTAAATGTGGAAAAAATAAGAGCACTGTGACTAGAATATCGTGTTCAGCTCTGGCCTTCTAAATGACCAGAAAGATAAGGAAATACCAGGGCATATCTAACATATTTTTTAGAGAACAAAAGATAGAACACATAAATACAGTTTGATGAGGAAGTTTTCAGAATAGAGCAAGAGTATAATTTGGCTTTACTGATTCCAAAAATGCAAGAGCATCTTTAAGGGAATTATTATTCTGAGCTTGCTCTTCTTATGACTTTCAATTTTGTTTTTGTCATAATATTGTTTTCTTTCCTTTGAATTGGAGTTATTCCAAATGAATCATCCAGAGGCAGTTACTCATTATTTGCCCTCAGATTTCTGGGGCTGGTTAAAAGCTGCATCCCTAAGTGGCTGAGCTTGGAAGGCATACTGGACTCACAAGAAGCCTGAGGAGCAGAATTAGTGACTGGTCTCTAGCAGGACTTTGTGCAGCTGATCACACTGAGAATTTCTGTCTTTTCCACATCCTTTGTCAGCAGGTCCTTTCCCCATTCAATGAGGGTCATATGTCCCTTATTCTTCCCTTTGCTGCTCATATACCAGTAGCAGATCATTTTTGTTTTTCTACCACCATGTCTAACAGATTCAAGGATAAAAATATTTTCATGGTGATAAATTAAACTTACTGCAATACTGTATATTCCAAATGACATGTGAATCTTTTTATTTTAGTGGAACATAATGAATAATCAAAAAAGCTCACAAGGTCTGGAAACAGCAAGTAGAATTCATGGCAACCAAATGATATTTTCTCATAGACAATCTTGTTCTTTCCCTTGTGAGCACTGTTCAGACAGAAATAGTTTCTACATGAGTTGATGGGTAATGTCAGAGAAGGGAACAAGATCTGAATGCATTCTGGGTAAGATATTTGGTGACACTTGACAGAACATTCACAGTCAGGCATGCATGGATATGATCTGGTATCTCCTCTACCAGCAGTGTATTCTGAATACCAGGCTGCTTTAAGGTGCTTCATCACAGAGGGAGCCCTATTCCTTTCTCCTTTCTCAGTATAATCCTTCCCACCTAAATGCCATCCTACTAGAACCATCTTACAGGCACAGCACTTCCAGCACAAGGGCCTGAGTTGCTTGGAAGGTGAGAAAGGGACACCAGACATGTTTTCCCCTTACATCCACCTGTGGAGGAACAGGTCCTTGAGGCAGTAGAACTCTTGATCCAGGGAAAGAAGGACTTAATTTTTTCCCCAGGAGTCTAGAGAGATTTCTGATTTCTAAAGCACTCATGGTTGTACAGTCATGTATGTTCCCAGCACAGGATTTCTTCTGAGGAAGGCACTCCAGAGAGAAGCACATCAAGCTGGTAAGACCTCAGTATTCTAGGCAAGTTATCACACCTGGCCACCTCTGTCTCTGGCTATTCTGGCAGCTGAATAGCATTGCATGACCCATCTGCTGGGTTGCCTCTACTACCTTCTTAAAAAGAGAAGAGGAATCTCAAACCACACCAAGTGCCACTGCACAAAGACACACAGAGGAAAGGTCATGAGCCCATAAACCCTATTACAGAGCAGGGAACCTGCTTCTTGCCTTTTTCTCTCCCTGCACAGAAAGTCATCATGGTGCCTCTTGCCAAGAGGAACCCACGGCTTCCATAGAATCTTGCCCTCTGTACCCACCAGACATGCTTATCAACCCTGTCTGGAATTCCTCTTACAGATCACTATGTCAAAACATGGTTTTCAAAAAAGCTGCTTCTAGCAAAGTGCCCCTTTAAACATGTTTTCATGGTTTGGCTTAGCATGCAGCTAGGAAGGAAATGTTTGGGAGTACTCTGCTGTATGACAATAGGCATCACTTGAGTCAGATGTGGCATGGGTTTCCTGTACAGAGACACTTGGGAAGGGCAGAACAGCACCAGCTCAGGCTGATAGAAAAACATCTTAACAAAAGTCAGCCAGCAGAGGGTCATCATCCTCCCATATAAAGTATCCATCATTTTTCTCTGGTGACTCACAGGGGTTTGCAAGATGAGAGAGTAAAAATCTGTGTCTCTACTGGGAGAAGCACTGCAGAGGACCCCTCAGTGGGGATGAGAAACCTATTGAGTCATCCTGGGCAAACAGGGAAGAAATGCAGAAAATTCACTTTATACTTTGAGGCAACCTTCATAAATAAAAGTAAGCAAAACCAAAATCCTCAAGGGATATACAAAACCCCTCTTGATGCCAGGAGAAGCCTTAAAATATATTCAATTTGTGAACATTTGACTGAAACAAATATTTTCCTAAGACAAATTGTGAAGAAGCTCATGATCTGCCTGCTCAGTGATTAAAAGGCAGCCAGAAAAAGTGGGGGTTTATGTTCTTTCTGCTAATTAATATCCATTGCTATCTCCCTGTGATCACTAGATTCTGTTCTCACATCTTTGTCCAAGGTGGCTACAGTCTTTCCCAGTAATTGTTTCCACCAAAAGCATATGTATAGAAGGCAATTTCAGAGCATCTGTCTACCATCATCAGTCTTACCAAAGAATACATTCCAGCAAACACTGCTGAAGAGATCAGCCATGTCTTTGTTTTTTCAGGCAGTCTCATAGAAGTTTTAAGAACATTTCATTACAAAATCTACATAGAGGACACACTGTTTATGCTACATACAAGTTAAATCTCAAAATGCCAAGGTCAAAATCTATGAAAAATTAACAGTACAATCCACAATCCCATTATTACTGCATCACCATTTTTTTGTGCGGGGTCTTGACTTCCAGGAAATCTGTTAGCTATTACTATATACTACAGTTCTGCAGTCCCAAAGATCCTGACAGCCAAGACTTTGATTTCATAGGCATGTACCTTTCTAGAACATATCATCAGAAGACTGTGGGTGAAGAGCTAAACTGTGCTATCAGTAGCACATCCTCGTAACTTGGATTTTAGCAACAGCACTTTGGAGCACCTTTCTTTTTAGGGTTATCATTAGCTTGGCTCCAGAAAATCCTGCATGATTAATCATATTAATAAAACAGGTTTGAGGGCTTTGAGGTAAATAGTTTAGAAGAAAGTTGATAGAGTTGAGAATCTCCAATAAATAATGTAACAAAAGTAAAGAGAAAAAATAAATTGGTGCGAGCTTAACAGTATCCTTTGCCCTAAATATGCAGAAGAAAGAAGCAAGGAATTATGCTTTAGCTAAATCAACTACTCTTTAAACTTGAACTTTGTGCTTCATCCTCAATTTGCCAGTTTCCACTTACATCTTTCAACCATAGTCTCAAAAACTGGAAGTATTTGGAAAAATACTAAATTGTTGTGTGCATTAAATACACCTTGCCCCTTAAAAACCTGCTGAGGAATTTCCTGCAAAGAAACCTCCACTATTAAAACATCTATTAATTATTAATTAAACAATTATTAAGCAACAAATTGAGTTATTACTGGCTGCTCATCATACTTTCATTCACATTTGCTATGCAGCTGGTCAAAACAAGCAATTACTTTTAAATAAATAGCTCACTTGTGGGATCATGGAGTAAAAAATCCTGTCTAACTAGCAAATTTCAGTTTCTTCTGATGATAGAACATCCATGAAAATGTGCACATGAGAAACTAGGTTTAAACTGCATTTTACAATACAGCAACAATTTAAAATTTCAACAAAGCTGAAGATTGAGTGTGATCAAAGCAGGAATTTCAGAGGCTTTGTTTCTCCTGGAGTTCCACTGTGCTCCCACCAGCTTCATGCATTCTATCAACATTATACAAAAATAAAGTTATCTGCCTTCCACCTGCATTTCAGTTGCCAAAACCAAATTAGAAACACAAGTCTATTTTGTAGACTATTTGTATAGATTTATCTCCTTAGAAGATTGTTTTCCTAGAGAGAAAAAAATATCAGATTGAATGTGTGAAGTTGAAAATTGTACCTGAAGAACTCCATGAAAGAGAAGCCATAACCATGCTGTTCAGCAATTCCAGCACAAACAACATTTGCAGATGCTCCAATCAATGTTCCATTACCTGCAGTTCAGAAAACAAAGACCAGTTTATAGCTGTGCTCTCTTTCTTACTCTTCCTATGTTTATTCTGTGTTAAAGTCCTAAGATGGACTCGTTACAAATGAAAAATCAATTTCTGTTGTACAGGTTTGGAAAGATACATGCAGTCAATACCTCCACATCCTATAAATAGCTTCATGCTTTGAAATATAAGCTTGATATTATTCCCTGGTTCTACTTAGGCCATAAAAATAAGGAAGGAACATAGCATCCAATAAGAAAATAATACCAGAGACTTGCATTCAGATAAACTTGTTGATTTTTAGTTTTATTTAACTAGAAGGGGCCATCAGATGAGGTGAAAAAATGAGATAGTTTGAGGATGCTAAGAAAAATGGATGTCTTTTTTCCTAATGGCAACTTGATATTGACAATGTAGTGTTTCATTTATTGATAAACTAATTAATTTGTAAGATTTGTTTGGGGTTTTTAAATAGAAATTTAAACACAGTAAGTGTGATAATGGAGGGGAATGGATCTGTTTCACGTCTCTCTCCCAAGACAAAAGGATCCAGACTTTGTTTAACTAATCACCATGGTTCCTCAATAAATAAGGGAGCATAATTTCATTCCGTGAACTTCAACAGGTTACCTTATATAAGCCCCCATAAAAGAGGAACACAACAAAGAAAAATAATTTGCCATGTATATAATGCACATCTATCCTCACTTCTCTTCTCCCAGGCCTCTTCCAGAAATTAATTTATTTCTTCATTTTCTCTAAGCTTTTACCAATCTGGCAATGTATAGAAGTTAGGTATTCAGAGCTCAGAAAGACCAACTCATTTTCTGTATCATTCCCATGAGTCATTCCTCAGACTTATACATGCTGCATACTTGACTTCCACAAAGCAGATGGCTTCTGAAAATGTTTCTGATCTAAGGCACGACTCAGGAAGTGACAGTGACTCCTACATGCTGTTCTTTATCTGAAGTTTTGAACAAAGGAGTTAAGAATCTAAGAGAATTTTTTTATACCTCGGTAAGTCATCTCTTTTGCCATACATCACTACATTAATAATCCATTATTCTAAGAAGAAGCTTTCCTTTCCTTCCATTGGCATGTAGTTACTCCTCTTATTTTGGTTCTGTTAAAAAATTTAGCTCCATGGAAACTCTTCTGGTCTGACTTTGAGAGAAACAGATCATAATATAATTAATGCTCTGGTTAATTGTTTTGATTCAGTAAATGTTTTGGGTCACCCAGAGATCAGTGTATCAAAAATTGTCTCAGAATAAAGGCAGAAGAATTATTCCCCCAAAGTATTAACACATGGTACTGTTATGGCCTTCTGCACCTGAAAGTGCACACAAAATCAGCAGATGTCTAAAAATATTCTTAAAAATAATATAAAACTCTTAAATTAAACAAAAATGAAGTGCTATAATTCAGATGATTTTGACTCGTCATTATAGTGACAGAGAACAACTTTGAGGAAAAAACTAAACACCAAAATGCACTCTGGACTTTTTTATTATTATTTTTAGCTGATTTCATGAAAGCCAAAGCTTTCCAATAAAAAGCCCTGGTATGATAAAATTTTTTCCAATTGAGTCCAAAGAAAATGCATGATTCTTATTTATTCCAGGATGGTCAATTATTATCAACACACATTAGGCAGCAAACTGAGATTTGCATCCTGGAGTAGAGATCTGAACAAAGGTATCTATTGTCTCAGGTGAGTGGCCTAAGCAACATCTATTAAGAACAACAGACTGTTTTTATTTTCTCATCAGCAGCCTCAAACAGCTCTTGAGCAAATGCCACTATGGAATAAGGAAGACACAGAAATCTTGGCGATTTCTTGAGATGACTAAAGCATTCCACTCCTACTCCCTCTAGTCCCAAATAGACATTTTGAATATTTAACTCTCCCTCTTTGGTTTTTTAAATTCCCTTTCTTTCTGCTTTGCTAGGAGCTATGCTGGGTGACCTGCTTCCTACTTGTTGTTTTTAAGGCTTTGACACTGCAAAGGGGCTGGAGCTCAGTGCAGAGATCTTGGCTATCTCTGAGAAGTTCTGTTGATGCTGGTGAAACTGCACATCAGTACAAGGGTGGATCTTATTTGATCATAAAACTATTGTGATCATCCTTGTGAGACACCAAGAATTATTTGTAACCTCAGCTTCTTCTCATAGACAGAGAACCATCCCCACATGTGTTTTAGGTGTGGAGAAAAAAGAATGATTAACATCATAAGAGGAACAGAAATCTTTAAAAAATAGTGTCTAGCACTGGTCAGTAGGAACATCACAGCTCGTTTCCCTTGCCCTCTCTCTTTACCTCAAAGTATATCCTAATTACTTTAATGCATGTTTAAAAATACAAAACTGAACTTAGAACAACAGCTTTCCTGGTAAGTACTGCCATGAGAAAGCCAAGTGTGTGGCTTAATTGAAAACAGAACAAATGAATACAGTTAGATGTAATTAGAGGAGTCAGGAAGGAACACTTCAGGAATTTTCAGTTCCAAACTAATCACTAGTCTACAGCATCCAAACATTTCATAAGAGATTTCTGCTCTATGTGTAGCACAACCAGTCATCACTCTCAGAATAATGTTACTGCAGACAAGGAATACAGCTCTGCCTTCAAATTAAAGAAATGAGACTGAAACTGTGCTTGTCCCACGGCTCTGACTAGATACAGTTGAGATCTCCAAACAGCACGAGCTCTCCTATACTGTATGGGCTATAGTAATGCCTCCACATAATGAAGTATTATGGAAAGAGTTTCTGCTTCAGCAGTGAATTGATTTCCCCAAGTAGATTTCACTTGAGAAGAAATCGTCACCTTAAATGTTATCTGTGAGGAGCAGCATTACTTTTTCATTTGTTTGGAGCGTGTGTGCAGTTTAATTAGGCACTGGCTCAGCAGGCTTCAAAGAACTGCACTCAAATTAACAACAGAGGCAAACTTTTGTTTCACCTCCCAGGAACATCTGTCTCCATGGCACGGGTTTAACTCAGTAGTGAAACAGCAACACCGTGACCCTCTGAATCATGGACAACTGAAGACTAGGTTAATGTACACAGAAACCTATACATTAAATTAATTCTGATTTATGCAAATTAAGGATAGACATTTTTTAGGACTTCACCCAGTCTTCATCTTTACATCACCTGCAATCTTAAGAACAATTCAGCTTAAAAAGGCTCCTGCTCGCTTGTTTGTATTCTCAAAACAAAATAACACATGGGTCAACTGTATTGACACATCACAATAACCAATCTGTTTTCAGGACTCCTATTGTAACTTTGTTGATGACTCCTACTCACCCTTTATCATAAGGCAGATAGTCACTGAGAAACTGGATTTGGTACAATGAATTGTTATATTTCTAATGTCACTAGGTTGTGATATCTATGAAGTATTTATTCTGAATATCTCTTCTTTTTATTGTTGACAGACTACACGCACTGTTGTCAATATTAACTATGCTTAATAGTTCATAAGCATGAGATCAAGAGAAACCTTTTCTTAATGAAAAGAATAGTCATTCTAATAGCTGCTTATGCTACACAGAAGAAAATGGCAAAGGAACCCACACAGATCATAATCCTTTTTCCATGGAGCTGCCCTAGTCTTGCACAATCATTTCAGAGACAAGCTAGAAGGTCTTCTACTACTTCTGTCTTGAAAACGTGATATAAGAGTTTCTTTCTGATATTTCTCAAGGCAAATAACTTTGAATATCTTTAAGGAATGTGAAATTGACTCCAAGTGTAAGATAGTATTTTACAGTTTTAGTTAAGAATGAATCTATCAAGAAATATCCTAGCCCCACACATTAAGATGTGCCTTTTCATCCCCAGCTAACTTAGAGGTAGAAGCAGGAAGATGTTGACAAGTTTTGGTAAGCCTGATTTGATACCTGCACTATCCACCAGCCCTGCTTCTTCCAGCCTTCTTGCATTTGTAGCTAATTCCACACAACCCAGCACTCAGCTATTGTCTGTGCTGCATGGCTCCCTCAGACACTGCCAAATTCGAACCCAGACCTTGCACACCACACACAGTGCACCTCTCGTGGGCCCAGACAGCCTCTTCCTCTGTAAACAGAGTTTACCCAAGTCATTATAACCTGCAATGCACTGAGGATCAATGCTGGGAGAACTGACTAGGCTTGCTGAGAGAAAGGCTGGGAAATCAGATTAGAATAACAGCAAGAAAAGGGAGAGAGTTTGAATCAATAAAGTGTGTCCTATGACTTCAAGCCTCATCCTCAGCTATTGATTTTTACTTGTCAGCAGCACATCTATTATATCTAAATGCTGTTAGTTCTCAGGAGTCCCCTTGGCATTGCTCCCTCAAGAGCAAGCCTATCCCTTTTGTTTGCTGTATTAATATGTTTACCTGAAGAACCAACTCAAAGTGCCTGGCAGGATAAGTGTTTATTACTCAAAGCACTGAGAAATCAAAGGGAAGGGATTATCACTAATAAAGCTGTTTGGCCTAGCAGAGGCAGCCATCATAACAGTAACTTCCTTGAATATAAAGGTGATAATACCTTGGGTAACAACCAAGTGGATGGCTAACAGAAAAGTTTGTTTTGCTGTGAGAATTACAGACCATTTCCCTTCCACATGCCCTGATAGTGGAGAACAAGACACACCTGTGCTTAACCCAGAGGCCTTCTGCATTTTCTCTCTCCTGTATCTCTGGACAGCTAATGCAGATGTAAAAAGACTACCCTATTTGTGTGCCAACGCGAGCTCTGAGAACAGCTTTTCCCTAGCCTTTATCAAGCATCTGTGACAGGCCCGGTTTTACACAGGACAGCTGTTCTGCTTTGTCCAGACAAGGATTCTCTTTCTGAAACAAGAAGTTTTTTCCACAGTCATGGACAATTTTAGGGTGAGGATTGTCAGCCCTGCTTTTTGCTGTAGTGAACCATTCCATTACACTATCAAAGCAAGACTTACTGAAAGAAGCCAGCTCCTTGCTTCCAGTGCATTTTTAAAAGAAAATCCTGTGCAGTCTCCCATATAATTTACATTGTAAAATAAAGGTAGACTGATGCACCTGGCTTCCTTTCCACAGCATATTCTCCACTTAAAGCACAGGCTGAGCAAATGTAACAAATCTGTCTGCCAAAAGGAGCACTGACCAGTTCTGGTTTTGATTAGCTTTATAGAAGACCACCTTTACAGCTTTCATATAGTAATACAGATTTGCCTCATTAAAAAAAATTTTAAAACCCCACATTTATATTCACCTGTTTAATGTCCACAAGTCATCTTCTAATAATGTGCAAGACTCGAATAATTTAGTATTTTTTATGTGTAAAAATTAATAAGCCAGATAACCAAACTGTCGTCAGTGAAGAAGAGAATCAAGGCCAATTGAACAGTAGCAGTCCCTAAAAGCAACATCCAGTCATAGGCATGCATGAACTCATTTAATATTTTTATTTGTGATAAAATGCAGTCTTATGATACCAACATTTTTATTTTCTTGATTTGGAAACCTTTCAAATGGTATATTTCTACATAAATGCATAAACTTGGACATTATAGAGGAAAAAATGAAAAAACATTAATGAAAGTTTTGAGTTCAGTTATCAAAAAAGTTCATTGAACTGCATCCAATACGATGCTTTCAATCAAGTGAAATTTACCACTTTTTCTCACCACCACAACACCACCAGCAGGATAGTTGTATAAGAATTACACTGGTGAATGCTCATTGTTTCCTTTTTGCTATGAGAGGAAAAGGTGAAATTTAAATTTGTCATTTTTCTACCAGAACTGTGAAATAATAAGGCAAGTTGCTGAACATCCTGAACTTGTTATTTCAGTGACCTAAAGTAATCCATAAATTTCTATGAAATCCAGACATCTGTAAAAAATACATAAAACCTGAGGAGACCACTAAAGCCACTTTTCTTCTCAGAGTCAGCCTACCCAGTGCATGTGTAAAAAATACTATTATAATGATGGATAGTGCCAGCAGTCTGACACACCATTCCCCTATGCCCTGAGACACATATTCAAGTAGCTTTCACTTAATGCTTTTAATACTGCACATATTTCATATTTTTAATGCTGCACATATTTCATCTCTGATTTTTAGATTCAAAAACGAAAACTATGTCTCAGTTTCACAGCTTTGCCACATGTCATGTTAATGGGGGCCAAATATTGAAAAATTGTTTCATATACAGAAACCTGGCATAAGAGTCCATTATTCAACTTTACCATAATATACTTTGAAGGTAACTGTGCTAAATAGATTTATCAATATTTATATAAATAATATCTAGAGCATGATTATAACTTTCCTTAGTGTCATACAAAGTGTCTGATTTGTCAATATAAACCAATATGAATATTGCAAGGTTTTTTCCTCCTCAAGGTGCAGAAGAGTGGGCATTGCCTGGAAAGTGTCTGCAGAGGAAGAAAAATAGATAATCCAGTATTATATTCTGCATTTAAGCGTTTTGAGTCCTGCTGTAGCTTCCCTGCCTTGTTCTATCTGATAGTCCAAGTGCTACCTTCTAACTGAATATTCCTCTTCTGCTGACAGCTATTCAGAGTCTGTATTCTCATACTGCAGCAACTCACTGATATAATCAGTTTGCCTATTCCATATAATTCTGAGAACAGAAGTGGCTAAGGCATCTGGAAAGAACCTTCTGTCGTTTATAATAAAGAAATGCACAAGCAAGTAAAGAAAATTAAACTCATCTCCACACAAACTTTGTAGAAGCCCCAATGCCATATCTAATTATTATCCGATCCCTAATTTGCAGAACTCTATAGCTTGCAGTTATTTTACACAAATTGAAAACCATTAATAGAAGCATTTCAAATTTATCAGTAATGCTAGCATTATGATCAATTGATTTCAGTGTTTGGTATAAATTTATTTTCTAAATCAATATTACATATTAAACATAGCTGTCGTATTTCAAATTTAAAATCTAAGACTTACCATCTAAATTATAAATCCCCATCAGTGCAATGGAAACAGCATCCTTTACCCCATATGCTTCATATTTTACCTTTAATGACATACATACATCTACATATGCATATATGCCAAGGTAATTCTTTTCAAGCTTATAAAAAAGTCCTTGCTGAAAAAAATATACTAGCTTCAATATGGGGGTTATTTTTCATATAAACTCCATAACCTAAAACCAGACTGGTCTCTGATATTGCCTTCATACAGACAAAGATATGTCTGTCAAATGGACACACTCAGTTTTGCCTGGTTTTACATTTTAGGCTCAACATTATCTTCTTCATGTCTTCCATACCCCAGAGAACAATCTTTGGCAATCTTAGAGAACACTTTAGTTGAAGGGAGTCTGGAAACAAGCTAGGGTCTCACACTAAGGATTTTTCAGCACTGCTGGGATTTAAGAACTTCACACTGAAAAAGCATGAAGATAATGCAGAGCTTGAATGTCATGAAAGAGCTAAGGAAAACAGCAACTGGATTTTTATAGAAGGGTACAGATTCTGGCTGTTACAGAAAACAGCAAGAGGGCAGTTTGGGCTCTCAGGTATTAATTGAGTGAAAAGAGCCTGCATGCTTATATCCAATGTTTTTCACACTACAACAAAACTTTCAGGTAAATCTGAATGAGCTCTTCATTAAAAACAAGAAAAGAGTAACACCAGGGACAGCAGCCACTGTTGAATTAATATCCATCACTGCAAACGTCATAGAAACAATGCAGTACATTTAGAAAGAAAAAACATTTAGAAAGCAAATTAGATATTTGTGGAAGACATGCAAAAAACATGCTTCTAGATATGTACAATTTAAAGGTATAACGCTGCTAAAGACTGCCCTGAGGTCTTTAAATTAAAACTGTGAGGTATTTCCTAAATTTCCCTATTTGATTTGCCTACCTTTCAAGGTCAAGAGCAGCAACATCCTTTACCTTTTGAAAGATTGCCCTCATTCCCTAAAATACCACCCTTTTATTTGGATTGAGTTTTATATTGAAAAAAATATTCATCTGAATCTGAACTGTCTTGCCCACAAGACATAGAACTGAGCCCCAGCATTTCTTGTCATTAAAAGGCTCTCTTAGAACCCATTGGATCTTCCAATATTCATGTCCTAGTTAAAATCAAGCTCAGGTAGGTATATTGTCTCAACCAAAAAATTTTCCTACAGTTTCAATTATACATTTTATACCACTGTCAAGTTCAAAACCAAAGCTAAATACTGCTCCTCCTAAATAACAGCTATATTTTTATACCATGCATTCAATTTTTGGTAGACATGTTTAATCTTTCAAATTGAAAAGTGTTATACAAATTTGATCTATTGTAACTATAGAAGAACAGTAAAGTAGCTACAGTTTTTTATAATGGTAATTACCATATATTTATTGCATTTTATGCTTTCTGAAGGATATAACTTTTCCTTGTATTGCAGAGAAGGAGGGTTGGTTTATGAATATAAACAATATCTTTAGCTTTTATACCTTCAGTGTGTCTGAGGCTTTAAACCTAGTTTAGGATTTTATTGAGCAGAATAGGCAGGAATAATAAATCAGTGATACTC
Source organism: Sturnus vulgaris (assembly GCF_052056855.1). Classification (NCBI taxonomy): domain Eukaryota; kingdom Metazoa; phylum Chordata; class Aves; order Passeriformes; family Sturnidae; genus Sturnus; species Sturnus vulgaris. Next base: position 86,885,279 of record NC_142244.1, on the reverse strand, counting down.
CACTGTGCAAGGCCCCATCTGCACCAGGGACCTAAGGAGGGCTGCGGAGAGGCAGAATAGCTACAGCACTGGACTACTGAGAGAAATCCCACTGTTTAGCTACACTGTGGGATGGCTGTAATAGCTGTAATTAGCACAATGTCCTGTGGATAATGAATTTTATTCACACCTGGGTTTTGACCTGTAAGGTTAGAAGAAAAGTGCCACCTATCCTCTCTTCCTGCCTCCTGTCTTGACATAGAGCCTACAACTGAGTTGTGTGGCCAGAAATGCATCCTAGAAACTGCTTATTTTTGCAGAATTTTAACAGTAATGACTTTCAGGTGTCGTCCTTCAGAAAAATATACAGAGAAGGAAAATAGTGAAAAACTATACATTGCAAAAAAATATCCCCTCTGGACCACATTAATAGTCATTGCAGCAGAGTTTTTGCACTTTTCTATGCTAGCAACTGAGATCTCAGAAGGCAGAAAATTTCAAAAATTGATTTGATATTTTTCTTTTTTTTTTTAAAGCATAATTTTTATAAATCATGAAAAAAAAGAGAGAATGAGATAAAAAGGCAAATAAATGCCATTTTTAAAATGTCAAATGAAGAAAAACCTCTGAAATAATATCTTAGCTATAACCTCTCAGATCAGTAAATAGTCTAGTTCTACACAATTGAACAATTTTAATAGGTGAATTTCTGGCTGTACACTTACTCATTTTAAGTTGAATCCTTATTTTATGCTCTTTTAAAAGTCATGAGCCAAAATAAAAAGTGCAATTACAGTTCCTCTTGTTCTGAAATTGCTGTAGCTAGCAACCTTCATTTGCTCTCCAGAACTTCAGCATTCCCTAGACACTATTGGAAGGTCTACATAAACTCGGTCTCCAGAGTGTAATAATTCCATCAAATGGTAGAATACAAAACATTAATGAATGAAGCTTTAGTCAGTGCCTTCTCATGCAAAAGTTATACAGATACAGATTCATCAGAACACCCCAGAAGTTTCTTCCTTGTTTACTTCCTTTAGTACTTTTTGTAGTTTCTCTTTTCTTTCTCTTCATTGTTAACATGTAATTGAAATACTGGCAGATCACGCACTAAAGAAACTCCATGAGTAACACAATTTTTCCAGATATTTAATCAGCCTGACCACAAACGTGCAGAAAGATGTGAATTAATGGGGTTGGTCAGCAGCCAGAAGGTTTGACTGACCAAAATCCCCTGAAGCCTGCATTCATTTCACCTGTCTTTGGGAACTCTTCTCAGTCACCTGAGGGACTCCAATGTGCTCTGCAGAGATCATCTGGAAATTTCAGTGGATGAATAAACTCCTTGGTCTCCATCACCAAATATGGAGGCTGGGGCAGCCAGACTCCTAACTTACGACTTAAGTTCTTAAAGATACCTGGGATAAATGTAGATCTAACTTTCCAGAACCAGGTCCCCTGGAAAATTATCATGCTTAATTTTTAACCATGTAAGATTGACCTGACCTGAACAAGAAAATTTCTGCCAAAAAGAACAGGCCAACTATGAGGAATATCCAAAGAATTCGAAATTGTGACACTATCACCAGGAACTCGTCATGGTCATCACTGATCCTGGCTGTCTTGATTAAGAGGCAGGATTTTTCATCTCTTCTCACCTTCAGAGACACATTTCACAGAACAAGGAGCATCTATGCCATATTCCTTTACTCCTTTTGTCTGAGCACCAGGTTATGAAAGAGAAATTTAGCAGTAGCTTTCTTTTGGGAGACAATGACAACAACGTGGCAGTTATATCATCAAAGGTCTTTTCATCTTATTTGAGACTGACTCCATCCTTCTTTCATTTCCAGGACAACAGCTAAAGCAATGAAGGAAAATTACTGCCTTTTCTCATCCTATCATCTTCCAAATATGTAGCTGCCTGTGCACTTTGTGGCAATACGAAAAAAGTAATTGGAACCACGGGAAATTTTTTTAGGAGAAAATGGATGTCGTTTTCCTAGACAGGCACAAATGCTGATGTTCCCTTTACAGACACATTAGTAGTGTTTACCCTGAGCTACAGAAATGTTATCAAATTACCAGAAATTAAATTCTGCACTATGTAGTAAATGTTTACTAATGTAGTAAACAGCTAACCCTATAATATGTAGTTGTAATGTATTATTTCATAAGAATCTTCTACAAAATATCTTGTTTGTTCCCGTGGTTGCATAAGCAGTGATAGGATCCAATCTTTGCCCTAAGCACCAGGCAGTAATGATATCATTGTCATCTACTCCTTCTGCAACTGCATTAGCCTACCTGGAGGATTCCTTCACACACTTCAGGGATGATGGGAATTCTCTTTTGGAAATTATCTTTAAGGACCATTAACACTTCCTTTTTTTAAGAAAGAAAAGCTCCTTTTCCCCCACTTTTCAAGGCTGCATCTTTTAAAGCTAATGCTTTCACACATTTCTTATTCTCCAACTATAAGCTCCTGTACATTAGCTTTTTATCAATGGAAAAAAAAAAGCATATTGAATTTCAGCCTGACACTCCTTAGAAGACATTTGCCAGTATAATTCAGCATTTGCCAGTATGACTCATCATATGCTCAGCTTTATCCTAATAGAGAACAGTCAGGAAAGTTTAAGCTTTTGCTAATAATTATATAACCTTTTATCCAAATATTTGAATAGAGCATATCTGAGCCCCTAGGCACCTCCTATGGATCTCTAATCTCTTTAATTCAAATAATTCTCGTGGTACTGTTTACATTTTTACTTTTGTCTCATGGTGCATACACACAGAAGTCTCTCAAAATCCAGGCAGCCCTTAAACAAGTCAAATTAAAGGAATTTGGGTTAAGATGATAACTGATACTTTAGGAAAATCAGCTGAGACTGGTAAAGGCTCCAAGGCTGGTAAAGCACATCACACTCAGAATATGTTAGCATAATCTGCCTAACTTTATATTCCTTATGCTATTTTTTAATTTGAAAATTTAATGAAAGAGAGTATGTTCATTGATCAACAAATTCACGGAACCATAGTATCATTTAGGATGAAAAAGACCTCTAAGAACTCTGAGTTCTATAAAAAGGTGAAGAAGTACAATATTTTAATGGCAAACATCTATATGATGATATGCTGATTATTCCAATCGCTGGTTTTAAAGATAATGATGAGCAATGATGAGTACAGAGAGATATTCCTCAAATGAATAACTGGTGTGAAATTGTCCTGCCTTTGCAGGACATGTTCTTAAAATTCAATCTGTAAATCACATCACTCTAATCACTGTTAGGTATTAAGGTCACTTGTACTAGCAATCTTTTAACTGAATAAACAAACCTGAAAGTGTATTGCACACAAAACTGGTTTTAGTTATCTCTGTGAAGTCATAGGAACTGTTTGGAGGGTCATGGAGGGGAAGAAAGGGTAGATTTATAGTGGAACAACATATTACTAAATTGTAACTTTTTAAAACTTAACTACCAAACATTTAGGGATCAAAACACAGCCAATGCAACATAATTAGCATTAAAATTCTAAGTAGTAAAAAAAAAAATTAATTTTATTTTTCATTTAAAACTGACACATTTTAATGGCACTTAGTGGACTTGCTATATGGAACAGTTGTAATATCTTCACAAGCCAGTTCCAAAATATTTTTTAAAATCCTTGAAAATATTAATTTAAAAACTGGATTGCTATTGTCTTTTGTTCTTATAAAAAATAGAGACAAAATCCAGGGCCTACAGTATATACATGCTATCTTTTTAATTAAAAAATTTTAAACAGTCACAAAAGCATCTCCTTGTTTTGTGCTAATGTACTGACAATATACAAAATCCCAGTTAACACCAAGATGGGCAATAGAAGAATGGCTGTTAGATTCATTATTAGAAGTACATTTCCCAAAGAAATGTATTTTCCCAAAAGTATTTTCCTTACAATGAGGAGTGATAAATAGGTCAGAAAATGGATACTGAAAGAAGTTCTATAAACCAGCCCGAAAACCTCCCAGTGACTTCAGCACATTTTGAATCAAGCATTCAGATCTTAGCTATTATACATTTTCTGCATCTTTTCAATGAGCAATGCTCGCTGTTCTGAAAGCCAAATGTATCTTTGTCTTTTCTCTCACAAAAGATCAGAGCCCTATAAGCACCATCTGGACTGTTCTTTTGTGTATCTGTAGATTATGCAGATACAGACTTCAAACGCAGACTGCAAAAATCCTATTGTAGCAGCAGCAACTGACTGGGATCTTCATCCAGGAGTGCTTTGAAGTCAAAGGAGCTGAATCAGGCCCTCCATATGCCTTGCACAGTAAAATGATTGAACCTATTGTGCTATTTTATACATACAATAATTGCATAGCTGTTGCCTTATGTCAGCTCTCTCACATAAACTCTTACCTCCAAGGCATGCACCCATGGCCAATGAGAAGATTAATGGTTTCATAGGCAAGTTAACATCTGGATCTTTACTCAGATTGAGAAGCACAGGAATCTGTGGTTCAAGAAGAAGACAGAGAATCAGAGGACATTATCCAACCACCAGCACAACAGAAATGAAGTTCATTAAAGGAAAAAACTTAAACCAACAGTAAATCCAAGAGTAACTGGGGGGGAGAATAGTTTTGTTCTTGATGTTGCTTTTCTTAATTAGTTTCTTTGCATCATATGCTTGATCTATACTCACTTTTCCCCCTGGCTGTGTTAGTCCCATAGCTGAGGAGAAGCTATTGACATTAGGCCAAGCCTGACACAAGTACTGCTAATAAAACTGAGGCTGTCTTCAGGTTTTGAGTGCCTTCCATGAGACCCTCTAGGTCTACAGGGAACTGACAGTGACTATAAATCAATTGCCCTTTCATTTCTGGAAAGTTAAAGGACAAAATGTATCTCCTCTTCTTGCTGGAGATCACAGTAAAAGATGGCCAGACCTTCACAGTGAAGATGGCTGTAGATCATGAATCAGTAACCAAAATATTACAAATCCTTTTTGTAATCAAAATTATCTATCTATTAGGGAAAAATTGAGAAAACTCAATTTGGCAGGCTTCTGAATTCATAAGCAGATCAGAGTTCTTATTTCAATATTATATTTACCAGAGAATGTGGATTTAGTTCACTGGGAAATATTTGCAAATGGTTTCATGCCAGCCAGCAACCAAGCACCATGCAGTTCCCATTAGAGAGAAAGAAGAATCAGGAAAAAACATTAAACCTTATGGGTTGAGATAAAAACAGCTTAATGATTGAAAAAATATTACAACAATAATTAATCGTTATCATGATATTAAATAAGATTATTAGCATTAGTATTAGTACTATTTTAATGAAAATGAGAGAGAGAAAAAGCAGTACAACGGAAGATAAATAAATTCTGTAAAATACAATTGCTCACTACATGCTGACTGCTGCCCAGCCCATCCCCCTGAAGCAATTGGTGACAACTGGACAACTCCACACAGTTTATATACTGAGTGTGTCAGTGTGTGGTATGGAATATCCCTTTGGCCAGTTTGTGTCAGCTCTCCTGGTTATGGTCCCCCACCCACCCTCCAGTTTCTTGTGCTCCTGGTCCCTGGCACAGTATGGGGAAATAAACAGTTCTTGACTGGGGATAAGCACTACTTAGCAACAACCAGAACATCAGTGTGTTATCAAGATTATTCTTATAATAAATCCAAAGCACAGCACTGTAGCAGCTATTACTAAGAAAATTAATTCCATGCCAGCCAAAACCAGAACAGGCAGTTTTATGAATTTCATTTAATTGCTTTAGCAAATAAAATAAAATTTAAAAAGAAAAGAAAAAAAAAACCTGAAAAGCAAAATAAGATTTGTAGGAAGGCATAATAGACTTCATTAGGCAATTGGCATAGAGCCCAAAAATACAGCAGGCAGGTTTCTAGCCAGATCTAGCACCAGTTCTCAGCTAGTAACATTCTTCAGAGCTAAACAACTTCACCTTAGTTCAGAAAAATGGTTTGAGCTCAACATAATTCTGTGACCATTTGGTTTGAAAAAATTGTGTGATCAGTACCTGTATAGAGAAAGTTATTGGGAAGGGGAACGGTGACAATATTATTCTCCTGTTTTTAATATGTTCAGAGGTTTATGGAACCAAAGGGAAAGAGAAAGAATAAGAAAATGTGGAACAGTAAGACATGAAGCAGGAAGAGATTTGAGAAAATAACGGTGATATATCTTAAAAATAATGCTTTCTCAGAGTCTAGGAGTTTCAATACTGAATAGAGTTATGACTTTTAATCCTCCAATTTGTCATTTTAATGTATTTCACAGCTCACCCTCAAGGGGTATGATCTCTTCTGCTTCCTGAAAAATGCTTTCACTTTGATAGCTGAGTGATGCTCACCTTTATTGACTGCGTGTGTTCTTTTGGTATGGAGCAATATATAGATTTTATGAGGAATTACAACCCTTTCCCCATTCCTCCTACCCCTGGTGCTACTCATCCCTCTTAAACCCTCTTATTGACTTAAATAAGCTAATTTCGAAACAATTATTCTTGAATTTTACATTGCCTGAAGATGTCTATTTCTATTTTAAAGCCTAAAGAAGGTTCAGCATGCCCAGCATCTTGTCTGGTTTTTGCATGAAACAGTAAAGATGTCATTTCTGATCACAAACTTTATTTCTCTCAAACTGTCACAGCTAGAACATGATATGCAATACAAAATTAAGTTCAATTTAATTAAAAACAATTTAGTGTTTCAATATTTCCTATTGTTGAGGTCAGTCCTAAAGCTGTTTCCAGAGACAGCTGCTGGGTGCAGAGCAAGTAATGCCCCAGACCCCACCAGTGCACCAGATATGCAGATATGCAGAGAGGAGACCAGGTACTGCTCTGTCAGTGAGCATCTCCTCCTGGGATAAGCAGCAGACTCCCAAAGAGTAAAACCCTCTCAGCTATCTCTGCTTTCCAAAGATAGCACTTGTGTAAGTGCTTGCACACCCTCACTGTGCAAGAAGAGCACTTAAGCATGTTACCAGGTCCTACAGCTGTGCAGTGCAGTAGAACTCAGCAGGTCAAGAGTGACCCAAAACCACTGGTTAATATTCAAGGATCACCTCCTCCAAGCTCAGAAGCACATCCTGACAAAGAATAAATCAGGCAAAAATTCCAGGAGGCCTACATGGATGAAGAAGGAATTCCTGGACAAACTCAAACAGAGGAAAAAAGAACCTTACAGAGGGTGGAAGTAAGGACAGGTATCCTATGAGTAATAGAGAGAGATTGTACAAGTAGCCAGCAATCAGGTTAGGAAAGCTAAACCCTGATAGAATTAAATCTGGCCAGGGACAACAAGAGCAACAATAAAAACTGCTATAGGTACCTCAGTGATGAAAGGAAGACTAGGGAAAATATCGAGGAAGGAAATAGGAGACCTGGTTATCCTGGATGTGTGGAAATGGCTGAGGTACTCAGTAACTTTTCTGTCTTGGTCTTCACCAGCAACTGTTACAGCCACATGGCTCAAGCCTTAGAAGGCAAAGGTAGGGACTGGGGGAATGAAGAACCACCTGCTGCTGGAAAATATTAGGTTTCAGACCATTCTAAGGAAACAGAAGATGCCCAAGTCCATGGAACCTGATGAGATAAAGCTGCAGATCCTGAGGGAACCAGCTGAGGAAGTAACTAAGCCACAATGCATCCTATTTGGGAAGTCATGGCAATCTAGTGAAGTTCCCACTGTTTGGAAAAGGGGAAACATAACCCTCTTTTTTTAAAAGAGAAAAAGAAAGACCTGGAGAACTACCAATTAGTCTCACCTCAGTACCTGGCAAGGTCATGGAGCAGATCCTCCTGGAAAGTATGCTAGGCAAATGGAAAACAAGGAAGTGATTGATGACATCCAACATGGCTTCACTAAGTGCAAATGGTGCCTGGCAAATTTGATGGCTTTCACCCAAATTGGAGAGGCATGGGTCTGATGGACAGATCATTTGATGGATAAGAAATTGGTTGGATGGTCATAATTAAAGAGTTGTGCTCAATGGCTCAATGCCCAAGGGGAGCCCGTTGGTAAGTGTCATTTCTCAAGGGTTGATATTGGGACTGGTGCCATTTAACACTTTTATCTTCTATATGGACAAAGTGTTCAAAACCAAGTTACATTACAGTGCTTTGAACAACTTGGTCTAGTGAAAGATGTCCTTTCTCATAGCAGGAGGGGTGGAACTGGATGATCTTTAAGATCTTCTAACCTAAAGCATTCCATGTTCCTATGATATTATCCAGTTTGTCTCTTTGTGCAAATTGTCTGTGAAAAAGCAATTCTTGCCGTTATTTTAGGGACTCATTGCTGCTCTACACTGTGGGACTTCATTACACATGCTTTGCTAAGAACTGCCTGTGGCAAAGATATCTTCTGTGAAAACTGCAGAGAATATGCATTAATAGAAAATAAACTATTTGTAGCTTCCCAAAGTGGCTGATGATTGCTCTGTCGCTGTAGATGGCTACAGCCTAGTCTTGCACTTTTACTGAGCAGTGAAATGCAGGACATCATAGATAACTCTGGAAGGGCAGAGGGCAAGGAAATTCCAATAATAAAGCTGGCATTAAGAACATGAGATACATGTGAAACATTCAGCACTGCAAGAGAAAAGCATCTGATAGTTTTAGAGACAATAAAAAGTGGACCAAAAATTATATACTTTCTAACTAAGACCTGTCAGAGACTAAGCCACCTTGTCAACCAGACGACTCACGGAAAATATTTATTGCTCTATTGAGGAAATAGTATTTAAACTCAGCTAAAACAGAGATTTACTGTGGATGTCTTTTAACTTCTAGTAACAAAAGAAAAATATAAACAGGTGGTTTCATCATATATAGCTGATAAAATGTCAGTTAAACTAAAGAGCATAGTGGTAATAACATCATGTAACTTAAAATTCTAAGGGCAGAAATTCATGGCTATTTAAACATAACAATACTAGGGAAGTCCAGGCCTTAAAAATTAAGAAGTCTGCCTATCAAAGAATGTCATTGCAAGTTTAGCCCGTTGATAAAGGAAGATAAATATCAGACGTTTAATAGAATGACACATTAAGCATCAATAGAGCATGAATACATGTATTCTGCAGACAAAGAAAGCTGGATATGCAACATGAAAAAAACCCTTGACAAAATTAAAAAGTGAGAAATGTAATAGCCAAGCTCCTGGTTAATGAATTTTTTATGATAGAACATTATCTGGGTGTTTTTTATGCAATACCCTGGTATAGCAATATATACTGGATTTTTATCTGGTAACATAGATTAGATTTGCTGCTGGTAACATAGCCTTTTACATACAGTCAGAGACCACAGAGTTTCCCACAAAGTATTTCTCAAACTCAAAATCTGAGACCCTGAAACTGTAAAAGGACCAGTTGTACCAGCTGAATGTTCACAAGTCCATAAAGCATGATGGGATTCATCCCAGATTACTGAAGAAGCCAGCAGATGTTGTGGCAGAACCCTTCTTGATCATCTACCAAAGGTCTTGGGAACCTAGGAAGGTCCCTGCTGGCTGGCAGCTTGTCAATGTTATTCCAGTTTAGAGAAAGAGCATGAAGAAAGACCCAAAGAAACAGACCTGATAGCTTAACCTCACAATGTGGAAAAAATGTTGAGAACATTACACTGAGTACCACTGAAAGGCATTTAAAGAGCAGTACAATCATCAGGCACAGCCAGTAGGGGTTCACAGTGGGAAAGTCCTGTTTAACTAATCTGATATCCTTCCATGATAAAGTCACCCTCCTCATGGATGAAGGCAAGGTAGTGAATGTAGTTTTTCTGGATCCTAGGAAGACTTTTGATACTTTTTGTTCTTCACAGGATGGATGAGCTGTCCAGCTGTGGGATGAGCAGGTTCACAGTGCACTGGGTGAAGACCTGGCTGAAGGGCACAGCCCAGAGGGCTGCAGGGAATGGAGTTACAGCTGACTGGTGGCCAGGCACCAGCGATGCTCCTTAGGGTTCTGGTGCCAGTTCTCTTCAAAATATTTACATGAATATTTAAGAATCTGAAGGCAGGAGTTGAATGCACCATCAGCAAGTTTGCTGATGAAACCATACTGGGAGGTGCTGTTGACTCTCTTGAGAGACTGCATGAAAGTCCTTGAGCATGTCCAGATGAGGGCAACAAAGCTGGTGGCAGGGCTGGAAGGTGTGTCCTGTGAGGAACAGATGAGTTGGTCCAGTTTGGAGAAGAGGGCTGAGAGGGTGATTTCATTTCTCTCTACAGGTTTCTGAGGAGGGGAAATAAAGATGGATGTGCTGAGCTCTTCTCCTGGGATCCAGTGACAGAATATAGGGCAATGGCTCAGAGCTGAATCATAGCACATTTAGACTGGACATTAGGAAGCATTTTTTTACTGAAAGGGTGGTCAAATACTGGAAGAATGTTCCTAGAGAGGTTTTCAGTGCCCCAAGCCTGTTGGGGTTTAAGAGTCATTTGGATAATGCCCTTAATAACAGGCTTTAATTTTTGGTCAGTCCTGATTTTCTCAGGCAGTTGTATTGAATGATTGTTGTAGGTGTCTTCCAAGTGAAATAGTTTATTCTATAATTCTACAATACTTCTACAGAATATCTTTTATTTGGTGACAAGAAATGATTGATTTTCCTATCACTTGCAGATAGCTATCAGAGTTGCCAGGCATGCTTATGCAAAGAAATGCAGACACATACTTAATTAGGGAGCTGGATTTTCACTTTTCAATTTAGAGTGAAGGGTAAAGTCCTGGCATTGCAGTTCATGGGGCAATTTTCAACGCTCCATCTTGTTTTGGGGCAGTTCATTGTCTTTGCATATAGAATTATGAATTTTGAAATAATTTGAAATAAGCAATTAGAATATATTTGAAAAACTGTCTTGCCTTCAGGCAGTTCCAATGTTCTATTTTAATTTTTAAAAACCCAGAATTTTGGCAAGACAGAAACAATAGAAGTACTCAACCTATGATGAGCTAAGTGCACTCAGAAACTCATTCCATTGTTTCTTGTAGGCAATTATCTTTGCTACAGCATCCTCTGTAGCAAGAAATATGTGCTGTTTTCTGTCCTCTTCACAGAGTTTTCAGTTTAGCAACTTCCATACATGAATTCCATATGGTACTGACATTTCTGATTGTGGGTTACACCAGATTTATCCTTGTCCAGAGCAGGGAAGAATTTGACCAACAGTGTGGCACGCAAAAAGTATTTTCAGGGTAAGACATTTCAAATAATACACTGATCTGATTTTTGTGATTTCAGAATATTTTAGTGAGAGAGAAGTATTCTCCATGTTGCTGAAGGCCCCTGAAAATCAACTGTACATTCACTCTGTTTAAACAAACAAATATTTTACACTTTAAAGTATACCCATCTTAAAATAACAAAAAATATTTATGTTTTGTTCGTAAGACTGTAGATAATGTGTTTTAGGATAAGGAAGAATCCTAATTTGCCTACATAGATACATAGAATCTCTTGAAAATGACAAGAATTTCTTCTAGGGAACCATTTTCCTTATTGGTTTTCATTACTTCAAGTCATAAAATAGTTTATTTCCTAGAAATCTCTGTAATGCTGGCTCAGATATATTTTAATTCCTTCTTCAAAATATCAATCTACAGTTTCCCCTTTTCATATCCTCTTAAGGTGAGTTAACTGACTGTTAAGTCAGCTATAAATTTTAATGTTGTCAAATCCAAAACTTTACATGAAACAATCAAATTTATCCAAATACAGATAAAGTGAAACTTTTAGTCTCAAGATCCATTAATTAGGCATTAATATTTTTCCTTTTTTTCTCTACACAAAGCATGTCATTATGAATTTGATTATCTCACTAGTACAAACACAGAAACTGAAAGGAAAGTTTGGACAACCACACATCAAATTGATTTTTAAAGGAAACACATCACAGTTACAGAGCTATTTACAGGTTTTTCTGTTTTGATTCCCTTCAGCTAAACACCTAAGTGAAGACTCAGGCTCTAATGGAATTTTGTATTTCTTTCATTTCTCAGGTAGTTCCTGGGTCAAAACACTACACATAACAGAAAACTGAAAGAGTTCACATCTACTGTGCCTTCAGCTCAGGGGGCAATGACCTCACATAAAAGATTGTCCCCCCTCAGTGCATTTCTGAGTCACTACACTGATTGTGCAGCCCATCTCCTCTCCCTGTTCCAAGTCTGGACAACATGCACTGCATATTGTTTTAGGGGATGAGTGGAGACCTTATCCAACAGCACAGAGGCAGCACTGGGGACATCTCATGTATGGACTGATGCCTGTCTTGAAGCTTCCCACCCCTGAAGGAAGAAAACAGTATAACTTTCCAGATGCCCTTGCCATCGCAGTAGTTTTTTCCAACCAACTGAGGGTTCACAATCAGAACTGGGACTGGCAAGACAGCCTCATTCCTGAAACATGGGACAAAAATCATGACATACTTGTCTTTCTAAAGCAGAAATGACACTATTAGCATCCTTGACTCTGAGCTGCCACCAGGCCTCTCATCATCACTGTATGATATTTAAGGAATTCACGTGCAAGTCAAATAAGCCATTATCCCATGAGACTGGTTCCTTAACTACTTCTTCCTCAATGGCAAAGCCAATGTAGGCAGAGGTCTGTGATGTCATCCTCCAAACACTTTTGCCAGTCATAGTACACAGTTGATAATCTATGAAACTGCCCAGATGTTTTGTGTCTGAAGGAACTTGATGGATTCCACATCCCTACATGGTCCATCAAAGCTATGATTAATGAAAAACACAAGAGAGATTGGCCCACTGTCATGACTTTGGCTCACCACTGGAGGAGACTTATGGAGACCTGGAGGGATTCACTACATCTGCCTTTCATTATTATGAGTGCAGGCTCATTTGTGAAGCTGGAACCTTTTCCCAGGAAAGGACAGGATCATTCATGGCTACATCATAGCAACTGTCCTATACTCCTATATCACTAGGTAATGTCAAACCAAACTCATATATAGAAGTCCCTGATTAATGAAAAGTCATTCTACAAAAGAGTTGGGTTCAATATATTTAATACTCCTCATCAGAAGTTTATAACTTTGGCACAAATACTGAAAAATAGCCTTCCAGAACTAAATACTGCTTGTTTTAAGAGTAGGAACAAAGTACCAAAGAATCAAAAATAATTTTAAATGGTAGTTTAAAGATCCTGGTACTTACTTACTTACTTAGGAACATTCTGTAAGTATTTTTTAAATTCAGAATGACAAAGACCAAAGTATAAGCTTATTCACTGAAGTAGATGAATCTCAACTCTGGTTTGCCAAATAGCACATTAATGTCTAAACAGCTCAGCTATGCTTTTACATAGGTGAGAATATGCATGTATTTTTCTTCCTGTGTCTTCTCTCTGAATGTTGACAAGGATCCCTTCCTGTCAATCTGTATTTGCTGCCCTCAAAGATGCAAAATAAATGGTCTTCAGACATCCCAAAGGATTCTTGCACTTCAGTCCCATTTCTGAAAACATACTCGTTTCATAGTGCTGTTTGGTATTGCTCCAAGCCAATTTTTACAGACTAGCTGGGTATGAGGCAAAAATCTTCTAAGTGAAGATTTCTGCATTATTGCTTAATAGTTCTCAATCATTTGTTGGGAGGTGACTCATCCCAAACAAATCTTTCCTTTCATGCCTATTACCTGCAGTCTATTGTGGTTAAATCAATATAATTTCACAGGAAACACCACGGTAATCAAAGCAAAATGCCACATTAATATATATTTATAGAGTAGTTATAAATCTGCCCAATTTGTCATATGCCCTATAAGAAGTGTCTTAAACCTTGGCACAGGTTAAGAGTGGATATGACCATGGATGAAAAAATGTGAAGAAAATATATACTTAGCTGAGAAAGAGCTGTAACAATGAAACATTAGTATGGTATAATGAAAGAATGATCACACTTTAAACAGAGAATTTGATTGAATCAACCTATCTGAGCATGCCTTAATTTGTTATATTTTGATACTTTTCTGATATTAAAGTTCAGCTGCTGACAAGCATTTGTTATGCTTAACAAAATTTGGTGGTTTTTAAACTAATTACAAAAGTAAGGTAGCAATGAAAGGTTCAGGTGTTGAAAAAGCATTAGCATAATTACTCAGCACACAGAGGAAAAACATTGATAGCAGTGGATGGATAGCGACAGTTTCCATCAAAAAGACAATTCTATTTTTCAGGTAAATATGTGGATATAAAAGAAAAAAACACAAAAATGCAGCCAAAACAGCACCCCTGGTCCCACAGCTACCTGCAGCTGCTAGTAAATAACTTAATGGTCAGCTAGATACCTTAACAGTATGAGTTTGTTTCTAATACTGATTCAGTGTCAGAGGATAAATAAGTTACAGCACAGCAGAGGTCAAAAAATCCCAAAAAACCAAACTGCAAATTGTAATCAGTAAGCTCAGCTCCCTTGTCAGCACCTGGAGGAGGATGTTCAGTAGTGCATAGACCTTACCATTGTGGCTGTGAAGGGGATGTTGTCAATCACAGAGGAGGCCAAAGCAGACACCCAGAGCACTAAAATGATGGCCACTGCCAAGCGCTGATCCTCAGGAACCACCTGGAATTGAGAGAGAGAAAATTATAACCTCGAGATCAGTGTTGCTCTGTGTGTCCCCCACGGCATAATTGCATGTTCTTTACGGTTTTAATTTATCGACAGTTATTATTCCTTTAGGCTCTGAGATAGGAAAGGCATCTTGGATAAAATAGCCTAACATTTAGTAACACAATTACAGTTCTTCTTCCAAGAAAACATGAACAAATAGAAGTACAAAGATTGATATTTCTAATACTCAGATTTCACACAAAAAATACACTGTGCAACTGTGAATTTTGACTTTTAGCTGTTTATACTTTTTACACTTTTGCATTTTTGGAGTCTTTAGACTGCAGAAAAAGCTTCTCTATTGCATTTATGGCTATGTGTATTCTGGCTGTGGACAGATATATGCATATTAAATATCACCTGTGCCAAAGTATGACATGCTTTCTTGATATTGCTAATGCAGGAATGCAATCATTAACATCAAATTCAAAATAAAATTATTCTTTATTGTTCTACTGGAATAAAACTATTTTTCTTATCTGTTAAAAATTATAAATATTTTAAACATACCTTTATTAACAAAGCTGTCTGTTCTCCTATATAGTCTATTAAGTGCAGATGAGCCAAAGCCTGGGGGGGGAAAAAAACCCATTGATATCAACTAATGGACTGCATGATGTACTTACCTTTTTTTCACTGGATGTAAGACAAGATATTGATATTTAACTCATGCAGCTTGTACAGAAGTAATTTTAGGCAAGAAAAGACACAGCAGAAATTGGTGGCTGTATTTGCAGAAGCGAGTAAAGGCTGTACTGAAATGACTTGTAGTATTACTCAAGAGCATGGGACACAGGATCAGAGAATGGCTGAAATTTAAAGATGATGTTATTCAGTGGATATGTGTCTTCTGAAAACCTGAACAGAACTGATTTCAAACCAACTTCCCCAAACCCAAAATATAGATAGAAGTATATCATGTGTTTCAAAGTATGGATGAAATCAGGCACCTCATGCTCAGTCTCAGATGAAGAAACAGGAAAACAAATTATATTTCTGTTTTAAAGCTTTCTCAGACCCATTCAAAAAATCCCCCAGAAACCTACAACAAAAACTACAAAAACCAGAATCCATCTGCTAAAATCAGGACAGAGATCTTGGACGAATGGAAATTGGCAGCAGCATCTGAAAGGCAGGAAATCCATCTCTTCAATGTGCAAGTGAGGCACGTGAACTAAGGAGGTGAGCCCTGTAAGCACTGGACCCCTGGACAACCTGGATCAGAACGCTCTATCCTCCCTGTGAGAACCACTTCCAGTTGTAGAGACATTTAGACAGCATCCTGTGGTGCTACCAGAGATGAAAAGACATGGGAAGGCTTCAGCCTAGTGGTGGTAACTCTGATCTCTCCTTGGGCACACAGAATATAGACTGAGTCTTCACACCCAAGGACAGTGACCTATTCCTTTGACCCACAAGGTAAAAGGGTGATTTTAACTCACGGGTGCTAGCCTTTAATTCACTTTGGTTTTGTTTTCTCTTCTTGTAGGCATGAAGAATGAAGTACTATTTTCAGCATTAATAAGGTATATCTATTTTATGACTTCTCAGTTTCTCAGGGGAGAAAATAATATAATTTTTGGTTTAGCCTAGACCACGCTGGTTGGCTTCTTTTCATTTTTTTCTGTCAAGTAAAAGAATCAGTCAGCTGCAATACCTCACTTATTGACATCTGTGCCTCACAGAGCTGCAGGAGTCAGTATTCACACAACACAGTTCCATATAATCCCCCCAAATGGCAGTCAGACAGAGCCCTTCAGAGACTGTAGGGGGGAAAAAAACATTCTACTTGCATGCTGTCAAATTCCATGACAGATGCAGACAAAGACCCTAACGAGTATTGAGTGGTGTGGTATGGGACACTGTCTTGTCAGCAACTGAGGTGCTTTCATTCAGACTGGCAATTCCTGTACCCGCAGCTCAACTGGATATCATAGTGTCCAATAATAGTGGTTTGAGTACCACCACATAGAAAATTTGGCCCAGAATTTTTTTTTTCATTACTTTGGTTTCCCAAAATAAAGTTTCCTAAGAAATTAAGCCTTGTTGATGATTTTAAGTTACCATTTTCTTTCTAAGCTGTGCTTCTTTATTAACTCAAAGGTCATGACAGTGACTTTTTAAATGTATGTAAAAGCAATATCCTTAATAAACAGCCATAGTTTTTATCATTGCTTTGTGTTCACATTTCAAGACAAACTTTTAAACAGATAGTTGTCAGCAATTAGAGCTGAGATTCACATTCAATTAATATTGCTGCCTTATTTATAATCCACTAGCAGAACGCATTACTTTTCAGTAATATTCAAAATTCATTCTGGAACTCAAAAAAAGAGATGTTCAGGACACGCACATTACTTCTGCAAGAGAGTCTGCAGGTAGCCCATCTCATTAGAGTCTGTGACAGTATAAATCACATCAATAATTTTAGGATGTCTCTATGATCTCCAGGTCAATCTCCTGCAAGCACCTAAGTGCAAGTCAACAATTAGTACCCTGCCACTGTCCTCCCCTGCATGTAAACTGCACAGAGGGTCTCCTGGATTTTCCTGTGTGTTCTAAGAGGAGCAAGCATTATTGCACTAATTGGTGTCTTCAGGCATACTAGCTCCTGCGGAGCAGTTCACAACAGAGCTTTTCTGCAGAAAGAAATCATGTGCCATTTTGAAACAAAGTATAATTTATGCATAAAAATTTTCATTAATCCTCTTGTGGACAGTATGTCATGATGATTCTTGTAAATAAACTCTGCCTGAAGGAATTAAGGTACCATGCCAATTTCTACTATAAAACCGAACAAAGAACTGTAATCCTGACTGGCATGGGGACTTATTTTACAGAGACAGAAGCAGACGAAAGATTTTTATAGCATGCAACAGCCACTTGTGGATAAAGACTAAAAAGACAGTTGTAAAGATTAATTACTCAGGGGACACAATAGAACACAAGAGAGCTCCAAAGGAATTTCAAGTTTTTCATTGTAAAAGATGCACCAGACTGGACTGATGGAGCTCCCAAAGGCAGAACCTTCAACAGTTCCCCTGTGGTTCAGGAACTCAAATCACATTTTCCCAAATGTCTGGAACTCAAATCACATTTCCCAAAATGACTTGCAGCCTAAGTTCCACACAGGTTTTTAAATGTGCCTTGTAATAGGAAAGAAGGCATTTATAGCAGTAGGATACAGCTTCACACTGGGACTATCCAAGCTGAAGGATCACCAAGGGTGAGCAATATGACCTGACAATTTCTAGATGCCCTAGACTATGGAAAGATTTCTTATATTTCAATGTATATTTTTGTTTTGACCAGTTTCTTTTTGACATTGGTAACTTAAAGGAAAGAAAAATGCCTTGGAAAAGACTGTCACTTACTAATCCCATAGATTCACATAAAAATTAGCAGCAGTGATATACATAGAACATTTTCTCAACCATTGTGGGGAAGAATTTAATGTCTTGTATTTTTTTCTTGATTATCTGAACAAGTTTCTTTCCTGACCTTAAACTGCTGTTATTCTAGAGAGCCAGGAAAAATATTCTTTCATTAGCAAACTATTCACTGGTGACCTGAGAAACCAAAAAAAAAAAAAATGAAGTTCAGTGTATTATAATAGTTGTATCCAAAGTCTGTCAGTAAATGGCAAATAACATCCTGTGTATTATACTCTGGTATTGTGAAGTCACACAGCACTCAAATCACAGCTGGGCAATCCAAGTTCAAACAATAAATACATCAGGGAACACAACTAATCAACTGTTACAACAGTAGTAGACAAAATAAACATGGCTTCAGCATTGATTGCCCATAAGAGCTAGAAAATTCAAGGTTATATGGAGCCTCATAAAATGGAGAACTAAAATTGCCTGTTTTAATGAGCATACAATAAATCAATATTTCCTGATGAATTTTAGACTTGGTAGCTCACAGAAAACTTCATAATGATAATCAGAGTTTCCACTCATCTTCTTGGACGTTACCAGATTTTGACTTCCACTTTGGCATTCATAAGAGTTAGTTGGATTGGTTCTTGTTTTGATTTACTTTAAATGTTGCACCTGTTACTGCTGGTGATTTTTTTTAATAGATTCCAATTTCCAAATTCTCGGGATCTTTGCAATTATTGTAAGGTAAGAGGGGAGGAAAGAGACTATAAAAGCAAATTAATTAACACAGGCTTTTCCCAGGCTCCTCACTCAGGCAATCTGCTAGCCACAGCAGTGTCAGTGGCCACTTGGGTATTGCCAGTCATGGTTCTACATTATTACGTCATTTAAGCCCAACAATTAACAACTGAAAAATAGTATTCTAGAAGCCTAATTAAAAAGTTCATGTGAGTATCCACACAAAAAAAATCCAAATATTTGGGGTAAAAATAAATCCTTTCAAGCTATTCAAAAGCATCAAATAGGGAATAAAAGGGGATACAAATATGGATGGACATGGATATTGTCAAGTAGACAAGCACACAGAAACTACACAGCAAGATATCCAGGCATTTCAAGTGCTGAATATTTTTAAATTAGCATTGCAAACTGAAATTCAGTGTTATTTTCCTTTCAAATCACACTCCCATGAGAGATCTTAGCCCATTTGGTAGCCAGCATGTAGCAGACAGCGTTAGAAACATTTTTCAGGTCTGGTTTAATCTTGTTCTATTATTTTTCCTATCATCTGTATAAATACTTGTAAACAAACACATAAATACACATGAAATATCTGCACACATAGACCAACAATAAACTCAGAAACTGAAATGTAAATTATAGAAAAAATATTGCATCAAATACATTCAACAAAAGCAGAATATGGAAAGAGAATCAGACCAAGTCTATAACGAAAGTTTAAATATGAAAGAGGTCCAACTAACTTTCATTCTCTGCTATTCTTCTCTGTATTACCATAGCTACATTTGATCAACAATATTCCAGTGAGATTGAACCAGCAGGAGGCCCCTCGCCAGGAACATAATTCACATTTGAAATCTTTTGCAATTCTTCAGGCTTTAGAATCAGAGAATATTACCTCCATGAGAACAAACAATGCTGCAAAGAAAAGGAGGGTTGCCCACTCAACTCTGTTCAATATCATCTCAAAATCATGGATATCTGCTAGCACTAGCAGCCAAAGGGCTCCCAATATGGCAATCCAGCCTGCATGAGAGAAAAAGAGAGAATAATGCTTTACACTTCACAGACTTGCTATGTGCTACCAACAAGTTACAGTATTGTGATTTTCAAAGATTTTTGCCATATTTTTGCTCTAACTGTAGCAGGAAACATTCACAGATGCCACAGGATGAATGGTCTCTGCTTTCAAATCAAAATAAAATCTAAACTAAAAAAAACAAGGCATGTGCAACTAAAGTTGGGTTACCCTAACAATCAATGGGTTTGGATCACAGAGAAACCTTTAGGTATTTAGGAAGAGTGAAGGATTCTGCAGCTCCTGAAAGGCTGGCTGCATTCCTTGGACCTTGAAGTCTCAGTGGCTGCCTGCTCTTGAAGATAACCAGGAAAGGAAACTCTCCTTAGAAAAGAAAAGAGATTTAGAGCAAAAGAAGCTCTCTTCAGATATGATCCTTCTGTACATGCTGAAGTATTTTAATACACATATTTAGGTAACTAATTGAGAGAAAATGCAAATCAAATGCACAATTAGCCAGAAAATGCAAATACCAAATCTCCTGTCTGAGCAATGCTCACTTTCCCTCTGCACAGTTAAAATTCTTTCTAGAGCTGTTTGATCCCTCTGGTTCATTTATCTTAAAATTCCCAGAGTTCCCAAAGCAGCAGAGGAAAGAGAACTGTCAGTTCTATCTACCATGATTTTTCAATAGCAAAGTTGATTTGCTGTATTACAAAACAAAGCAAATCTGTTCATGAAAATTAAATGTATTTAGTCTGAACATAAAGAAAAGGTTTCTAGAAATGCACTGCCTAATTTTCTTCTGATTGTTGTCTTGGCTGTTTTCTGAATTCCGTTAAAAAACAGTTGCTCCAACTGCACTATAAATAAATAAAGATTATGGCAATTCCTGTTAGAATAATGCAAGGGATAGTAGGTATGTGCTGATTTGAAGTTAAGTAGCAGAATTTTAACTGTTATTTTATAAAAGTCTAAGTGACAATATAACATTTTCTCACACACATTTTGTATGTAATTACAACAAAGTGAAGAACTAAAGAATTTCTCACTATTTCTGGGACAATCTGTGAAAACATCTTGGTATTATTCCTACCCTTCTGTCTCCAATAATAATGAATCAACTAGAACATGCTATATGGAGATAACAATTAATCACTAAACCCAATGAAGTATTACAGAAGAGGTGGACGAAGCCAGGCATTTTCTAGCACCATGAGTGTTATCAGCACACATTAGCTTCAAGCATGCAGCTTTGCATGAGGGAACAGTGCCTGGCTCACAGTACTGCTCCCTGAGAATACAGACAGGCAAGGGAGGTGTCATCCTGCCGTGCTTCAGCAAGTACAGCTCTCCAGAGGGAAGCGCAAACACATCAGCTGCCAGGTGTGTCTGCACAGAGCTGAGTTCAGTCTACACAGAGAGAGGAGAGGAGAGGAGAGGAGAGGAGAGGAGAGGAGAGGACAGGACAGGACAGGACAGGACAGGACAGGACAGGACAGGACAGGAGACTTTCTTGGAATTTTTTATTCACTATGGGGAATTTTGAAAGTACTAGGATACATTAAAGACTGTCTTCTCTGTTCATTTTTTTTTTCCTAGCTTTCTGGCCTCAAAAGAGAGACATGAGGAAGAGAAATATAAATAATTTTTAAAAATAACTTCTCATTACTCTAGTGAAAACAAAGCCCATTTACCATTCCACAGACCACTTCGTTTAGAGCCTCTGCTTCACTACAATTGATGTCCCAGAAAGAGAACTTGGAGAGAAACTGAATCTAAATTCTATTTCTATCTATTTCTACCTGTTGAAGAGGATGACAGTTTCTATTTATTTTAGGGGAAAATAAATGAAATTTTATTATACCATGCATCTTGCAAATTTATAATGCATTCTTCATAAGAAAAGATTTCCGTGTCTTCTGCCTGGTGCCAGGAAAAAGAAGTACAGTAGATATTGCTTAAATGCTTTGCTTTTCTCATACCCACTAGGCAAAACCACCTTTGGAATAATACTTAGCTCATGATGAGTGGAACACAATTGAAATCCTACTAAAAGAACCCCCCTTATTTTAAAATAATCAAGTAGATGAACTTGAAAAAATAAAAAAATCTAACAGAATTAAAATAAAAGTCTAAAATTTGGAGGTAGGCAGGAGAAAGAGAAAGAAATTAAGGAGAAAAAGTACTGTGTAATTTGTAGGCCTTTCAAATGTTCGTTAAGAAGAATTTGCATTCTTCAGCAAAAGTAATTTTGACCTACTACCTCATAGTAGCAGGTCAGAAGCACACAAGCATAACAAGCTTCCTCCAAACAAAGTGAAAATGGGGACGCTGTATGTTCATTTTGTATGGACAGAATTTGGAGTAATGCATTTATGAAGAGCGAGAAAATTTCACTTTTATGGAAACTGAAATGGCGCTTGAGACATTTGAACTGAAAAGCAAAGTCAGGATAGCATTGCATGATCTCACTGATGGCCGGGGCAATACAGCAAGCTGCTCAAGACAGTGCAAGATAATACATTCAGGTAGGAAAAGATAAAACTGTAAAAATCCAGGATGGGAAGAAACTGGATGCCAAATAGTCCTACAGAAAAGACTTGAGAAACACTGTGTATCACAACTAAATCTCATGGCCCACTGAAATACAGAACCAGGGCTACAAATAGTAAATTCTGTGAATCAACCTCTGCTCTCCTCATCCTTGGCAAATCCTAAGCTACACACTGTAAGATGCATATCCATTAGGAAATCTGAGGCAGAGAGGGAAGCACAGTCAACAGTCTGAAGAGCTGACATTTGAGGAAAAACGCAAAGAATCCAGGATACTTAGCTCAAAGATAAGATGATTTAAGAGGTCCTGACAAGTCTTTGGGTAAATACCAGGCTTCCCCAAAGGGCAGAGAGTAACACGTTTGTGTTAGCAGCAGTGGGTAGGACAAGAAAGAGCGAAAAGGAGATGTTAATAGCAGCAACAATGACTCAGGCAACACAATATTCAGGGTCACACATTTACAGTGGTTGAGAGATAATTCTTTTTAAAAACCGTCTAGAACAGCTTCTGCCAGACGAAAATATAGTACTCCAATCTGCAAACAATGGGAGAGACACACTGATTTTTTTTTATATGCTTTTCTCAAAGCATGATTTTAGTTTTCTGTGCTTTTTAAAATTCTTTATTTGTCAGAATGCAGCTTAAGGACGTATGCCATTCCTTCATGTAGTATGGTGCAATTGTAATGTAGTATGTGCTTGATCATCCTCTTATACAAGCCAATAAAAATATTGGGGTGAAAAAGTTAAATCAAAGACATACATCCATTAGTGCTTGTTCTACTCACAGAACATGTTTTATCAGTAGTTCAGAATGTGAATGAAAATGTTCCATTTTTTGTTTTATTCAAATTCTGTTTTATTTTATCAGGCATCCCTGAAAATATACGTTCTGAAATCTTGCTGAATATTTCTAAGAAGTACTTGCTGTCCATGGGTAAATGCTCTTTTATCTTTAATATTCTTTTTTTT
This sequence comes from Sturnus vulgaris, assembly GCF_052056855.1. NCBI lineage: Eukaryota > Metazoa > Chordata > Aves > Passeriformes > Sturnidae > Sturnus > Sturnus vulgaris. The sequence goes on along the minus strand of NC_142244.1, from coordinate 86,861,956 downwards.
TTTTTAATATAAAGTTACCTTCTCACAAAGCAACTTGCTGGTCTTTTGAACAGTCTCTTTTCACAGGCTTAGCTGCATAGAAATCATTTTATGTTCTTTGCTATTTTTAGCACCATAGTTTAAGGCAACTCCCTGGGGGAGAGAACAGTGAAGGTGGCAGCCCAAGACTTGCACCACACCAACAAATACTTGCCACAATACAAGACGAATAAAAGGATATGGAAAAAAATGGTGGAAGCTATAACCCCATGCAATGCAGAAGAAGCAGGATCCTATACAAAGTAATTGCTGATACAAAGTAATTACAGCAATGAAAAACAGAAGCACTGCACAAAACAAGTTGAAGAACTGACTGTTCTGTAATCCCAGATCAGCACATGTGTCTTAGGAAAGGATGTGCTGGACTTTATTGAACAGCTGTAATAGCATGAAGTCAAAATGTGAAATCATATTCACCATTGTATTGCAATGTCAACACCTAGCTTCATTAACTCTCCAAACACAGTTTTATAGATGAGATGGGATGGCACTCAAAGCAGAACACTGCAAGAACGAAACCTGGTTAGACATTTCTACATCTGGGCAATCCATCTTCCAGAGATGAGCTGACAGATATATAGCTGTCTATATCACACCAACCTGTAAGCCTGAGAAATCAGAGTACTCTCAGTAAAGGTCACTGCAAACAAACACATTCTATTGCCATAGCCTTATTGACTCTTGTGAACAAAAAATAATTTGAGGAGCTGCAAATATCAAGATAAAGGAAAGGTCGACTTTTCTAGAAGTGAGCAATAAAGATTAAAGGCTGCCCTAGCAGATACAACAAGTACTGGATCTTCGTTTTTTCTCATCAAGTTTATGGGCAGCTGCATGGACAGAGGGTACTGTACATGCATAATCACCCGTTTTTAAAGACAATCATGAAATTTCAAGGCAGAATTTTTTGAAAACTATCCTAAAATAAATTAAGACTACAAGGATCATGGAAAGCAGATCTCTTATATTTTCACAAGCAAGGTGTTATACTGACAGGGATGAATAACTAACATCTGGACTTTCTGAGTCAGAGTCAATGCTGACTGCATTGACTTAGCTCCATTCCAACATTCTCATTGTTAAAAAATTATCGTCAAATTTATTTTTAATTCATGTTCATGTACACTGTGCCAGGAATGTTTTTGATATGACTATGAATCAAAGATGCACGAAGTCTCTGAGATAGAGTTATGTCCATTCTCATTAAAAAAAAAAAAAAGCTTGCATTGTCACAGTGCAATCAAGTCTCTGTGTTACATATCAGAGGCCAGCAGGTCAGTCCCATGCAGAGCTCTTCCTGATCTCAGTGTAAAAGTATTAGAGCACCTAAACCACATGCTACGATAGATAACAGAGTAAATGGATGAAGCACAAGCAGGGAGGTTAAGAGCACTCTAAACGAGGACAAATATATCAAACTCCACTGGCAACTGTAGCTGATGATACCTGGAGAAAAGAGCTGCAAAGCAGCCCCATCAAGCACACCTACAAGGATCTGGAAGAGTCTACAGAAAAGCCTAAAGGCTTTCAGAGAGGACAGCTTAAAATGTTGGCTCTACTCTTATTTTGTCTTTCTACATTGAACTGGATGCTTTTATCAGATGCTACAACACATTGCTTTGTTTACCATTGTCAGATCAGTAATTAAAGAAACAACTTTAGTCATGGAAAGCAGCGTTACAGCTTCATATAGGTGCAACATTAATGGAAAACAGTGAGGAAAGAAAGAAATTGCCACAGCAAGTCCATGAGTAACTGCAACTAAAAGAAATACATAAGATGATAAAAAAGAATCCAGGTTTATCAGTAACTCAACAGTGGTTAGTTACAGATGATAGAGTAAACCTATGATATGGTCAAAACCCATTTTAGGAGTAGCAAAAAGCGAAAGAAAGAAAGCACATAACATACATACAACGCACCTCACATGATAAAATCTGGTGTAATGTAGAGCTGAAAACCTAATTTGAAAAAGTAAAGTGTAAAGCTTCAGAAAATATATAAAAATGGGCTCAGGTGGAGTCAAGCACAGGAAGTAAGAGACCACCAACACCAACACTATTTACATCTTGGCAAAGAAGAGGACAACACCCCTAACATGTTGTCTTATCCCAGCAAAATTCTCAAGTTATCAACACTGGATTGTGACTCCTCCCAGTCTAAATGTGTGACCCTAGAGAACATCAAAGGGTGACCCTAACAACAGGAAAAAAGGGGATATGATACTGGGATTATTCCTTTGGGTTTTGAGTGGATTTTTGTGTGGAGGGGTTTGGGTAGAGATTTTTTGGGGGGGAGAGGGGAGGAGAAGTTGGCTTGCTTGGTTGGTTGGTTGGTTGGTTGGTTGGTTGGTTGGTTGGTTTTTTACAACAGTTTAAACTGCATATTTTTAATGAGTTTTGTTTTGTATTAATTAGATTAGACTCTAAGTGTTAGTATTATAAGATGAGTAATAACTGCTTGCTTTGATTACACTGATACAACTTTTAATTAGAGTGACAATAAATTCTCAGCTCCAGACATAGGGGATGTTCCCCATTTTGTCCAGAATATCACAAGCTTAAGAAGACTATGAAGACTGAGAGCAGGAACCTACTGCTATGTACAGAGAAGGTATCTGTAATCTAAATGTTTTGGAGGCCAAAGCCATTTACTTTACTGAAATATGTGAAGGAGTTTCCAGGCAACTACAGATTATTCAGGATTGTATTTTTAGCTCTACATAAAAGGATCACAAATGCTGCTTCCCAAGCTTTGCATCTGGCTGCCTAGTTTATCAAGTCATGTTAGAAAGCTTTCCAAAATGAAATGAAATTAAATTTAAACTAAAATGCAGAAAAAAATAGAGACAAAGAAAAGAAAATAGTCATTGTGACAGCTTTAAATGCAGTTGACAAAGTATCATTTGAGCCATTACTTAGGAGTCAACACCTACAAGTTTTCATCGGTTTTCATCATTCATTTCTTAGACCTAGCTAATTTCTAGATAAATTTTAGCTTTGGTGACAAATTAAAGACCAAATGTGTACTTTTCACAATGAGGATATAGTGACGTAGGAAGCGAAATATAAGATGTGCTAAACTTAATGTCATTCTTGGCATCTGGCCTATGCTTTCTTAAATCTACCTTGTTCACCAGTTTTTATATCTTAATATAGTGGCATAATCTAGTTCAACCTATTTATCACTCATAAGAGATGGGAAAAAAATGTTTCAGAATAAAATTTCAAACTACAGAATTAAGAGCTTTTGACATTAACACCCCTCTCATGCTAGTGTAATCTGTCCACACCTTTCTCAACCCTCTGCTCCTCCACAAGGATATATAAATCTTTTGGATCTGAGGAATTCTGCTGCACACTGTGAGGCAGGATCTTTCTTATAGGGCTGTGGGGGAGAGATTCAAGTTTAAAAGCCCTTTTACCGTTCTAAAGAAGCCTCTTGGCACAAGTTCAAATGCACATATATAGCCTCTCCCAGGGCCCACATAAAAGCTGGGGTGGGGAGTAGAGAAAGTTTATGAGAGCTCTTCTTGAGCAGCTTCCTAGGATGCATTTTCAGAACAAAATCACACAGACCATATTTATTTCACTTGTGGAATACTGGAAATTTTTAGTTTACATTATCACATAATTTAGAGATCCCCAAGTTAAAGACTTCTGCCATTGGTTTCAGCACTGCAACTCATGCAAGCTTTTACACACACACATACTGATCCTACAGGTCTCAAAGTTGTTAGCAAAGAATCACTCCTGCAGTGAGCTCCTAATTTAAATGTTACAGAAAATAAATGGATGAAGTTAGTTGTTAAATCTTAGTAGGCTGCAGTAATGGAGAACTGGCATCATTGCTTCTAAGTAAATGTTGGTATGACACATTCTGTGATGAAAAAACAAATGCAAGCAAGTTTGTGAGGCTCTCTAGGACTGTGCAGCTCTCTCTTCCTCACTAAGCAAGCTAAGGGCCACTTGGTTTCAACTCTATGATAATCATTGGTTCATCTATGTAAATTACAATGTAAGCTGAAAATTGAGCAGATCCACTGAAGCATATGAAAATCAAAGGCAAATAAAGAGGAGAAATCTTAAATCCCATCCACTTCCCTGAATTTAAGAAGTGACTCCTCTATCCAGTTAAGACAAAAATTTTGTTATAATTTGCATAATAGTCTCTGTAGACATAATGGAGGGAGGAGACTGTTCAACTCAGGCCCTTTCCCATTAAGGTATTTAATTTCTCATGTGAACGTGAACAATTTTTCTGTAAATTATGGAAATGAGTCAATAAATGTGGCAACTGGTATTCAAAGTGACAATACAACAAGAATCTTCCATATCTACATCGACTGAATACATTTCTCCTTTAATGCTCTGGCAGTAAAATAAAAAGAAGTCTGTACAACATGGCCTACCAAAAAAGCAGAAGGCAGTTTACATTAAATGAAAAGTTATTTTCCTACTTCTCCACTATCTCAGTCACAGTTTAAAAATGTTTCAAAGATGTAAGATGCAACTATTCACCATAAACAGCAAAAAGAGATCTTCAGACCCTCAAAAGTAGCTGTCACAGAATCTGCAGACTAAGTCCACAGTCAGAAGTTAAACCACATCAATACAGAGGACAAGAGAAAGTTTTGCAAGAGAAAGAAGTCTCATCAAACAAGATAACCTTTGTTTGTAAATATTGAGGAATTTCAGCTTTAGTGCAAGAATGATGAGGGAAATTTAGATCTAGGATGTTTGCCTAACAGGAGTGACATACAATACTGATTATGCAACTTGCCCTACTGCCCAAAAAGGTCATAGTGATCACACTAGTTACTTGAAAGTTCCTAAAGTTAGTTATGAGTTCCTAAATTTGGGAAGTTTGCTAATACTGCTTTGGTTAAACATACCAAAGATGAAACCAGGCTGAATCACAGCTGTTGACCTCCTCCACTGATTAGTGACATCCCCAGAGATTCTGGGGACAGATGAAGGTAATTATCTCAAACATTGATGTCTGAAGGATCATAGATGCCCATGGCACCAAAAATACCAGAATGGGCACAGACAGTAGCCTTAAGACATGACCCCTCTTTACAAGTTAAAAAAAATTCAAGACAGCTCCCTTAAGTGAGCAAATGGCAGCCCTTAATTATGGAAGAATTCAGTGAATCCAAAAAATCTCTCCCCGTCCCCTTGCTTAAATAATTAATCAAAGGAATATGCGAAAAGCCATGGATAGGTTCACCATACACAATACCATAAGTTCACCTGTGCAAGAGTCGTGTCTTTAACAGAAAAAATTGTGCTGATAAGGCAGGAATTAATATACAAATGAGACAAAATCACAGTTGTGTTTCTCTTGGCATTCCATCCCAGCTTCCATTAGTCTGAAGCCAAAATTGAGGCTGTATCTCCTCTCTGAAACAGGAGCTATCTCATTTCTTTACTCAGATTTTCACCTTGTTCCTTGAATATGAGAGCAACAGAATTTGTTGCAACCATTTAAAGAAGAAGAATTCCCCTGTCTCAGAAACTCGTGAGCCTGGCCCTGGGAAAGAAGTGTCCAGAGGTGGAAGACAGAAAGAGTGAGGGGGTCTGCAAGAGCAGGCTGTCTGCATTGCATGCAGAAAGCACAGAGAGACAGGCAAAAGCAGGGCCAAGAGATAATGGGTCCCTCTTCACAGATATTAGAAGGAACTGCACAAAGTTCACAGCAGCTCAGCAACTCATTGAACTGACTAAAACCAAATCAAAGGTAAAGCACCCTCCCCATGGAAGAAGGAATTAAGCTATAAATTGATTTTTGTATTTTTTTCTGACTCAGTAAACTTTGAATGCTTCCTTCAAAAAATCTAGCTTAAAATTTCAACAAAATCTTGCTTTATATTACTTTTTAAATCTTTTCCAGCATATTGATATAGTTCAAAGCTCTAGGCATGCCAGCCTGAAAGATAAAGTCAAAATAGTAACCAGGTACAATCCTCAAAGGGGCTTTAGTTTCATCCTTTGTCATCTTTTCTTAGATGTTTTATTAATGCTTTATCAATAAAATAAAATAAAATCTCATGGGGCCAATTGAAAATACTGTAGGAGTGTTACAGTTTTTAGTATCTGGTTTTTTCAAGTCTCAGTACTAATCCTTTCTTAACATAGATATTTCATAGAATTACACTAAATAAGTTAATGAACAGGCACAAGAAAACTGAATAGGAAAGAGTTCTGCATTTCAAAAGGCAGCTAAATATGCAAATTTTATTATTTAAATTAAAATGTCAGTACCTTCGAATTATATTAATGATTCCAAGTTCATAATGGAAAAATTGTATCTAGGCTTGGGACTGATAAAGAATTTTAAAATCTTTCTAATTCTCTCTACCAAATGCAATTTAAAGTTATTAGATTTCTAACACTTCAGCCTCTGTATAAACCATTATTCTGGTAGAAAATTAAATACTGCACTGCAATTTACTTTCATTTTTATGAGAGAAACATATTGAACAAATTTACCCAAGCCAATGGAGCACAAGATGTAGTTAATATTAGGAAATATATTTCTGTGCTTTGGAAGACTAAAATCTATAGAGCCTCACAGCAGCACTACTTCAGTAATGATAAATAAGTGACAGCTATCATCAAGATAGTGAAACTCAGGAAACAAAAATGAGAGCCTGTAAATTATGGAACCTGTAAACTTATCAGTAGAAGTTTACAGGTACAATTATTTTTCAGTAGAGATTATGTGTATGCTTTAGTAACATTTATTCATTAATCTGACAGGTTTGCCATGAATGCAGAATGGGAAGAAATTACACAGAACACACAGAGCCCTTATTTACCATCAGGGTTGTTATTCAGCTACTGAATAACAGAAACCTACACTGCCAAACATTCTGTTTGTTTTCATTTTTTTTACTGGCATAAAGCAGGACCAAAAAGAAAAAATGACCAATAGTTACAACATTTCTTCTAGCATTGACTCCAACTCCTTTGCATTTTTGAAAAAATATCTTACCAGGAGCATACACAACCACTGCTGTTTAGTCTTTAATGACTGTCTGGCTTTTCAAAATCATTTAGAGATGTTTGGCTTAATTCAAGGAGTCCTACATGGTTCAGTGCCACTTATCTGAGACACAAAAGTAAGGGTGTAAATTAATTTCTTAAATTGTTAATGTGAAGGCCTTTCTTATGTTCTCAGCCACCGTGATTTCAAATGCATTCAAATATTTTCAGCTTCTGCATTTTCCCAAACCTTCATAACGTAGCATTTTGCTGTTACAATACATCAGTTTACCTTTGAACTTCTTAACAGACAGTAATCTTCATGGGCTGAAATTGCCCATTTGCATGGCAAATAGTCTGTCAGCAGCAGATATGGAAGGTCTTGCTTACAGCCTGATCACCACTGCAGAGCTATAACTGGCTCTATATTTTGCACAGCAAAAATAAATGTCAATGTAATATCTATGTATATGATTATTGAGTTATTCATTATGAGCTATTCTTCTTCAAGACTACTTCATCTTTCAGCCACTGAGATAGAAGTACATGGTGTGTAAATTCAGATTGCATGAAAAAAATTGTATCTGAAATTCCATAATCTTTAAGAGCTCAGCAGCCAAAAAAAATATTTTTATTTTTTTATTAGTCAATGCACAGGTAGGTTTTATGTCTTTCAGTTAAATGTGAGATTCGATTTGATTCTGTTTTCAGGATATGTGGAGCTTTTTCTCATAGAGATATACAACTACCTGTATAAAAACCTCCACATATAGATCTGTATATAGAAAATATGCACACAGCTACTTTCATTTCACTCATATACAGTGTCCTCCAGTTTTTATTTTTGGAAATGAATTACTATGGTGATAAAGTAATGGAGACTGTAAATTATACAAAGAGCTTTCTATACTTAAGAAATAATGCCAAACTGCTTCTTTGCTCTCCCATAGAATGATTATTTTCTGATCTCCCTGATGCATCTTGGTCATTCACTCAAACAGTGCAAATGATGCCAAGGTCAAATTTTCTCATTCTGTAATGTTTAGCCAGCTCATTAGTATTGGAAAGTCCAGAAAATGAAGCCATGAGCACTCTGTTATTCCTCCTGAGGTAACTGGGACGTGACTGAATTTTTAAAGCCTGCTCTTCTCTTCCCATTGCTGCTTAACCTGGTAGAATTGTGAGGATGGGAACATATGAAAAATGGCTTTCTGGAAAGATTGAGACTCAGAAAGATAACGACTGGCTTTTTTTCAGGGAGCTTGCTTGTTTTACTTAGAACAAAACTAGGAAACTTACCAAGATCTAGGTAGATGCCTGGAACAAATGAGTTGAGAAAAAACATAAGAATAACACATCCCAGCACTGTCAGACATTTGATGAGAAGAATTTTGTCTGTTATTCTGTGCTGGAGACAGACAGGAAAATAAAATTAGCAATTGTATTGAAGAAGAAGCTATATATTATGCATAGAGCTCAGAAAAGCATGTGTGAAGTACAAAGTGCTGCTCCTGTATTGTATATTCCCCTTCAGCACAAAAGACAGAACGACCTGAATAGTTTTTGTAGGTGTGCATCTTATGTATACCTATAAAAACCATGAGTATGTGGTCCAAGGGGCTTTAGGAGATACAAGTATCTAGCACCTGCTGCATACATTCAGCTGTATTCAGCCACCCCCTCCATAGCTTCATTCCAGAGGGTGACATAGGATTGAAATGCAACTTCTACCACAGAGGGCATTCTCAGCACTCTGTAGTTTTGTGATCTGGGACAAATTCACCCTTCTTTTTTCAGGTGTGCAGGTCAAATCTTTCACACCTGCACAGCTCTCATGTACATGCCAAGCCCTTCATCACTACAGAGCTTGTACACCTCCATGTCCAGCTCCTGCTTCACTGTACCAATCTCCCTGTGCCCTCAGCCCCAGTGCTTTCCATCATGTCTCTGCTTTCACTGCCACTCCAGGAAATCACTTTCTTTCTCCCAGACCAAGTTCGTCTCTTGTTTCACATAGTTTAAAATTCTACTAAAATACAAGCAAGTCTCCATTCTTCCAAACGTTTGTCTCTCATGCAATGTCTTGAAAGGAGCATAATGAAAATCTCTTGGGTTTGCTCTGGTTTGGTATGACACTTAAGAGGGTTCTCCCAGTCAAGGACTTGCACCCCAAGGAGTCCAATCAAGGACTTGAGCTCTTAGACACAGGCCTGATTCATTAGTGATGCCAGTGAGGTAGAGAGATTCTGACACTTAGATAATTAAATTTAGGAGACATTAATCCCACTGCAGAGTTTCTATTTTCTCAGTTTCAGCATAATGACTTAAGTAGTGCTAGTGTGTGCACAGCTAAGAGAACAGGATTTATCAAGTGGTTAATCCCTACTTGAATAATAAAAGCAGTAGTGTCACCAAAATGCGTTAAGTTAGAGTCAGTATTGGGTACATTAGAAGGACTGTACTCTATTATCATTCATTGTGGTTACAAACAATTTATTGACATCTCCTGAACATTTCTGGCTATGGATTAAAAATTTAAGAACACACTGCTGAATCATTAATTGATTCCTTAAGTTACAGTTTTCTAAGGAACAAAAGTACAAAACCTAAAAAACCCCACCATGTGGTTCAGTAACCTTGTCTGACCCAGAAGTCAGCCACCTTGGCTACTGACTTTTCGGCTATCAGGAAAGTTATTAAATTTCCATTAGATTTAAAGCACTATCTCTATAGAAATTAATCTGTATAGAGATTAATTTACATGAATAGTGAAAAAACTTGCCATCTACTTACTTTTTTCTGAAGTTCTTGGATATTTGTTTCCCAGTTTTTATCTTCTTGTGAAATTTGTCTGAAAGAAAAGCACAGCTACTTTTTTCCAGAGTGAAATCAGAGCTTTGCCAAAAGTGTTGGAATAAATCCCTCTCATTACACACAGATCACCTCTTTCCCCATGTGGAGTAACTCATACCACAAAGGAGTCATGGCCCTCTCACATCCAGCAGCAAAATTCCCATGAGCATTCACTTAAGACTCCACTTTTGTAACAAGCTCCACTAACACACAAATCCTTCTGTTCATGAAGAAAGCTGCAGGCTGGGAAGGAGCTGGACTCCAGGGGATAGATCTCAATATAGGATCTGGCTATCTCCAATGGGTAGTTCCCTTAATAGTTTCAGGAGCTGATGTATGTGTCCCACTGCGATAAAACAAGGGTCGTGTGCTAACATCAGCAAGTCAGAACATTTATGTTTCACATTTGCATTTTTATAATGAAGTTTTTAAGATCTAAATAACTTCGCCGTGTTATCGGTGCAGTCAGGCCTCCAGCAAAAAGCCTTGGGCTTTGCAGTTCAGGAGCTCTGTTGTTAATGCTAATGAATTTTTACATTGCTGTAAATGTGCTGTGCTGGAGTAATCCTGATTTTCAAGATTAAATATACAATTTTTATTTGTAATTCAGAAGGGTCCTCTTCAAAATACATAATATCAGCAAAAATTATGTAAACCATCTTATTACTGGAATAGTTCAAGAAATGATATTTACATTTTCTTGCTCAAATTCTTTAACAAGGTTATTAATTAAAATTAATTATTTCAATTTCAGTTTAGTCAATTAACATTCAAAATATTTATCACTGCTATTTTCAGTCATGAAATTCCTTGGCATAACATCTGGTTTTACTAGAAGCTAAACAAAACAGGATCATTATTCTTTTAGTCGTAGTTTACGTAAACTTATTTTCTATACATAAAATAAGCCTGCACTCAGGTTCACACTGAAATTTTGATTATGAAATAATTGTAAAACACAGCAATTCACTGGTGAAATGTTTTTCAAACTCACCCATTCAGTTAAGAGAATTTGAACTTTTCAGTAAAAAAAAAGAAACTCCAGCACCTTACTGTGCTGAAGCCACAACTGTAAGGAAAAGTGTAGTGATATATTTGTGATCTTTTTAAACCAAAACCTGCCTGGAATTTCTAGGCCTTTAATTTTGGGTCATATTGACGAATATATTTTCCAGGATTTACACATCAGTTTTGTCCTAAAATACTTTGTGTTTTATTGAGGCTGAGGGTGGCTTTTCCCATCTGCCCCAGCATCCATCTCATCAAGGCAGAGCTAGGAATGCAGGTCCTGCTGCAGTGAAGATCCCTGAAAGGGGAGGTGGGACACGCTGGTCTTTGCCTACCTGTGAAACGTCCTCAGCTTCTTCCTCAGGAGCATCTCCAGAGTCAGCACCTTCTGCATCAAAAGGCATTTCACAGCAGTCTCCTCTCTGCTGGCTGGGTTGATGCGCTGAGCTGTCAGCCTCCAAACATAGATCTCATGTTTCAGCTCTGAAAAGAAGCAAAATTGCATCAGTGTGAAGCCCAATGTGTATGATGCCAGAGATGGATAAAATATGTGTCATGTGCTCTGGACTCAAAGTTATTGGGATGGTTTCCCAACAAATTTCTACAGAGGAAGCTGCTTTTGTCATTCATTTTGCAGACCTGAAGTGAACGAAAAATAAATATAAATTTTTCAAAATTTTAAATAAATTAACCACAAAGTCTTTTTTCAAAGAAAAAGTAGTACTGTTTTCAAATGCTTGCAAACGTCTTCAAAAAGCTTAAGAGTTAAAATTGTAGCTCATTCATTTTTCAACAGAAAACAAACTGTCAGTATACATCATTGTACTGCTAAGAGACACCAGCTCCTTGTGTAGTTAGGAATTACAGCAAATGTTCCTTCACGGTATTCAAAATAGACAGCATATTTCCATTCACTCTATGTTCATACAAGAAATTTTATCTATGAAAGGCAAAAGTGAAATTTGGCACTGTCTTATGAAATAATGTTTAATAGTATTTTAAAGGTTTCCTAAGAGGATTTAATTCTTAGGCACTGAAAATACATGTAAACACAGTGACCAACACTTTCATGTTGACCTGGATGATATCTGATCCTGTGTAAGTTCAGACAGACTAATACTTTGAAATCAGACTCTAGAATCTTCTCAGAAATTTCAATCAATTTGATTTTTTTTTCCTGTACCATTGAGGCCTTGGAGAATGACCAAAAAACATGTGTTCCTGTTCAAGAAGAATGTTAAACTGGGAATGACAAAAAACCCATTGAATTTTTTGGGAAATCACTAAGGAAATAAAATCAGAATATTCCTTCAGAAACTGTACAAATGTTTCCTGTTGAAGCTATGGGATGTTTCCTCACCCTTCTTTTCTCTTCCACCCAAATTTCATGTCACTGAAGACAATATGTCTAGAATCCAAGGTCTTGTATTTTAAGATCCATCTTCAAACAGCAAGTTGCTCTTGTTCCAAAAATGGATGTGTAACTCTACATCATGTGAACAAGCTATAAAAATTATTTATTTAAAAAAATATTTAGTTACATAAGAAAAATTTAAACACTTTTTGATATATGTTATATGTTAACATTTTATGTTCTAACTCTCTAGAGGGTGATGATATCTGCTATCAGAGTACTAAACATGTTTAATTCCTCAGTTTCCTTTACAACTAAATATTCATAACGAAAATACAGAGTGGATCTTATAAAGATTGACTGTGAGAAGGAATTACGCTCAACAAAGCTCAAACATTGAATAACAAGTGTCCAGAGTCTGCATGGTTGACACAGAAGAAAGGGATTTGAACTTAACTGGCATACATTTTGTATGGTTTGTGTCTATAGATCTGCACGCATCTGTCAAAGTGGTAATGCTTGCCTAAATTTTACAGTGCAAGACCAGAAATACAAATTCACACTGTCAAAAGCCCAGTGACCATCCTGGTTAGTTAAACAAGTGCTCAGCTAAAGCTTTTCTTCTAAGAAGGGGATTTATACCTGAACCACCATTTATACCTGATTCAAAAAATATGCCAAATCAACCATTTTCCTTTGTAATATATTTGGTGGTTCTTGCCAGGAGCACAATCTGGCACAAAATTATATTACAATATGGATAGGTCTTGCTTATCAAAGGATCTGTGCAACTTCTGGCCATCATTTATTTTTGCATCAACAATTGTGATACATACAGATATAACAGTAGTGATTTTCCACTCACAGTCAAAAAAAGGCCTTTCTGTACTTCATTCTTATGTGATTTTTGAGTGAATATGGCTGCAGCTTTGCAACTGTCATGAGTCCAAGTGAAAGAGTGTGTTTTGTTTTTACCTCTGGCAAACGCTCATGAAGCATGAGCATCCAGTTTGCTGTTCTACTTCCCTACAGTTTGTCTTTTCTGCAACTTGTCTGATGACATCTGTTCATCCTACCATAGCATTTCTACCCATCCTTCCCAAGTGAAATTTCACCAAGAGTTTAGCTGATAGAGGGAAGTTGAATAATTCACCACCCAAACGAGATGCAAGTTCTCCACAGTTATTTTCATACAGAGAATCTCTATCTTCTCTCCTTCAGAAAGAGGTAGCTATCATCACTGTGTCTGTGCCACAAGCAAATCCACAGAGGGAAAAGCAGTATGACTTGTGATGCAGATTCCTGTTCCACATCTGAAATGCCTTGGGGCTAATCTCCAGGTTGAGCAAAGCTGGACTGATGCTTTATGATCTACACTAAAAAATACATGTGTGTCTTCACGTGGCTTTGATCGTGCCTTTATGTACAGGAAGGCAATGCTTGATTTTTCAGTCATTAGTTTTCTAAGCATCCCAAGGATCTGACCTGCTGTGTGTTTAGATGTGTTTACTTCAGAGCAAACTGTACTTGGAAAATCAGAACAGTTGATCCATCTTCTATACCACAACTCCTGTTGCAGTCATGATTTGTGCAGAGGTTTTCTAGGCCATGCCACAGAATGTTTCTTCTAGTTCTCTTTCATGCAGACTCTTATTGTTAATAGCCCGTCGTGGCATCAGGTGATACATATTTATTAGTAGTGCTTTTTTTGAAGGAAATGTAATGCAGAATCTTGAAGTCAGTAGCAACAATTAACATGGCCAAAGTCCTTTGGGCCTTGCTATACTTCTCTCATTTTATAACTGCAAACCCATTTAGGCAGCAACACTCAGAGTCTGGGAACATCTGATATTTTATGACATACTGTGTTACACATGGACAAGGGCTCAATGAAACCACAGAGTCTTATTAATCACTTTGAATTTATGGCCAAGAGAGCACAATGGCAGCATTTGGCTGCCACTGAATAGAATCACAAAATAGTCTCACATTCTGTTTCTCCATGTCCATAAGTTCCTGTCCCCTCCTCAGATAAGATCTATTGGTTATATTACACCAGAGTGAGCTCTCTCCACTCACTTGTCCAAGTCAATCCACAGGGTTTTTTGCAGGGTTAGCTTTATGGTGGATCAGCCTCCTATCCAATGTAACCTACCACTGTCAGGTCTATTGCCAGTAACTGACATGGTGAGTCTGTAGCAAGGCAGTTTCTCATTAAAGCAGCTAAATTAACATTTGACTGCAATCGTAGTACCAGTAGCCAGTGATAGAAGCAATGCTGTTTAGTAGGCAGTGATCTGGCGCACAAGAAGATAGGAGAGCTGCAGCTCAGCTCAGTCAGAGAATTCAGATCATCATGATACTAAAACATCTGGGAATGCCATAATTCATAAAGTCCACGAGGAACGACAGCAATATACCTGGCATTGTTATTTGCAACAAGAAAATAGAAAAAAACTCCGTTTCCAACAAGAAAATATTTTTTGGCTTAGTTATAGGATCAACTAAAGGCTCCTCAAACATGTAAATTCTATGCTGCTAATCTGTTCTTTGTTATTGATTATATTTTGCCATTGAAACCACAAACATTACATCTTAGACCCACTGAGTGTAACAAAATTTCAGTTGCTGACCCAGACTATGACAGTTTAGAAAAATTTCTGTATTTAAAAAAATATTCTTTATTTGAAAACTGCATATTATTTCTGCACTATGACAATTAATAATCAAATTAATTTTCACTCGAGTAATCACACATTCCCTCCCACCTAGCTGCCAATAACAAAGAAGACATCCTCAAAAACTGAGTGTAATTAATTCCCAGTCTCAGAATCTGAAAAGGCCAGTTTTTTTAATTGAAGATACTCAGAAGAGCATGACCAACCTTGATGAGATGATAAGAATTATCATTAAATGACAATTTTCAACTTATATGTGCACTAACAACATGAACTATCTTTTTGCAAGCAACACAAGTTTGCACTGCTGGGCTGTATCTAACAACGTTCAAATACGTTCATCTGAACATTTGTTTGGTTTTTTCCTCCACATGTTACTGTAGCTTAACTATTTTCAGTAAAGCAGTTGTTTTTCTTAGCCAAATTCTAAGAATGAGAATATTTATGTTTAAATGCTACCTGTAAAGCAAATTATCATGAATTCTAGCTTAACCAGTAATAGTAATGTCGATAAATTTTAGTAATTTTTTAATCCCTCATATTATGTAACCTGTCCTGGGGTACAATGCAAAAATGTGTATTCTGTCACATCTGTTGAAATGTGGGAGGGGTGGTGATCCTTATCTCTGTGGGAGATATCCTCTGCTGATGTGCCATCTGATAAAATCAGGGGGATGATCATCGTTATCTATTCACAACCCATCCTTCCTCCAGAAGATATATTCTGTTAATGGGCCATTAAGTCCTATTGTGTGACTGATAAGATTACATCACCCCATTGGGAGATGCCCCAGCCAGGGGCAGGAGCCAAGCCTTTCCTACCTAGATAAAAAACTGGGGTTTGGGACGCGAAGGCAGACCTTTCCACTGGATCCCAGAGGAAAGTCGGACCTTTTCCACATCATCGCTGGATCTTCGGAGGAAAACTGCACCTTCTACAGGAGCACTGCTTCAACAGAACCACATCTGTCATCCAGGAGGATGCAGCCACCATTTATACGGACTGCTACCAACACCCTGACTGACAGGGTGTCAGGTTGTATTCTGACTCTGTCAGTGGTTTTTCTTTTGTATTATTGGATGTATTATATTTTTTCTCTTTATTCCTATTAAATTGTATTACTAACTTGGAGTCTCTCACTGGTTTTGCTTTCAAACCAATACAAACCAATTTTCTAAGCATTATTAGATGGTGTAATCTCATTTTGTAAGTGCAGAAACTAAATCTAAAATTTGAAACCCATGAGTAGAAAAAATTCACCTTAAGGGATATTCCATCTCAAATACCATGCATTTCTCCTAGAGGCAGCACCCTCCCAACAGGACACAAGCATGAGGATCTAAATCTAAAAAAACAAACAAACAACCAGAAACAAAACAAAAATAACAAACACTAAACAAAAGCAACTAACAAAACAAACAAACAAACAAACAAAACAAAAACCCACAACCTGGAATATTTTTGTCTTTATTCTTTTGAATAGTCCAGTTGGTCAAGAGTGGATAAAGGTAAGCATAGGTGTAAATGTTGCAGGGCTTTCAAAACTATATCAAAACATGTTTTGCCTTATTCAGCTAAATGCATGCAAAGGGAACACAAGAAATGTGCACAATGCTGCATAAAGCAGTACAGAGAATTTATATAAGCTTTTCAACTCAGTGTGACATCTGAGGCCCCATTTGGTCATAAAGGCACCTAATGCCAGCTCAGCTACCCAGCATGGAATTGCATCCATCACACAGGAATTACAGGGTAGCCTCATCCTGCAGCAGAACAGCTGGAGCCTGGGCAGAAAATCACAAAGCTCATAATTTCAAACACCTAAATTACACACCAGGAGTCATCTTCAAAGCAAGCTGGAGCAGGCTGCAGCCGGCCCACGAAAGAATCTATAACATTACAAGCCTAACCCTGAATTTATAAGGGAATAGTCAAATTTAGTATGTGTATGATGGTCTCATAGGACTCAGATGGAGTAATGCACAGATATTAAGATGGGTTCGATTTCTCATAATGTTTCAGGATGGTTGATAAAGATACACATTTCTCTTCAGTTGGCTTGTTCCTGAATGACAGGTGAGACATGTCTCAGGTAACATGGGCTTTGTTTTCATCTCTGGGTAAGTCAGACTTTAGAACCACAAATTTATTTTTGTGCTTGTGGGTTTGCCCTCAGTTTCCTCTACTGCAATTCCCCATCTTTTAAAAGCAGGAATCTGAATGTATTTAGATTCCCTGGGTGCTCATTAGCATTTGCCTAATGTGATTAAAATATTTCATTCTGTTACGCTGAGAATAGCACAAGAAAGTCAAGAGTTGAGTATTTTGGTCACGCCTTTATCTAAAATTCTACTGTAGTTTGTTTCAGAAAATTTTTCTCAGGAAATCTAGAAAAATAAATCCGGCTTACTATCAAATAGTATTCATTCAGACTGCCAGACTTGCCAATGAAAACCAATTTTGCTGATGTCTTCCATTAAACTACAAGTCTCCCTTAGAAAAAAACAACCTCTCTTAAATTCACTGTACTTTGTTTAAAAAAAATAGATACATTCCAATCCCAAAACATTTTGCAAAAAATATAACTACTGCTGATGTCCTTTCAATACAAGAAAAACTGCTGCAAGCCACCACTTAGATATGATATTCCCAAGGATAAGGAAAAAAAGAACCATGAAAAGACAAAGCCTCAAGAGGACAACATTCTTTTGGAATATTTCAAAAGATAATGCCTCTTCTAATGCTTTTAACAGGACAAAATGAAGAGCCAAAATGAAGATTACTTCAGACTTGCCATAACTTTTATCAATGGTTTAGAAGTAAAAATTGTGACTAATTGTGACTAATACATTGAACACATTTTGATAAATTGATAAATGAAAATGGCAGAGCAATTAAAAATCTGTCAAATTTACACTTTTATTTGAAACACCATCAAAGTGAAAGCTTTCTGCAGCATATAAACACAGATAATGTGTTACATAGAACTAAACAGGTCTTTTAAGCTCTGTTTTTTAGGAAGATCTTAATGAATTTCTGAGCCATCAAAGTGAAAAACTTTGTCACAACCTCACTAAAACACTGTTAATGGAAAGGCCATGTCTTGCCAACCACTGTATACCTGTGCAATCCTTTCACATCTGAGGTCTGTATACAGAAACAGAGAGGCACAAATGCTGTAAAAGAAACAGGAGCTAGCACTAAATTTTTCCTTCCCATCAGTGATTTTTCTGTACTCATTCCTTCCATGAAAAATGTGTATAATAAATTGTCAATTGCTGCTCTATTGGTTCAGAATGACACTATATTATACCTTCTTTCTGCATAAGACAGGTAAAGTAATATTACAGCTACCCTCTTGTGATGGCTACATTATTGATGCACTAAGCAAATAATATTGTCATATTCTCCTTGTTTTGCAATGTCAGGATACTATTTTTATCATCTGAAGACAAGAAAAGGCAGATCAGTGTTTTTCTCTTTCCAAGGGGATTACTTTATCAACTCTAAAGTAGTTCAAAGGACATATAGAGGAATTAAAGCATAAAATTAGTTAAAATATTTTAAAATATAAAAATCTTCAATCTATGGCAAGTAAATAACTATACCTCTTTTCATTCCTGATCATCAGGAGAGCTGTTGAATGTACAAATAATAAAATAAAGCTTTTGATTTGCATTTCCAAATATAAAACCATGCCTTTGGTAGATCCTGATATATTATCCTACAAGGAGTAAACACAGTGTCTAAAGGGACATTAAGACTACCTAGCTTGTTTGAGACTGAAAGTCTTACTGTTCTTTCAAATAAAAGACACAATATCTACCAGAAAGATATTATCTTAAATACCAAGACCATTCATAAGAAAGCTGGACCTTTTAGTTCGGCATGCTAACATCCAGAGTAGGAGAGTTAAAATGTTAACTATTCACCATTCAGTGTTAATATTTACAACTGGACTGCAGAGAACACAAAAAAAACCCCCACACATTTTACTGTCCACATTCGTCCTCAAGGTTTAAAAATATTCCCCATAAAATCCAATGAAGTTAGCATCTTAGGTGAGGACAGTAGAGTGCAGTAAATATTGCAAAACTTGCACCCACACTGAGCTTAAAGTTGAATTCTTGAAAACATATTGAAATATTCCTTTCTTTGGACATTACTGTCTTCATAAACTGCTTGCTACTTTCCTCACTTGAATCAGATTCCAAGTGAGGACAAGCCACTACTTCCAACATCACATTAAATACTAACTATGCTTTACTGGCAGTTAGTAAAGTACCTACATAAGTACAGATGCACGTCAGGGCAGAGATTTGTCAATTTACTTAATTCAGCTATGTCACTGATGTACTCTCCCTGATTCTAGCACGAAATGGCTACTAAAGTTACAAATATGTTACTAGCAAAAATAGGACTTAGGACTGTTCTTTGACCCTGAGCAGCACACATACTGATGTCACGCTACACTTTATCCTGGGTGCCCCCTGTGTTCCTGCAGTGTCCTCGTAGCCTTAGACAATTTTATGTGGGCTGTTTGCATTTCAAAGTGTCTGATGCCAAGTATTGGAGCTTTCTTGCAAGTCATCACAGTAGTTCTTTCCCCTCCTCCTCTCTCTTTTCTTCTCTTTGAGAACAACTAGAGCTTCACGTGGAAGAAAGAAACAGATTTGCTCACTCATCTGGTTACCACATTTCCCATTGTGGGAAACAGCACTGTGTTTTTCACACATTAAGCACTTTACATATGACTATGATTAATTAGAAAATTCCTTCTGTTGTCAGCTTTATATGCTGACTCTCATACTACCATCAGTATTTTCCCAGCTGCTGCAGACAGTGAGCTACACCACAGGGAATAACATGGTCCCCCCTCTCATGCTATTACCACTCCTTCTTAAAGGGTGGATCTCTCTTTAAGCCAGTGAAAAGTTGGAAAAAAGAGCAAGCAACCAAGTAGAAATGGGGAGCTGGTGCCAAAGTTGTGCAAGGAGAAAGCTCTTCCTCTCTGGCAAAAATGGCCAGTATAATAATACTTGTCACCAGAACATGTGCCACCCACTTTCCTGAGGATAAAAATCTTGCTAAACACTAAGGTCCACATCTTAACAGCTTGACAGCTGAGACTTAATAGTGTACTGTTACACTTCCCAGGGACTAAATAAGGTACTGTTAACCCTTAAAGGAAGAAAAAACTTTGGTTTCAGGTTTTCAGAGTGGGAGTTGAAACAGTAAATTTGATTCCTCTTACACTCAGATATTATTTCCCTTATGTATTCTTTTGTGAAAGTCTAGATACATACAAACTTTTCAAACCTTCTCAGCTTACTCTTCTAGCTCTAGCATTTTTTGCTGCATCACGCAGAACAAGGAGCAGGTTTATCAGCTAAAAGCCTTGATAAAAAAAGTCATCAAATCCCTTCATTCTTAAAGAAAAATTAGATTTTTCTCTCTCATGGATGAGTTCTTCAGAGTCTTCCTTTCTTTTGTTAGCTACCTCACTTAAAGCCACTACAGGTAGACAGTGGTTTCCAGGTAAAGAACAGGTATTTTTACAGTGGCAGGAGTGCTGCAGATCAGTCTGAAAGCTAACAGATTAAAGACATTGGTAACATAAAGTGATGAAATTAAAATAAAAATATCTTCATAATAAGAGCATTGTCTGGTTTTAAAATTCTTGCTAATCCATTTTAATAATCTGTGTATCCTAAAGCAGCAGAAAAAAGCTTAAAGCACATGGTGCACAGGGACAAAAGAATATGGGGAGAATATTATACCAATTAAATCTCACATAAATTGTTTAATTGCTAATTGAGGGCAAGGTGAGGAGAGGCTGGTATTTAGTTGATTAAAACAGCTGCTTCAAACAAGCCATTTGAAGTTATCACAGAACCATTTCAACTAGAGATGAAAGGACTCCCAGAAGCACCTTGGAGGCCATTCTGCAAATCCAAACCACGACAACTCTCCCCTAATGGAGCTGTATTAGTTTCTTTCTTTCTCTTCCCCTCTGACAGAAATTTCCAATGGAAAGAGTGGCTCTTCAGCATTTGCTCTAATTGAACAGCTCCTGATTAGGTTTGCAGCAAAGGACAAGCAGCTGATCATGAGAACACATGGTATACTGACCAGGAGACTGCTATATCTGAACAGACTAAGGTGCAAGTAACAAAGATTACCAAGAAATTAATTGAGGGAAATATGCTTGCCAATGTTTCAGTACTACAGTGTTTCACTAGCAAAAATACTATGTCAGTGAATAAACCGTATTATCCAGATTAATTTTAAAATTTTTCATACATACTTTATTTCTTAAAAATCCAAAACATATGCTTTAAAAGTTTATAGCCAAAAGGAAAAAAGTAGCAATTCCATGTTCTAAAATATATATTTATAAAATAATGCCATTATGTTGGGATCAATACTCTTTACAGTCGGGAGAACTAATTTTCTTGATCGCTTTTTGAAAAATCTTACTTTGTAGGGTCAGACAGGGAAAGAATCTAGGCATGTTAGTGTCTGAGTTAATTTCTTTTTCTCTTGCTCTCTGCATAAGATGTCTAAGGGTGCAGAAAGCCTCAGCTGTTTTAAAATGAAAATGCCTACCTCATACCAGACAGATATATAGGAGAAACGGAAATTCTCCTTAAGTGTCTTAGAAAACATAATATCTAGAACATCTCAAAAATATTTTTGATCTAAATTCTGGGAAAGATATTGGCCTCTAGACATACAAAAAGATAAGCTGAGTGCACCTTGTGCTGAATAGACACCGAAGTCAAAACCAAAAGTCTTCAGAAGATCTTCCTAAGCAAGAAAACTTCTCTGACTTTTCTATCAGATGGGATTCCAGGCACATGGCATAATCTACTGAGGAGAGGACTGTTACTTCTTCCATTTAATGAAACCATAATCCTAAAGCAAATTTTCTCTTGAACAAGGCAAGACATACAGTACTACTCCTTTTGTGTACATGAGATACCTATCATGAAAGTCTCTGCCACAGTTAGTCACCTTGGACTCTCTTTGTAAGAGAAAAGCAAACTTTTAAGTCCTGCAATATATCTGTTCTAGCATAGACAGCTCCATTAGTCTAGAAAAACACTTATCTTTCTCCACAGATAACAAATGAAGCCAAGATAAATCAACCGTATCAGAAGTTGTCCTCTCCATAAACAGATGCCACACGCACAGATTCAGACATTACAATATGTTGTGCGTGGTCAGTGGAAGCCTGGACCTGAAGTATTCTGCAGCCAAAAGTGAAACAAACATCAGTCCCAGGGAAGAAACAGTTGCACTCGACTGTCTTTGCACAAAGATTGCTAATAAATTATATTTAGTAAAATATTTCTTACCTGGTAAAGAAATGGTGAAAATTTGGGGGCTAGTATTAAATTTCGTCATTGAAAGAGAAGTTCTGAAGAAGAAGGGTAAAAACTTCAAAATGACTGAATAGAAAAACATAAAAGCATGAAGACAAAAAGGGACTGACAGAGTAGACAGCCATTGAAAGAGCTTTAAGAAGACTTCTAGAGACTATTGAGGTGAGTGACATCAAAAGACATAGATTTAGTTTTACTGAATTGTAGAAATTATGCACCAGGGAAATTTAGGGTAGGAAGAGGCACAGAGGCAAGCTGGGGAGGACTTGAAAAGTTCTGCTTTGATGAAATGTCTTTCACTGACCACAGACCAGTAAAAGATTGCTGAAAAATTCAATGGAAGAAAACCATGAGCTTGTCTTAAGGGAAACCTGGGATGTTTCTAAATCTAGGTTGTGAACTCAGCACTGTGAGCAGATGTTCTCTGATGCTACACAGAACATCCTGATACTCATGCCTATGGCTATAATTAATGACGCAAAATATTCCTGCAAATTTTGTAAGATACTTAATAATTCATGTCAAAGCCTCAATATTAGCACCAGAAAAACATCTTCCAAAATTCAGAAAATATCACAACTAAAAATAAAATATTAATTATTAGTTGAAAAATTAATGTTCAGAGAGTGAGGAGGGTGGGCACTTCCATCTGAAGACAGCATTGAGATGGGCACTACTCAGTTGTCATTTAGCACATATTTGGGGTAACAATTACAACTTTTGTCATGCTCACACTTACCAACAATTTCACTTGGCTCCTTATTATAAAGCTTTTTGTTCCAGTAAAGAAGTCTGAGAAAAGGAAAGGAGACCAGAACAACAAGGCAGATACCCAAAAACATATGCCCTGTGAAGGCTGCAAAATCCAATCCCTGAAAATAAAAACAAAAACCTAAATTAAAAATCACTTCTTTTTCTATCTCACCTACAGGGAAAAATATTCAGCTTTATGTACATTAACAATCAACAATAAATATAAAGCAACATAGTAAGTTCCAAGTACAGTATGTGTTGTATTTCATGCTTCGAGGAGACAAGCCACATTACAATTTAATTCAGATACATTACAGATGCATTAAAACATTGTTTTAAGTAAGTTACTCTGAAACACATCTAGTGCTCCTGAAATGTACAGTAAAAAACCCAAACTGAATTATTAACTTTTACTTCTTATTTGATTCACTGTAAATTTGTTTCAAATCACTCAAAGTCTCAAAAGTAGTTGAATTTTAATGACCAGCTTTTGTTTTAAACTGATGACAACAGAAATGTTTATAATAATTCTATCTGAACCATTCTTCTACAACAAAAGTATTACAAGTCAATATTGTGTTTATTCTTCTTCCTGGTTCTTTATATTTTGCACAATGAAACCTTTTAATGGTTTAAAGGTTAAGCAGAACATATTAAAAGGCTACTGTTTTCAAGCAATAAGAATGAATAGTGACAGCTTGCCCTAAAACTCTAAAGTTTGCCATGCTTTGAGAAGGACATTGGACCAGATGACCTCTAAGGTCCCTTTCAATTGAGTTATTCCAGTGTTCCATATTGCACACATAGTAGTGGATCAGGGTTAACCTTTGGGCTGGGCTTTTCTGAAGTAGCCATGACTTGCCTGTCCAAAAGAAGTTACCCGTGAAGCTCCAAGAAGGATCACATCCAAGTACTCTGGTAGTAAGGAACTGTCTTGTATTCGAAAAAACAGAGGTATTCTGAACTGGTGACCCCAGCAGAGCAGATCTCTGACACCTGGAATAAAGCATGGCTCAAGCCCTGGATAGCCCAGGTTGTCCCAGCTGAATTTTCAGAGCACCCACTGATTTCCCAGACACCAGAAAGTTGTTTGATCTCCCTGTGACGCTCCTCTATGTCTCTGTTGTTCCCCGATTTCTAACTATGAGTTTCCTATAAATCCTTTGGTAATTCCAATGCATATTAAAAACAGCTTTCCTTGCAACAACAGCTAATCCTACCTCCAGTGTGTTAAGACTATTGGGAATTTACTGCTTTAAATGTGTGTTCTTCTATATTGTCAAATGCTAAAAGAATTTATGTGGAAATTTCGTTGTTGAAATGTCTCTGTTTCAAAAAAAGGAAGAAAAAGTTTCTTTATTGCACCACAGGGCATAATAAAAAGACAGATAACACCAGAAACTGATGACAGTCATAAAGAACTTTCATAGCCAGATAAAGATTGGTGCTCTTTGGCAAAAAAATCCATTGCTTGCAGACAGTGAAATAAATCTCAAACAATAAATATGCAGACCTAGGATTAGGATTTGATCCTATTAAAATACGTTTTTAAGCTTCCTGAGGTAATGTCATTCCTACTTGCTATTTAATAGTAGATTCCTTGACTCTTCTACTCCCCAGACACTAAAAGGTGAAATTATACCTCTTCATTAGTTGGCCTTTTGCTGTAACTTAGCTACAGCCATTGCTTTTATAAAAGCAGAAAGAAGACTCTTCAGGAATTGGAATGAGATTATTTGAAGAATTGGACAACAAAAAGTGACACCACAAAGAAAAATAATGTACCTTCATTCAGTTTGCCTACAAAATAGGTCAGCCACTCTGGTGTCTGACATCTCTGTAAGACAGATTTTACAAATCAGTTTTTATAAAGATTGGCCTCTGGGCATCAAGTTAAGATTCAGAGCTACAGGAGACATTTCTATGAGGAATGAAAATGACATTCATGACTCTAGGATATTTACAAATGAATAAAAAAGGAATTCCTGCAAAGGCTCAGTATTTGTGAGACCTGCCCCTAAAGTACATAAACTCCATATCCCCTGTTTATTTCCTTAATTACAACCAATGACAATAAATTGACAATAAATCTAATTTATATTTGGCTTGCCTCTAAGATTATAGCCAAAAAGAAAGTTCATAAAATTTCGTCCAGAAAAATAAGAACTTCAAACCTTAAAAAGTGAACTGGCTTTAGTTCAGAAATTTTCCAACTTTGACAGTATGCCATTAAACAAGTCAGGAAACAGTCACAATGCAAAATCATTATTCAATTTTTTATGGTCTCTAAAATGACCATAAGAGAAGTAGGGAGCTAAAATTATTTACTCTGTAAAAACATTGAAGATACATCAGCCAAAACAGAAACGACTAAACCTGACTGGAAAAAAAGAAGTATCCTCTGAATGAAAAATGACTGGGAAACAGGTAGTTGAAGACCAATAAAGTAGTTAGGAGTGGTCAGATTCTACTCAATACAGAATTACCAGAATAAGAAAAAATACTTTTGCACTCAGACTAGTCTTACAAAAAAGGCAGTGGAGATGAAACTTTTCTTAGGCTGCAGTAACCACAACATGCCCCATCATGAAGAAAGATGCCAGCTACCAGACCAACTACGACAGTAGAAATTCTCTGTAGAAATACACAGAAATAAAGATAATCGATAAAGTCAGAAGTAAAAAAAGATAAATAGGAATCCAATTAATTTTTGGTAACTCTCAAGTTTAAATATGTGATGTCCTCATCACATATTAAAGGATCTTGAATTTAAGTAAGTAGCTTATTGCAAATAAACACAGATACAAAAAGTCACTTGCCTTTACATTTTTATTATCACACCAATTTCAAAGCAAAAAAAAAATTGTCTGGTTCCTGACATGCCACAATGCAGAGGCTTCTCAAAAAATCCAGCACAAGAAATATGTCACTTGAAACCCACAAAAGTAATTTCTTGATGAAGAAAATCACCTCAACCTTGAAGGCAAATCAAAATATGAGGGTATGAAGGTCTCAGGTCTGACTCATAGTTGAAAGGAATTGAAAAGAGATAGAGATCACAATACTCTTTAAAAAAAATCAGGATTAACACAGCTTCATGATATAAGAGCTGACGTAGATAAGCCTTGAAAGTGATTTGCAGACACCATCACAAGAAGAAAATATATCTACTAGATTTTTTGGCATCCTATCCAAGAGCTTACCCAAACTTTTCAGAGGGAGTAGCTGGGTTGAGATTCAGGATTTTGTTAAAGTTCATAATATCAGCACATTGATCTTTCATATCTCTGAGATCCCAGGTGAAAAAGAAAACATGCTGCTGTGCTCTTACTGCAGAACAGCTTTCTACTTCAGCTGAAACAAATTGTTTTCTAACATGGAGTGTGCCTATTTCAGGACAGAGCTGGCATGACGGGATTGTGGGTGATAATGCAATACTGGAGTCAGTTCTCTTCCCATCCCCTGCTCCTGGCTTTCCTCCCCATTACCTCCTTTCATTGATCCACAAGAGACAGTGAGTGAAAATGAATCCTGATGATCACTAGCCTTGGACAGCTGATGCCTGTAGCCATGAGGAGGCTGAGGACTACCAAGTGCATTACTTTTTATGGCTGATATCAGAAAGGCTCACAGTGAAATACAGACAACTGCCTTCCCTGATGCTTTGGGCTGGGTGCTTAGCACCAGCCTCTCTGCAGCACAGGGAATGTGTTTTCAGGGAAAAAGAAGGCTGATTTCACACCAGGCATTGTCAGGTAGCTAGTAGCCAGCTGGCAGCCTCTTGGGGAACTTTGGGAGGCTAAAGGGTTTTTTTCACTGTACCACAGATACCAAAAATGAAGCAGAGGATACCAAGGTGGTGGCACATTTCCTTTTCCCACACCCCAGAAGGGACATGCAACATCTCCAAAAAGCTACATTCATACCCTTTGTGGCTGTTGATAGCACATTTTATACCTCCTGAGTCTTCTGCACTTCTGGGACCAGGATTCAGCATTGTAGAAAAGCATTAAAGTGCTCCCCATGTCTACTGCGTACAACAAAAAGTCATTTCCACAAAGATTTTCTTTTCCTGCACAATAGACTGGAATAGAATTGACATGCACAATAGGCATGAAATATTTTTCTTCCTGGAGATTTCAATCTATGAGATAAATACAAAACACACTTCAAATGTCCCTTACTTGAGGCTATGATGATTGTGTCAAATTCTTCCTGTTCCCCAGCCGAGAGAAAATCTAAAGATTTTGTTTTAGCAAGACAACAACCTAAAAGTTCCACTGCCTAGAAATTCAGAGCTGAAACAGAGTGGCATCTTTCCTTGGTTTATAGTTTAAAATGCAAAGTCAAATCTATCACTTTCATATTAGGAGGAAGTATCATATTGTTTTCTAAAAATGCTACCTTTCTATCATCTTGATTATTATTTTTTCATTGCTTCTGGAGATGTGAAATTAAATTCTAGTAATTCAGACCTTTCCACAAGAAATCTGCCTTTTTAGAGCCATGAGAAAGCAAAAATGATAGCTAGGTGCAGCGATTTGGGGAACAGCAAGTATTATGTTTCTAGCCAGAATGTCCTTTACTTAGTATTTTAAAACTAATAAAATTAAGAGGAGCAGGACTAATTTATTATTTTTCCACTGGCTTAAACATCCCTTCTAGATGAGTGACTGAGATCTACATTGTCTCTCATGGGAGCTGCTCATGATGTCACTGAGCCAGAAACCACCGATGGCCTAACCCCGTTACATGAAGATAATGTTTATTTGAAATGCTGATGATCCTCCTTTTTTGTTTTACATTATGCTTTTTAATTATTACCATATGGATATATGGTAAAAATTCTGAAATCAGATGTAAGCCCATGCATTTTAGTTCATGCACTTTACCTAAGTTTAATTTTCTCTTGAGAAAAAGAATCAATGAAAACATCGGCAGAAGGGATAGAGTTCTACAAACTGAGTAAACTTTTAACAAGCTTGTATCCAGCAAATTCAACAAAAATAGCCTACTAAACTATGGGAATCCATTTTACCAGTGCTTGAAATATCTCTAAAGATTCATATATAGGATTTTCTCTTCTTTTTTTTCAGAAGTACCTACTTTCATTCATAAACTTTTTGGTACCACAATTTTTCATTAAATATAACCAACTAATATCACATCATGCTAAATTCCATCATGAAGGCTGAAAGTCTCTAAAAGGCAGCACAGGAAAACCTAATGTCTGTCAATTTTCCAGGAAATTCCTGTTAAATGACAGGAGTAATTCTGAGTGGTATGCTGAAACTCCCAAATCCTCAGCAAACATCAGATAAACAGCACAAGCTTTATCACATGCTAACAAAAACAGTAAATAAAAGGTTATAAGCCAGTGGCTAGCATATGCTAAAACTGCCTTTGCCCTTATCATTACCTCTTTTATGCAGATTTAGCCTGGATACACCTGTGCACATGTTCACTATCACTGTGTTCACAGCATCATTTTGCTCTGGAGACCTATTTGCCATCCATTCTTTAAAGAACTTGGAATCACAGCCTGTGCTTGGAGCACATCAGCTTCTGATCTCAAAGGTGTGTTTGTAGAAGTCTGTGAAGTTCCCAAATACAAGAAGATTTTGCTGTCCAACCCTACTGAGAGCAAGGACCATATCCAAGTGGTTCATGCTCTATTGTGCATATAAACATGGAGTTTCTGAAGTCTGAAGCTCATATCTCTTCAAAATAAAATATAATTTTGTTAACAGTGACCATTCTGCAGCAGAATTCTGAAGACAATAAAACATTTTAAAATATAACATATTCACTAAACAAGTTCTCCATTTACTTTCATTTTCTTTCCCTAATATAAATGCTGTTTTGTGAAAATTCTTCCAACTCCCAACTAAGAACAGCCAAGAGCACAACAAATCTTCCTCTCCTATTATGCAAATGTTCCACTGATTCCAGTAATGATGGTAGGGAATACGTCAGGATTATAAATTAACAACAGCAACAACGAAAAAATCCTTTTGACATTCATTTGCATCTCAAGACAATTAAAGAGACTTATTGCTACATTTTAACGAGCAAAATGTTACAAAAATCTTATTTATTCAAACATGGTTTAAATAAAATATTTTTAATATGATGTGAGTTTTCCCCAGAACCTAGAGAAAAAAGTCTCTCCAGTACCACAGTAAACAAAAAGTAAAGCATTTCTAACACTATAAGCAGATAACAGCACCCAAAGTAACAAAGCTGCATTTCATTTCATATTGTTATAAAAGTCAACTTGCATCATATTTTACTTGGATGCTTTTAGAGGTTGATGTACAGCAGTAAAAGTTCAGGAAGACTAGTAAAATTCTCCTCCTGATAGTATCTAAATAAAGTAGAGAACCAAATAATCTACATAGGACAGTTCATTATTCAACTTCCAAGTACTCCTGTACTAACTGTGCAAAAATGACACTGAGAAGGAAGTACAAGAGAATGAAAAAGAGAATTTCAACCAGAATATAAAGTGGGAAAAATTCTCAGAATTCTTAGAATGTCCAAAAACATGACCATAATGCCAAAAAGAAAATACTTGGTTTTTATCTCTATAGAAAACATCATAATAGAAACTATAAAATATACTTCATGAAGGAGTGTTTCTAAGATGTCATTAATGCATTCAAGAACTTTTACCTCTGAAACGGTTAAAAAAAAAAAGGAAAAGGAATAAAATAAATTTTACTTGATACTAATGTAGTAGGCTCCCCATGCATTTTAGACACAGAACTATGATAGCTCATATAACCCCTCTTCACGACATCCTTTACTAGTAGTTTCAGAAACAAGACAGCAATGTCTATATTTCTCCTTCTGATCAAGAGAGCATGCTGGAGTGGGTGGACAAGATTAGGAACCCAGCTATTAGTTCAAGAGCTCAGACTGTAAAAGGCCAGATGGTCCAGCTCCCTCTCTGACCTCTCTCTTGGCTTTATCCATTTACCCAGGCCAGCTCTCTCCCAGCAAATCTCCTTTAGAGAGGGTGAGCCCTAAGCAGTGAGGACATACCCCAGACCATGACACTCTGCCTCAGGGACAAGGATAGGTACTGACCCTCCTTTATTTATATACATAGAAAAAATAATTGAGGCTATAAGAAAGAAGCAGTATAAATTCTATGGCTCTGCTTTGAACCTAATCTATTTCATTACGTTCTTATTTCTGTGGTGCAACAAAAGATCTGAAAATATTCCAGACTGAAAACATCTGGAAAGATTTTTGTGCTTGTTTCAGACACACAATTTGCTATAATGTCATATTTACTAGGGTATTTATACTTCTGAGCCCTCCTAAAAATATCAATAGCTCAAACAAGAAAAATATAACATGGTTTCTTTTCAACTATGATTGCTTAATCATTTCCCATGTCTTTAGCCACTTCTAAAGGTTCTATAAAGATGATGAGTTTCTGAGTATTTAGGAAAATGACCTGCATAGCGGGTGCTAATTATTGTCTTTTAGATCAGAAGTCTTAAATAGGTGCACAGATTTCATATCTAAAATTTAAAACTAAGCTATCAAGTTCTCAGGTAACAATAAATATTACAGTCTTCAAAGTCACCATCCAAACTAGCCAACTAGTTTGCAATACATTTCAAAGATTTTGATGGTAAACATTCAGTTTATTAAATACTGTGAACTTTCAAAAACCTTTTCCAACCTGGACAGTACTTCATTACTTTGTGTGCACTCAGTTAATTAGAAGAGATCTTTCTTTCATAAAGCAATAAACACATAAGTGACTCCAAATGAAAAAAAAACCAAAACAAACTTCGGATTTTATACTACAATTCCCTCGTCTACTTACATAGCTGTTTTTGCACTAGTTCAATTAACACTAAATTTCTTTAGAATTATTTATTGGGGTGGGGGGGAGGTTTATGACCCCTGGCCAAAACAGAAAGCTTATACCTGGTGTCCTTATAGATGTGCCCATTACATTACTGCCCCTTCCATGGTGCTGCTTGCTGGTGAGGAGAAGGGCAGATCTGCCCCATGCCAGGAGGGGCTGCCCCTTGCACCCTGAGCAGAATGTCTCCCTGCTGCCCCACAGCACACCAGGGAATTGGGATGGGAGTGCCAGAGGCAGAAGGAAGACTTGATGCCCTCATGTTCAGGGGTAGCAGGGATAGGTAAAAGCACAGAAAACTGAGCAAACTCAGCTCCATGCAGATGCTGAGGGCTGCAAACGCTTGCCAGCAGAGCCACAGCCAGTCCACAGGGCAGAGAGGCCCATCTGGGTGGGAAGAAATGGTGGGACTGGGATGGTCCCACTGGCTGGTTAATGTCCTGCAGTCCCACCCAGAACCAGCCACCATAGCTTTCCCTTTGGCACCAGGCACCCAGCAAACAATAGAAAAGCCAAGTGTTGGAAGCTAAAATCTGTCTCTGCAGCCTGGAGATAGCAAAACATTGTGAAGAGCTGGGAGCCAGCTGCAGCCTGTGCTGCATAGGAGAAGCACCCACCCCCCTCTCACACCCCACATCCCCTTGGGCTGTGCTTGAAGGATAAAGCACCTCATATGTGTCATGGCTCTACAGGGGCAAAGCAACACCTCTGTAAAATGCTGAATTGTCATATTTAACTTTTGAGAGAAAACCTATACTGAAAAAATTGATGGACTTTAATCTTTATTTTCACTTTTTTGTTTTTTTCCAACTTGTTGTTCTGTCTGCAGCCCTCCGTTGTTCTGCTGCTTCCCTCACTTTGCCATTGAAAAGGAAATCCTCACCAACAACTAAAAAAGGAAACTGGTATTCTCAGTCCAGATCAAAAAGTCTATTCTTCAACACTATTTTGTCCCCAAAAGACCACTCTCTTCTGTCTGATCATCCTACTAAAAAAGAAGTAGCATGGAAGAAAAAGTACTTGTTCTGTTTATATGGCTGTCTGAGGGAAGAGAAGGATCAACATTGCATAAGTCAACACTACTTAATTTTAGTAGCCAAACGACTGTAGTACATACCCTCTTCCTCAGCTCCTGCTTTGAAACAATAATCACATTTGGAGGATCCCCAACAGCAGTGGCAGCCCCCCCAATATTTGTGAAGATTACTTCCGCAATCAGGACGTGCCTAGGATCAAGATTAAGTACTTCACAGAGCCTGCAGTGTAAAGATAATGAAATTAACTTCTTATCCCATGCATAAATTACCTTAAATCTTGAAATGCACAAAATTTACAAAATACAGTCATTTCACAGAAAAAAATGGCAGGATTTTAAACATAATGTGTCCATAAATGCTGTGTTAAAGCATTTATTGTGCTAGAGTAATTATAACAATATAAATGAGAATTTATAGATTTTCTTTATATTTAAAATGCAATTATTAATGCCTACAGAATTTATGCATTTTTAAAAGCGTTTAATTAAAAGGAGTAGACTATTACAAAAATCAGACTACACAGAAAATAGCATTTCAAATTTTCAGTGTGATACATCTTCTGAAATCATGGTCCTTAAGCTGCACTGACCGGTGGAAAACTATTCTGGTCAACCACAGGCTCTGCACTCAGCAACTGTGATTAACTTTCTTATGGGAAACAGTGGTAGAGGATTGTGCTGGCTGCCTATTAGCCATGAATCATCTATTAGGGATTTCAGCTTTCAGGCTAGGTTTATCCAGTTTATTCTGTTCCTATTTTCCTCCTTCTCTAAAGCTTGATCATGAATGTTTCTACTTGCAATGAAACAAGAGCAGAAAATACACACTCCTTGTGGTTAAAAAATCTCAATATGTTTTTAGCAGTTCAAATATATTTAATATATTTAATTTAGTAGGATGCTGCTTTGATAAGAAAAAGTAAAATGCTTCCTAATTAAGAAGCACCTTAAAGTGCTCTGACAAACACTGAAGTTGACTCAGTAACCTCATGATCCATTTGAACTCAGAGCCCACTTACACAGAGTAATCTTCACACAGATTACTCCAACTCACAAATTACATTTACGCGCACATCCGCATAATCCGCTCTGTCCTCAAGTAAGTGTTTGACTTTAAACTTGGGCTGTGCTAATAAAGGCTGAAAGTTAAAGTCCCACTTAAGCTCTTTAAAATAAAAAACAACTGCTTTCCTCCTTACAACTTATTAAAAGGTTGCTCCAGAATGTAAAGATAGAGGCCACACTTAAAGTATTGTCCCCTATATCTCATAGTATATGTGGGGAAGAGTGTGCAGGAAGAATGCTTTCTCACTGCAGTGCTCCCACACATTTCCTTGAAAGAAGGGTTGAACTTCACTGTTTAGCCTAAGTCTGTGTTATTAAAACCTATATTTCAAAGAGAAAAGAATGTATTGCAAAAAAATCTTACCCTGATTCACTTCCACTATCACCAAGAGTGTCAATTTAAAACTCAGAAAAAACACTCTCAGATGGCATATATGTCAGCACATAAAAACTCTGGGAAATAATAACTGTGCAAAAATACACTATTTCCTCAGCAGCATGAAATCATTCAGTTAAAGGGTACTTTGTAGTACAACTGGTCCAAATATATCAATTGCGATACAAGACCATAATTGTACTTGCAATTTTAACTCCATTGCTCTTTGATTTCCCAGTATTTCAAAATATAATCTAAACTTTTCTTAAGTGATTCTTTCTTTCTGATGGGCCTAGCGGTATCTTGAAAAGATAACTGTAGTGTAAGTAAGAAAAGACTAAGCCCAAAGTCAGAACATCTGTGACTATATGGCAGGAACACAGTTCCTCAGTTTACTTATCCTGGTTATATAATTCCTCATGTGTAAAAATATTAGCCTTTTCCAGTTGCAAGAATCTTGCAAATAAGCAACAGCTAAAAGGAAGTAGTTAATACTTTTTTTAGCATCTTACTACAAAATGCAGAGTGAAACAAATATCATGTTTTACGCCTTATTACAGGAAATATAAACCCCTATGTTCCCAGAGTTAGTAGGATTTTCCACAAGCTTTATCTCCATGGCAATGGAGGCTGCACAGTGCAACACAGTGAAGCTGCAGACAATGGCAGTAAGATAAAAAAGAAAATGACCCCCAGCATGAAGCTTTTTGAAGTAGGTAATTATTTGGTTTTAGTAGGTGAGATAAAATTTTATTTTAGTTTTGGTAGTGATTCAAATACAATGTTTCCTACATACTGAGTTTCCCCTTCTTCAGTGTTACAGGCTCATTTACTATAAAACAAAAGGACTTAGTATACATTTAGTAAAAAAGTCCAATACTTAAAAGTGGCTACAAAGGTAGAGGCTCTCCCTTCACAAGGATCCACATGGAGAAGATAAGAGGTAACAAGTACAAGGGAGAGATTTCACCTCAACATAAGAAAAAAACTTATGGTGAAAACAGTTAACCACTGGAACAACCTCCCCAGGGATGTGGTAGAGTCCCCATGACTGGAGGTTTACAAGATATGATTGAAGAGGGTGCCAGAAAATCTCATCTAGGCTTTCTTTCCCATGAAAAGTTGGAACAGACGGTCTTTCGAGGTCCTTTCAATCTGGGCTTTTCTAGGATTCTTTGAAAACAGAATAAACGTTACCATAGCTCTAACTGTGAAAACCTTTTTATGCTACATTGACTTCTGGATTTCAATCCATTCCCAAATTATATTTATCCAAAATATTCTGTAACACAGCTAAAGAAAACTTGGTGTTTAATAGTTCCGGTGCTGCTTACTGCTAGAAATGCAATTATTGATTAGGGTATGGCAAAGCCATCTCTTTAAA
This sequence comes from Sturnus vulgaris, assembly GCF_052056855.1. Lineage (NCBI taxonomy): Eukaryota > Metazoa > Chordata > Aves > Passeriformes > Sturnidae > Sturnus > Sturnus vulgaris. Next base: position 86,827,144 of record NC_142244.1, on the reverse strand, counting down.
ATATAATCGGACAGAAGACAAATGGAGCTTTCATTCACCAGCTGTTTTCAGTCTTGAAAAAATGTCACTTGCAAAATTGGTTTTTACTGCTTTACACTGCATTTTAAAGAGGCACCATATCTTAATAGAATTTTGCGTACTTTAATGTGATAATGACTGCAAGCATTACATCTCTCAGGATCATTTTTAAAACACACTAGATCTTTCCAAAACTGAACTGGATTAAACAGATTTGCCTGACCAGACACAGGTTAAATTCAGGTTAAACAGTAATTTATAATCACACATTGATTAAATGTAGTTGCAAATCACACGTTATTAATTTACAGAAATCTGAAGTAATTAAATTCACCGTTGTCTGCTCAAAGTTCTAAATATCTAATCTCAGACTGTGCAATTAACCAGTAGCTGTCCCAATGACATGATCACCAACAGGAATGAAATTCAGATTCTCATATTCAAGAAAAAGCTATTAGACGAAATATGGACTTCTAAAAAATTATTTCTCGCTAATATTAGAAAGGATAACAACTTCACTAAAACATAAATTACTATCTAAAATTGTATATGAATATTAGCCAGCAAAGGATAAGGCAGGATAATTTAAAAATTCTGCCTGCTTTACAGGAAAAAAAAAATTCATCTGCTAGGGAGCATTTGGTGCAATATGCTGTTGTAGTTGAGATGTGAAGACAAACCAGAACAGTTAGCTGCCAATGCAGTGCTCACAGGTTTCAGATATGTGCTCAATATTAATGCAAAGGCAAAAGGAAACCCATCCCTGTGAAAGTGCTAGCTTTTTATTCTACTGCAATAAGAGTATTTGAAGTTCTGATTTCTATTTAAATGATAAAAAAACCTCCAAAGAAGTATTTTGCACACATGTCTACTACTGATTGCTGGCTATAAAAAAACAAGTCCAAAACCATAACAATAAAGTACCTTATGGTTACTGGAGTAAAGAGCAGCATAGTGGTAACATTGTCCAAAAATGCAGAAAGGATTGCAGCAATAAGGCACAGAAGCGTAATCATGGCCCACACCTTGCCTCGAGAGAACCGATAAGCCTAGGAAAAACAAACAGAAGCAAAATTATTGGGCTAGCTCACTCCAACTTAGATTTCAAAAACTTATAGATAAAGCAACTTAATCAAAGTCGAGCAACAATGAGCTCAGAGCATTTACTATTCCTTTACTATTACTCCAACAGCGCCCTCTCCAGTACTAAATAATTTGGCAAGAAAATAATTCTTGGAAGTGGGCAAACAATCCCATCATGCAAATATGGAAACAAGTCTGAAGAAACACCATGCTCTGCTGCCAGTCATAAAGGGGGTCTATGGCAGGAGAAGGGCTGAGCCCCCATCTGCATGCCCAGGTGGACTGACATGGTTTAGAAGCCCCATTCTCTCCACACTAGGGACACATTCCCCATCCTCAGAGCAGCACTGCTGGAGTGAGTCCAGAGGAAGGCCACAAACATCATCAAAACACTGGAGCACCTCTCCTATGAGAACAGGCTGAAAGAGATCTGGGTTGTTTAGCCTGGGGAAGAGAAGGCTCCGGGGTCACCTTACAGCACCTTTCAGCACCTAGAGGAGGACAATAAAACAGCTGGGGGGGAGACTTTGGGCAAGGTATGTCGTGATAGGGCAAAGCAGATTGGCTTTAAACTGAGTGAGTAGGTTTAGATTAGATATAAGGGAGAAATTCTTTACTACGAGGGTGGTGAGACTACAACAGGTTACCGAGGAAAGCTATGGATACCCCATCCCTGGAAGTGTTCAAGGCCAGGCTGGATAGGGTTTTAAGAAACCTGCTCTAGTGAAAGGTGCCCTTGTCCATGGCAGGGGGATTGGAACAAGAGGATTAAAGCTTCTTCCAACCCAAACCATTCTCTAATTCTATGGTTGTGATTCTATGAATTACACTTTTCATGTAATCTTTTGTTCTGCTACTGTGCAAAGGTCTGTGGCCACTTTTCATGTGGGGTCATAAAGTTAATGAGAGTTCCCATATTTCTTCTGTCCCACTGCCAGGCATAAATAGAGAGTTCAGCTACAGCAGAACTGCAATTCTGAGGAAATCCTGAGTGAAATACTCAGCTTAATAGTGTCCAAATGCTTGTGTAGCCTACTGGGGACTTATAACATTCTCCTGTAGAAACAGAATTTCATTAAGGACTTCCTTTCATCCACAAAGGATTTTTCCAGTATTACAACATGACCACTGTAATTTCTAATGCGATAAGCATACATTGACCTTAGAAAGGTTCTTTAAAGATCATGTGTGGTGTGACAGATTTGAATAATACTAACTTGATAAATCTAGAAATAAGTATAAGTACCAAATAAACCCACCTTTACTGCACAGTAGTCAAAGAACCCAGTCTCTGAAAATATGGCAACCAAAACCATCTACCAAAAGATGAAGAAAAATATAATCACTTGGAACTGATATATAAAAGTAATTGAATTATTACTCAAAACTAAAGCAAAGCAGTTTGTTATCCTGATAAATGGACTTCTTATCTGACACAGCTTTGAGAATCTATTCACCCTTATATTAGAATATCCACTACAGCTGCCAGATATCTCTAGTTAATGCATCATATGGTGAAATATACTTCTCAACATAAGCAGTCTGTAAATGCCATACAAGTCTGGTTGAATTTTATTTGTAGTGACTAAGTGGGCATCATACATTAAGTACTCAATGTATCCCCCTTATATCATTAATCAAGAAAAAGACAATAAGTGTGTTTTCTCTCTGCTGTAATGCTCTACAGAGCACAGAAGATAATGGCTTCAAGAATTGCTTGCATTTTCCCACATCTGTGAAATCTCCTGTCCTGTCTTTTCTCTCAACAGATTTTTTTATCCTTTTTTTTTCCTTTTTTTTGTTTAATTTTTCTGTGGGGAATGCAAGGAGCAAGAGCAGGTGCCAGGAAATAAGAAAAGCTCAGAATGGAAACCAGATAATTGTAATTTTTTCTCTGTATATTGTATATTTTGTGTCAGAGTCTAACAGCACTTGGACAATGCTTTTAAACACAAATAGCTCTGGGGAAAGTGATTAAAATAATATATAATTATAATCTCATCAGATATTACTTCTCAATTTCTGCATGCTTTTTTGTAGCTTCAGACATAACTGTAAGACAGAAAACCACTCTTCCATAAGAGTGTGCTTGAGGAAGGTTTTGAATAAACAAAATTTAAAAGATAAATGAGAGTGATAATACTTGGGCCTTAAACGGGTCTTTCCATTTATAAATCCCAAAGATGTTTTTAGCATGTTAATACAATTTCACAGATTTTAAAAAAAAATGATCAACATTTCAAAATACTCGCTCAGAGGTCTGATCTTCATCTTTTTTAGTAAATTCCTTAAGACACAAATGTTTGTCATAAGTTGTCTGAGTAAAGTATAATTAACAAAATGTTTTAAAAGGAAACATCTCTATGTGATAATGTGACTATTTTGGCACATTTAGAGCAAAAGATGTTTTAGTTACCATTCCAAACAATAATGCCAGTGTCTCATAGTCAATCCACTCCACCACTTTGACCATACTTGGCCTCTGCAATCAAAAAATACAATTTTGAGTGAATGCCACCTAAATTATGATTAGCTATGACTTATAAACTCCACTTAATTGATAAAACATTTAAATAAATGTGATGAAAATTAGTAAGTGTTCCTACAAGCTACATAGAAAGGATTCTTTATTATTGCCATTACTACTATTATTATTATTATTACTAATTCAAAGTACTACTGGCATCCTGAGTGGGTCATTATCAGGCTATTAGTTAGTCTAGTTGTTCCTCACATAGTATTACAGAAATAAAAGATAACCAAATTACATAGTACACTGCAGTTTCCTTTTTGGTAGGAGAACAAAAGCATACCACTTCACCTGTGAACAAACTAGAGGGAATTAAAGGGAACATAGCAATGATGTGGTTATGAGAACAACGGAGAAAATCAATCTGAAGTTTCACTATTCATCACCTAAGAGTAAGCAGCAGGTGAAACAAAAGGGTTGGAACATGCAAGCATGAGATGTAATTATTTAGGGTAGTATAAGGTAATGCATTTCCATTTAGGTTTGCTTGGTAGCCTAACATTACTGAAAATAATAGTGTTAAACTAACGCTGGATTAAGCTGAAAATGGTTGTAGTCAGCTTCCTGCAAATCAGAACAAAAAAGCACCAACTGACTTTTTTGTACTCTCCTTGTCTATACATTTGTCTGACCTGTTTTCCCACCCCAGTTTCTGTGCTACCATTTCTTTTTGTTCACTGCTTTGCCATGTGCTCAGTTAGAACTGGGCAAACACGGAAATTAATGATACCTGACACCACAGCCAGAAACAAAGGGAGCACTTACAGTCTGGTAACTTACCTCCCCAACAATAGCTAAGGCAGCTAAAGCGGCCAAAGAGCCCAGCATGGCTGCAAGGGTCCTGTGAACAATCTGCAACAAAAGGTAGGAATTGACCACAAACTCCTCTAAGCATCTCCTTACTATTAAAAAGTAGAGGGGCGGGGAAAGGGTAAAAGCTCATATAGACAATTCTTTTTTTGGCTTGCTTGAGGGTATTTTCTGACCAGAGGATTGTTAATTACTTTGCTATTAAAAACAAAAAAATAACCAACAAACAAACAAACAAAACCAAACAAAATAAAAAAGCAACCAACTAAAGCCTTGTCTGTGCAAACCCTGCTAGGAGGCCTCATCTCTAATATCCAGGTAGAGAAGGGCACCAGTTTCTTAATTTACCAGCAGGTGACCCAAGAAGGAAAGGAATTCATCTTCCCTAACTTAAAGATCAAAAAGCCTGGTCCTGTTGCTTTCTCTTCACATCCCATGGAAAGAAGATACATGCCCAGGAGGTGATCCATCTCATTCTTAGTAGGCGCTTGTTCAGTGAGCATGCCCTGAAAATGTGCTTTATTTCTCCGGGAACTCATCTGTAATTATTTAATCCTCTATGTCTGGAAGATCACAGACTGTGTAAAATAACTCAGCTAAAGTAAGCATGTAATTAATGAAAATCACACTACAAAAGACTGAATCTAATTACCAGCTTTCACTATTAATGTGTTTAAATATTATTCCAATACAAGTTGAAATTATTGTTGAGAAAGAAATAAAACAGGCTAGAAATATTTCATTTGTCACAAATTTCATAAGAAATATTTTGTTGATAATAAACAATAGGATGAGAACATCTCAGGGTCCTCCTCCCTGTTTGTAAAGCAAAAAAGGAAAGATTTGGCTTTGTTTTTTCTCCTTGATTATAAAGTTTTAATAGATATGGTAAAGAACTATACAAATTACCAAATTACTAGAAAAACAAATATATAAATTACTAACTCAAGAGTCAAAAAAATTATCAGTCTCCTTCCCCTGTTTTCCTTAAAAATGCACTGAAGAATAACCTATTCATGGTCACAAAGGAGATCAGACCAAGATTTTTATGCCCTAATGACCTACTTGTTCAGAGCACAGATTACAGCTCCCACCAGCTCCTACAGAAATGTGCGTGGTAATCCACTGGCTCATTTTTGATTTCCTATTTCAGTGCATTGACATGTGAGCACACATATGGCCCTTCTGATTCTGCAAAGGTGGGGAACATTTGATAACATTCCATAGTTCTTCTGGCTGCTGCAGCAATTAGACCTTACAGCACTCTCCAACAATAGATGCCAAGCAGAGCTGTGCATTAGGGGAGGGGATCAGCCTTACCAGAGCAAAGCTCAAGTGTAGGCTACAGGGAAATCCCCAGCTGTCCTCAAACTGAAGGTTTTCTCCTCATTTCTCCCACCCACTTTAGATAGTTCTTTTGCAGTTCTCAGAAAGATATCATAGGTTTTCTGAGATTTGTTTAGCTACAGATTTTATGCGTATTTCCACATAAGCGCTTTTGCTGTTACTGTTGTGATACTTAATTGCTTGCATTGAGTTGACTGCATTTTCAGTTTCCAAGAGTTTGCTGTCACCTATGGGTGAAGCTGGCTTTAATTTATGCAGAAAGAAACCAAACAAATAAAGTCATCTGTCAGTTCATTAATTCTGGCGGTTTTTCAAGAAGGATATACAAAAGTATATCCTGAAGAATGAACAAGATGCAAAGCTTTATTTAAAAAACTTACTAAATGTACAACTTTCCATTCCAGCAAACTATCAAACAAAACTCATAAAGTAATGTAAAGCCTAGAAAGAACGCTTATGCAAACTCTGAGATATAAATATTAAAAATTTTATATTTCGGAAAGTCTAGGAAAGAATAGATTGCTCTCTTTAATTTTCTTTTCATTGAAAATAAACCCCAAACAAATAACATATTTGCAAAGGTATTTTTTAAAACTTATAAATGTAGAAGTTAGGAGATGCAGGTTATGAGTTCTGACATTCTTTGAACCACAATTCCATCTTATACATATTTGGAGGTCATTATATCAAGCAAAATTCCATTATTATTCTTTCGAAAAATAGTACAGAGGACCAAACCCTTTTGAAGATTGGCAGGAGGATGAGTATCTTTTCAGGATGAATTTTGAAGTGTATCCATAAACAACAGCTCAGGTAGAGGATTGAAAGGGCTCAGAATTAAATTAGGACAGAGAAAGAATTCTCAGGAAAGCTGAGAGATTTAGTGGACTTCTGAATCTAAAGACATTTTTAAAGGTTAAGTGAGAAATCATCTCTATTCATCTGATCCTTCTCTCTCTTGAGAAAATGCAATGACCACGGAGATGAGAACGACAGAACTGATGAGGAGGAAGATACAGAGCTTTTAGTATATTAGTTTGCATGCTAGAGCTCCCCACCTCTCATTCCAACTGCAAACCTTATAAACTCTTTGCAATAAAGGCATCTTCACCATCATCATAATCCTTATTTTTGTCTGAAGAATACCTGGCAGTGCTGACTTACTGCAGCAGCAAAGGATAGGGCCCTCACCTTTTTCAAAGGGACAGTAATACCAGTACAAAGTGCAACTGAAAACAATGCAGTCCACATTTCACTCTTTAAAAAGCAGGTTTCAGTTTAGAGCTCACTGACACAGGATGTTACAAGGCTAACAGATGAAGAAATTGAAAAAAAAGGGAGTGGCTATCTACAGTATTTTCTATAAAAAATGAAAATATCCAAAGCTGCAACAGTGAAACAACAGTGTCAACATCGTAGGTGTGTTGATAGAAACCTCATCGAGTCAATTCAGAATAAGCAAATACTAGGAAAGGCTACTATAGCAATTTTGTTTCATAATTCTCTGGAGAAAGTTTGTCTCATGATTGCCTGTTGTGTGATAAACACAATGTGCTGAATGCTGATTCTAATAGTTTCCATGCTCTTAATTCAGGAGTTCATTTTAAATTAAGAGATTAAAGCTACCCAAATAATTTATGCCACAAGTCTTTTTGCCTGATATTAATTAACAATATACAGTTCCACGACTATAATGCAAATTGGATTTAGAAAGCCTGGACCTTTCCCAGATTTCAATTTCTTTATCTATTTGAAAGTGCTTTGGAATTTTTGCACTGAGTTAATCAAACCATTTGGTAGACCGCAACAGCATCATTATAAAAATTATTCTGAATTCCAAACACTAAATCTTCTATGGTATTCCAGGAGGCAAAAGGAAAATATTTAGAAGCCAATTGAATGATTACCTGGGTGTTATTTCAGAGGATACCTTCCCCAGCTGAAATCCAGGACATGCATATTTCTAAAATATGTTTCTGAAGATATTTGGTAAATTATATATCATACCAAACATTTCATTTCCACAAGTCCTTTTTCATAAGTGAGAAACAGCAATTTAAAGATGAGTGTCAATGATTTTAATGCAAGCTTCAACTGCAGCCCCTATTCATTTACTATCCATTTTGTCTCCAGTGAAGCCTATTTTATTAAACTTTTTATTTTACTGATAAATTAATTTACATTTGATAAAGTGGCAGCAGTACTGCATTTCAACAATATGCAGTTATTACCAAGTCTATGTCCCCATGCGGGTTTAATGTATTTTTCACCTACCTCCAGAATAGCTGAGACCTTCCTTATAAAATCAACAGTCAAATTCCTCTTAGACTTTATAAAGTCTCTAGTTTATTTCTTTAGTCTCACGGGACAAGGAGGGAGAGAAGCAAAATTTACCCTAGGATAGCTTTTTTCTGACTTTTTGTTTCATATCTATTCCTTGCTATGTTTTAATAAGGGTTTATTGGGTTAAAAGGAGACATCCTAAGCAGTGGAAGAGGTTCTTTCCCACAGTTTTTCCCAAAGATAATTAAGGGAGTATTGGCCTGAATGCCTCTGAAAACGTGCTCCTCAGTCACATCCATTGATGGAGTCATCTTATAATTTGCTGCCATGTATTTTACAAATTTTGGTGGTCCACTTTACCTTGGACTATTCCAGTTGTTTTTAGCAGGATACAGATGAAACTTCAGCTTTTCATATGTACATATATTTGATTCACTCTTAAGCGGATCAAAATAAGTGGATCAAAAAACTCCACATTTTGGAAAATTAATGCAGACATCTAACACTAGCACCAGAAGCTGAAATTAAAAACAGACATTGCAGAAAAACAACTGGAGTTTAGCTTTAAAATTTAGGTAATTTTTCCTAACTGTCAAGCAACATGACTGAAAATTGAGCTTATGATAGAAAACAAGGGTCTAAAAAAACCTTGAAATACTTCGAACACTGCCTTGCTGTAGATCCACTACAAAACTGAATGGCACCAAATTCTTAAATTCTTGGAAATTTGTTTTATTTCTGGCTAATTGTAAAATTTGGACACAATAAAGCAATAGACTAGAAATTAATCCCATTTTTATAAGTCAAAATATGTCAAAATGGCATCACTGCATCATGCACATAAGTATGTCTTGCTTGGGGGAAAAAAATCCTGGACCAAAAGTTCACTCATTTTCACAGCAAATGAATAGTGAATCAATATTATAGTATTGCCATTTGCTTGAAATATGTGACCAAGACTAGTTAAGAGCACTGACTGGAGAAATCTGTGGATTTAGAAACATTTGCACATCTTAGTACTGACATGCATTCTTATTCGTTCTTTGCACAATAAATATTTGTGCCTGTAACTGTGAAAATAATATTCCATATATATTCATTTATATTCAATAAGCTCTTTTCAAAGACATATACCCAACCTTAAATGACTATTTTTAAATGGAAACACCAGATTCTATAGCAAATTTTGTAATTTCTGAACATCTACACAACCCTAAGGAAAGAAAGCACCCAACTATGAAATTCTGATATAATACATATTTCTGCTCAGATAGTGTGCCAAATTACTTGTTCTGATTTAATGTCAGTGGAGGAAGTCCTGGTATAAATAACCCTGCCTTAGGGGAAGTCATGGAAAGCAACAGTTTTTCACTTTCTAATACATTGCTACGCAATATAAAAGCTATACAAGACGATTATCTTAAATAGAAAGTGATTAAAAGTAATACTATACGGTGTCCAAAAAAATGCCTGTATTAGTTCACTTTTATCCCTACGATATGTGTGCTGTTTTTTTCACAGAAGCTGGTAGAGGGCGGTATTTTGGATTTGTGTTGAACAGAGGGTTGATAATGGAGAAATGCTTTTGGTATTGCTGAGCAGGGCTTTCACAGAGCCAAGGCCTTTTCTACTTTTCCCACTGCCATGCCATAAACAGACTATGGATGCATGGGAGATTGGGAGCCAGGACAGCTGACCCCAGCAGATCAAAGGGATATTCCAGACCATGACATCATGACCAGTATATAAAGTGGGGGGATGAAGGAGGAAGGGGGAACATTTGGAGTGGTGGTGTTTGTCTTCCCAAGTCACTGTTCTGTATGATGAGGCCCTGCTCTCCTGGAGATGGCTGAACTCCTGCTTGCCCATGGGAAGTGAAGTAATTCCTTGTTTTTCTTTGCTTGCATGTGCAGCTTTCACTTCCCTTATTAAACTGTCTTTGTCTCAATCCATGAGTTTTCTAGCTGTTATCCTTTCGATTTTTTCTCTGATCCCTCTGGTGGGAGAGTGAATGAGCAGCTTCCTGGGGCTGGGCTGCTGGCTGGGGTTAAACTATAACAGCACATTAGCTGAAACAAGCTAAGAAATACAGGTAAAGGATATCTTATGACTGTTGTCTAGGATAGGCAGCCCTGAAATGTGAAAAAGTAACTGCATTAAGCTGACATCAATCCTTTCTATACATAAAACAATGCAGAGAGAGAATCAGGGGGAGAGACAGTGACTTAAGAAATCAAATTATTTTCTGTGAATAAATAACCAGATTAATTTGTTCCCCTCTTCTATATCAAAAATCTCTAGGTTGATTCTAGATTCTGCAGAGATATTTGTTGCTCCATAGCTCTGTCAAACGCTTTGAATGAACAATGGGCACAATCTACAATTTTTTCAAAGTCTATGAGTTTTATTCCTCGGCTATATCACTGCTTGCTGTTTGTAGAGAAAACTGAATGACTAAAGCTTCATGCTGATATGGAACATTGGATTAACTGGTTCAAAGTGGCCCTTGAATGATGCAAAGACAAACATACCCTTCATGCATGAGATGAAACAAACTATTGAATTTTCATGCCTTGGAAACTTGAGGAAAAAGTAAAGCTGGAGAAAAAAAACGCAGAACTAGGAAGGAAAGAGGGAAGTATCATTTGTACAGATGATGGACAGAGGACCCAGAAGAGGGTTTAATCATATGTTATGAGGTTGAAATGACTGTTGAGTCTTGTTTTGAAATAAGCTCTCACTTCAGAATATTAAGGTAAAGAGGGATAAAAAGGTATAACATCATGCCTAGCTGATATTTCTATCAGAACCATACAAAAGAGAGAAGTTTGTCATACCTTTATATCACTACAGCCATAAGTAGATGTTTTCCAGACTCTGAGTGTTGGAATGGTTCTGATGTTAAGAAAATCAGTTTTATATATCTCCAGAAAATTTCAGAAGGTAGTATCCACTAACATCTCATAGCTTGATAGCCTGTACTTGGTATGACTTTCAGGATTTTGTCTTGTTACAGAAGTGGACGGACACATACAGAAATTAATGAATTCATGTTCTGCAAACCAGGGCCTTAAGACCTGTCACATTAACAGAAGGGTGAGCCCTGCAGAAAGAGAAGATGGTGGGAATTTTTATGTGCCAAGGCACTCGCTCCTGTAAAATTTTAGCTAGATAAAACATGTTCTATGTGACTTAAGTAGAGATCTGGTCATGAGCCAGTAAAGAACCTAGAAGAAAATGAACCAAACTGCTTCTGTGCATTATTTGCCATTGTTTCCCAAAAGGCTGGCCTAGGAGCAAGCTTTCAGTCTTGCAAGGTTCAGTCTAGTTCTCCAGCACGACCTCAGCAGGCTTTGCTGGCTCCATCCACTGCAGGGACTTTGATATAATTTCCAACGCACATCCTCATTCTTTGTGTCCTAAAGGCATTTGTGAGGACTGAGACCTCAATTATATTTGCTGTTTCAGAGCATTTTCTGAAACTGAAGAAAATAGCACCATTTGTGTTTTCCCAGTTATCTCAGCATTCTTGAGACTAATAAGACTGGGAATTTCTAGCAAACAAATGTCATGGACCAAATAATGAAATTTTATTTTCACTGTCTGAATCTTTGTCAATCCTCTTAAAATAGTAGGTTAACACAACCATACAGAGATACAGCCCTGCACTATGAACAACAGTAGAGCAAGCTGCAGTACTTGCATAATCTTTACAGGGACCTTTCTGCTCTATCTAGCAGCTCCTCTGGAGTCTTTCATCCCTGATATCTCCTGTCCTTTTTCACTCCACGTTTCTTCTCTGAATTTTTTTCCTCTTTAAATCGTGTCATCACATCTCCCTTCAAGCTTGCCCCTATGCTTTCAGTTTTTTATTTCACTTTTGCCCTTGCTCCTGCTGAAGGAAGACACCATCTGAGGCCCCAGAAAGAACTGAGTGGTTTTTCATCCCTGTTTGTGTGCATTAGAAGTGTATGTGTGCTCTAACAACTTGTTAAAATTTTAAGACTTCATGGCTCTCTACCCCTCTGGTTGCCGTAGGCAGGGTAGAAGCTGAACGGCAGCATTCAATTAAGCTAATTTAATGTTCTATTCCCTCTCTCAAACAGAAAGGAAACACACCAATCCACAAAATACATAGTATGCAAGGCAGGGCAAAACATTTGTATTTGCCAGTTTTTCACAAATTGATCAAAATACAGTTCAAAATTAGGTTTAAATGGCACAGAAAATAGCAAACAACCATTTGGAAATTAGTTTTTGTATTTAGTGTTGAGAATATGACTCGTATTATTTCAAAAAATAGCATTCTGTGAAAAAGAGGAGACTGAAAACCTTTTAAGGCAGATGATTCTATCTCATCCTTAGAATAGTGAGCAGCACCATCCAGTGGCAATTTTTTCCTATTTCATTTTTAATTAAGACAGTTTACATGCTGCTGAAGTACCATAGCACCCAAAAGAAGTACTGTCTTTAAAACACACATATTCAGAGCGCAGCCAGACTTCTACCAAGATAGATCTAACAATTAGGCAGGCAATAGTCAGTGTAAAATCAATATTCATATTGGATTAATAATACAGAATTGTTATTATAACATATCAAGCTGTGATCCAGCTGAGGATTTTGCTTGCTATTGTATTGCATTTTTGTTTTAACTGAAGCTCATCCCTTCCTTATATTACAGAATTTTGCTTCCTTTAAGCTTCCTTTCCTTTGCTGTAGCTAGGGCAGGTAAAAATCACTCGTTTATCTTACTGGTGCTAGCTCTGTCCTTTTAGAGGCTCCTCATTCTTGGCAGTGGCTCTACCCTACACAGGCAGTAGAAATCCTGGCACCTTGGGGGTATTGATAAAATCCTCCTCATAATAAACCACTCACAATGCTCCTGCACAACAGCTTGAAAGTAATTTTGAGATTCTCAAAATGCACTGAAGATCAAAATATACAGAGGTCACAGCCTCCTCCTAAATTAGGGAAAGGCATAAGGGAATGACAGTAAAGGTTAATTGTCTGTACTGCTTAATTGGTAGCTCAGTAACAGGCTGCTCTCTCTGGAAGAGTACCTAGGGTACCACTTGTTGAATATTTCACTCTGGGAGACAAGACAGACAGATCTGTCCCGTGTCTGGATCTCCTTGCTCAATCCAGTCATCCAGCATCTACCTCAGCAAGCTTTACTGCACACTTCAGTTTATGTCCTAAAACCAGTTCTCGTGGAGATGGCAAGAGTGCCCTCATTATAGTGCACATTTTCAGGGGAGGTATGGGGGGAAATAGACTTTTGAATGGTAAAGGTGCTTTAGAAGTTATGGGGACTTCAAACAAGATCCAAAACCACTTGTTGCCCAGGGCAGATGAGGTTACACTGCTCCAGAGGAAGATAGATTTCTATTTAAGGGAAGTTTTACTACTGGATTTTATGTTTAGGTTTCATTACCCTGATTTAGGTTCTGTAAAACCCTCAGAGTCCCAGTATTTAAAACTTCTGGGTTCTTTTACTCCCTACCACCCCCAGATAGTGGGGAAACTTTTATTCTTGCCCAGGGAGGTATGGCTTAGATTCTTATTAAGGAGGGTATAAAGTTTTGTTCTGATAAACTGTCCTTAATTTTCTGGCAACCCGGACAACATTGTTTTAATTTCTCTTCACAGTCTTTTTCATCCTAAAACAAATGAAATCCATAGAAGCAGGAGTATATTTTCTCCAACAAAGGCCAGGGAGTGCATTGGCTACTATTTCCATTTTTACACAGTCTTTTCCATTAACTGCTATGGATTTTCTTCTGTTCCTTTGCTACCATCTTTTGGAAGGACATATGTGGACATGGAAACATTCTAATCCACACTCTTCTCAGTCTGTATCTAAAGACTGATCAATACAAGAATGGATGGGAAGTGAGAAGCCAGGTTAACTAAGCTGATCACTACTGTGATCAGTCACATTTTCTGTTACTTTCCTTATCAGAAAAAAATCTCCCTTAAGATTAGCCTATTTCTATCACTTAATGTTATGTTTCATAATAGCCAATGACTATTTATTCTCTTTTCCTCTTCCCTCTCTAAAGCATAATTTTTGATACAAAATCTGGACTGTGCAAGTGTAAACTGCAGTAATAACACCATATTCCAGTTGTAAAAATGTTTCCTGCCAGGAAACATTGGTTCAACTAGCCTACAATGACAGAAAAATGATCAGACTAAAACCACATAAAAGTTTTGTCTCTGGAGCTAATTTCTGCTGGTTAAATGCTATTAAAAATCATTCTGGTATAAGTTAAGGAAATTAAAGCTTAGGGGATGTTTATTCATAATTTAAATTAGTTAATAATAGAAAAGTAATATGGAGAGAAACTGACACAATCCGTTTCCATTAAAGTAATGAAAATTGTGATTATAATCCCATACTTCATGTTAGTAAGAAACTGGAGCTTTTAAGGCCAGATCTTGCACTTTCAAGTATTTGTGTTTTAAGAAGAGATATAGACATATAAATGTCATTCAAGACATCAGATCATTAAAATGCCATTTAAAACATCCTAGCAAGATCTTTCTTAGTGCTAATTATGAGACAGGGTATGAAGCTAAATAATATCACTTGTGATAAGTTCTATGGAGGCTCTCACAGAATTTCTGATGCTTGCTTGTATCAGTTTTCTGCTATTTGATGTGCTATTGGCATCTCTTTTTTTTTTCAAATTTTTAAATTAATTTAGTATAATAAATGTTATTTTGCCTTTTCTCCTTATTAAATGTAATGTTTTACAAAATAGCTTTTTAAAGGCAATTACTTTCACATTTGCTTCTGCTCATTCAAGTATCATAAACAGCTAACACTGCATTTTAACACACAACACAAAACAAATATATTATTAAGGGAAAATGTTGGACAAGGGCACACATTAATTCATTTCAATTAACGAGCTCTATCCTTTAATAATTGATGTCTAGCATTTCTCCTTACATATTTCTAATTAATGCAGTTTCAACATGGCTGCAAATATGCAGTTAATAATTACAAATAAGAGCTTTATCAATTCAAATAACTTTTTTGAATGCCAGAAAAATTTTAATGTTTTAAGAGATATTTTAATATATAGATGGGTAGATAGATTTCTCTTTAGCATAACCAGTGTATTATCCCATTTTGTGTAGACAAAAAGAGGGACAAGGTGAGAAAGCAAAGGTATCTAACCATATTTATCTGATATCTAACTAATCTGTCTAACTGACAGCTAACAATGAGATTTTCTCTCATTGTTCTACTTTTCTACTTTTTATCTCATCGCACTACTTTTCCTTGGCCGTGCCTGATGACCAGAAATGATACATCATTCAGTTAATGGGCTACAAATAGTCACTTTAGTTACATGGGAAAGTGCTTTTCTGAAAGAAATTATGGAAATCAAAGAAGGCAAAGGGTCAAATACACTCAGAGGAAAGAAAAAATATGTTCACAGCAGGGGTTTATGAAAATTAAATTTTCTAGATTTTTTTTTTCCAAGTTTTCAGTCAAGAGAGTATATATATTTTGAGGATCAAAAATAGAAAAAGCCTGTCTGAAAATACATTGTAAACTGATTTAATACGGCAACATCAGCATAGAACTCTGTACATCTACATTTTGCACCAGATATCCCTGTAGAACAATGTGAAAACATACTTGTAACCCATCTTAACCATGTTTCCACACTAATCCTGAAGGGTCAGACAACAGAGCTGAGATAAACAAAAGCATAAACCTGGCGCACTTTCTTTCTTATTTTAACATGTATTTTTTTTTAATTTTCTGTGCAGTTTACACTTTCAAGAAGAAAATTAAATACTTTGTGGTTTTCAACAAGTCTATAAAATAGTACAGATTAGATCAAAGCAAAAGTGCCACGAGAAGCTGAATGTTCTTCTCCTTTGGGACAAGGGGAGGGAATAGGAGACTGAAATGCCAAGAGGGAATAGATTGATATTTGTTAAAAACAATTTTCAAGAGAAATAATATCTAATGAAAGAACAGATGATTGCATAAAGGAGAAAAAAAAAAAAGAAAGAAAATAGCCCAAAAACTTCAAACAAAAAACTAAGGCACGACCAAGTAAAGAGAGCTAAAAGCAATATACAAAAAAATTCAAGAGTTAGAGTAGTAGAATTGAGAAGTAAGAAAATATTCATAATTGTGGTAAGGCTGAAACTAGAAATCATTGGGAATTAAAGAGGAACAGGGGCATCTTCTTTTTTCAGAAGCATATTTGTATTTTATGAATACATAATATGGAATCTGTTTCAAAAATAACAACACCGAAAATAAATGCCTGAAGCAATGAAGTTCAACAGCTTGCTTTCTGAAGAACAGCACATCCTGAGACCTCCACTGGCAAGGACGGGTACTTAATTTAGACATTTGATGCTAACATGGAGGCAAACAGCTGCCTCAAAATAGATTTTACCCTGTGTTTACAGTGGTAAAAGCTGGGAGAAGACAATTGTTTAATGCACTTCAGTTTCCAATTGGAACCTCTTGTTTGACAATCTTATCCCATCATCCTGTATCTGCAGGAAGCAGAAGCTCTTGCAGCCTGTTTTGCACAGTCCCTGGTGACTAAGGCAGGAAAGAACAAAAGGCCAAGGGCAAGAAAGGGTTAAAAGTTGAGTGGTGATGAGGAGGCTGTGGGTAAGATCTATGATTCATGCTGGGGGAAAAAAGGGCTGTGCAGAAGGAAAAAAGGGCTCTTGTGATTTGTAACAGATTAAATGCTTCCTTTTTCTTCATTTTTAAAGAAAATATGTGAAAATATAGCTCTAAAACTGGTTTGGGTGTCCACAGTGTCTGAGTTTGAAGCTGTATTGCAAATAATAATTAATAAAATACAGGAAACTAATAAAGACTGATAAAAGATGGGGAAGAGCAACACCAAAAATGAAAATCTACGAGAGATAGTTCCTGCAGTAACATTGATTTCTCCAACAGTGATAACAGCTAAAGGGATAGAGTACATTGTGTTGAGAAAGCAGGACTTCAGGCACTGAAGTTATAAATACTGAATATGATGAAAGTCATTATTACATATTCTAACAATATTAAGATCCATTGCTCTCAAGAAATCCATGAGGGAACCACAGAACCTAAAAGCTAAGAGTTTAGAATTTACTCTTGTAGCATTTGTCATTCCTAGAGGTGCTATGGAGAAAATGGCTAATATCATGATGTAACATGTGGCTTTCCACACTCTAAATTTCAAAAAAAAAAGTTTACTTATGAGTATTTATTTCTACCTTTGAATTTGCAGAAATATTTTTTCTGCCAACAATATAAATATTTCCTTGGTATTTTCACAGAAACAATAATTTAATGAGCTATTTTAAGGCTTTCTCTTAAAAATAACAGGAAAGTTGGCACTTTCCCTGGCTCTGTTTTTCAGTTTCAAGCCTTTTTTCCTTTTCCACATTAATTTTTCCAAGGCAGGTTTTCAGAATGCAAATACAACCCACCCCCCCCTTTACATATATTTCAAACCTGATGTTTTTGCAACTGCTAAAATGTTGTATCGTTGGGGTTGGGGTTTTAGGGGTGGGGATTTTTGTTTTGTTCAGGTTTTTTTAGAAAAGGAAGTCGCACATAAAATTATTAAGACCATTTTGGTGCTGTGCTGCATGCCTACACATATTTATAGAAAAATCTAGTCCAATCCCCCTCTGCATTTTATATAATATCTCTTTGTTCATTTATAATATACACACAGGCATTTTTAGGTTTAGAAAGAAATAATCATTGCTGAAGAACATAATCTAAATGTCTAAAGCATCTGCTGTGTTGTGTGCATCCTTTGCTGGTATTTGATTAGGTGAAGTTCTACAGCTTTACCATTTTAATGGGGTATAAATATAAATATAAAATGGATGTGGAAGAAAAATGAGCATGCTGAACATACATGCTGTGGAGCACATAATAAATTCGATTTAATTCATTTCTTTTTTTCATACTAATGTAAATTAGGCATGATTCGATTCAGAGAACTGAGTGTGGATGCTCATATGAATTAAAAATAAATTTTAAAGAAGTGTTCCTCCCCATCTGCACTTCATTTTAAGATAACAGGAAGTGTTTTCAGTTCAAAGGGTTCAGTTCTGTACTATTTATGGTATGTTTTCCATTCTTAGTGTGATGCAATGCATTTTTATTGGATTTACTACCTCAAGGTTTTGTAATGTTGTTGCAATATATGTTAAAGTTCCCTGTCCCTTGACTTCATATTAGTTCAGGCTCCATTTCCTCTCCAAATAATACAGTCAAAGAATGCCTAGAATTCATTTATTAAATTATGTGATCATTTTAACCTGTTAAAACTAAGCTAAGTTCATAGTTTGAGGTACCTTAAAGAAGGCAAATAACCAAATGGTTCTTCTTTTACCTTATCTTAAAAAATAATTAACTTAAAAACAAATTTTCCACACTTTTCACAATTCTGACCTATTTTTACTCTCACAACAAAATTATAATTCTGTTGAAATATTAAAAAACTTATAGAGCCTAATAGAAAAATATACAAGATCACTGTAACATTAAAAGAACTTGGCAAAGTCACTTACAATGCAGAACAACTTCCCCACACGTATCTTATCCATGTCATTAGCAACACTGATGGTGCATGAAGAAGTTATATAACATTTTTAAATTATATCAAAGCCCAAGACTGAAAACTTTTCTTGTGCTCCACTTGTAACTTAGAGGAAAAAATAAAATCAAAGTACAAAACTGGCTTACTTCCAATATGATCAGCACGTAGACACCTACTAAGATGATGGATGCAACTGTTACTTGTGCCTCTATATTTGCATGAAGGTACTGATGTTTCATAGAGAGAGGAACACTTCCAGATTCCTGCAGGAAAGCTTGAATGTTTATGAAGATGGTGCCTCTGGTGAAAGAAAAAGAAGTTTTGTTTATTCCTGGAATGAAATATCTTTTGTTTTATTTGTGCATTAATTTTATACTGAGTACTTATCAATATACTTGCTATATCTTTACAAAAACAAGCAACTCCTCAAACATTTTCAAACAAATTCTATCCCTCTAAAAAATATTGTTTGGAAATTAACTCAAGTACAAACCAGTCTTGTAAATACTTTTAAAGAGCAAGGTGTCATCCTTTCCTGCCCTTCTGAAACATGCAGTGATAATTATTTTTAAAACTTAAATTTACTTATTTTTATTTAGTTTATCTTAGTCAAGTCAATGAAAACTACTCCTTCAATGCATCAGTTTTGAGTCTCTTAGCCAACCTGTTTGGTATCTGAAAGGTTCTAGATGTGATGATCTGCTGATTTCTTCTTGAACTTAAGGGTAGAGACCAGTTGTATACCACCTGCAAGAGAGTCATATTTAGCAATATTAGCAGGAGTCAGTGATAGCCAGATATAGGGTTTTATTCCTCTTTTTCGCACTTCTATGTATTTTGGAGAGTTTTTGTGGATCAGACATCAACCTAAATTAATTCCCCCTGATTAGGTTTGTTATGGGTGCTTTGATTAAACTAACTCATCCTCATTTCTTCACTCAATCAATGAAGTGAGAGACATCTCCAGGATGTCCTCCACAGGGAGGATGCCAAACACACTTTGCATTGAATATAGAGAACAAAATTTTAATGCAGGAAGCCCTGAGAAGTCTTATAAAGGCAGAAGAAAATGCAAGTTTAATTAACTTACTTTAACAGTAAGTTTTTTAATGCTGAAATTGAAACACTTTGCAGCAAGAAAAAGCAGGACCACTTAATTCACACAGTGATGATGGAAATAAGTGATAAAGACATCTCAGAAAAAGTGAAAGAGAATTTAAATATTATTACCTGCTGCTGGCGCCTCCTCCTTGATCCTGTGTCTTCATTCTGGCTGATTTGTACTACAATGTATTCCTCTGTTTGCTCATCAACTACTTCTGCCCCAAATGGGCCTCCTATGTCTAACTTCAACAGAGCAGAATCACGAAAATCAGTGAGATTCATAGCTGTTAATAAAGTTGTTAAGGTGTAAATTTCCAGTAAAAATGAGTATAGGCTGTACAAATTCCAGGAAAAAAAATTTAGTCAATTTATATTGAAAAAATACACTCTTCAGCTAAAATGCCTCCGGATTTTTGAAAAGAACAAAACAGATGCCTACTTCCTCACCAAGTAGTACAGCTTCCTAATAAAAAAGAGTTACAAGTTCAGAACAAATATATCTTCCCTAGTGATTTTTGGGATTACCAGTGCTTTCACCTGATGTATCAAAGCTTCAAAATAGCCTACAGAAATAAACAGAGAGACAGAAATGTAAGGCTCTTCAAGTACTTGTACTAGATCAAAGGCTACACCATTAGCTCAGCAATTTAAACATCACAGAACTTGTACTGGTGAAAACAATGTAGAAACTGCAGACGATTTTGCCTGACGATTTGATTTTTGGTCAAAGTTTTGCTCACAGTGTTACAAATATCTGAAAGATATTTTCAACCTCTTCTCAGCTCAAGTACTCACAGACTCTTATTACCCTCAGCTCCCTCATCTACTTCTTTTTTATTGAGGTATCTCACAGGAGGTGTGGTCAAACTACACTCCTAATCTAAAATGATTGAAAAATCAGCCAACCATGATCCACAAATCCATTGGAAGTCTGGTTCTGTAGGTCCAAATACATCTGGGGGTTTTTAAACCTCATGTTGTAATAGTCCACTTCTGACATGGTTGAAAAAAATAATCCCTGTGGCTTGGTGGATGAGGAGGAGAGGGGATGGAGGAAAACCCTTCACAGTTTGTTTGTTACTATAATACAGCTATACTAGAATAATATATTATAATATAGTAGTATATAGTAGAATATAGTAGCATATAGTATAATAAAGTAGCATATAGTATATAGTACAATATACTATGATAATATAATATTGCAATTTTTTTGCTTCTGTGTGACAGACAGAAAGCTAAGGCATCGTCAACAAAACAAAAAAGCAAACAAACCAAAATAACTCCTTTGTTTTACACATACATGTTCCATTGAAATAATGAGAATCACATGCTTAAATATCTTATGGTATTAACATCTAATATTTTATTAAGGATACTATAAAGAGAGAGTAAAATGTACCAGATCATATACCCACCAAAATAATTTTCCCAATGAGATGCTTTGTAGCCCTCAAAACTCAGAGATTTGAACAGGAAAAGAAAAAAGCTCAGAGTAGTCAGAGGACTCAGGGCAGTGCTATGCTCTGCCCTGCTTCCAGTGACCCCGAGGAACATCATTCGTGTTAAGTCCGTGTATAATGGGGAAAGATTTGGGAGATTATGAGGTCCTTCTGGATCTAGAAAAGAGTAATCTCTCAGAGTAACCAAAGAAATAAATAAATAAAACACCTCTAGATCTAGTACTAGGTGGGTAGCCAATGAATTCAAGTCACCCTGCTTAACAAGACAAGCTGAGCAAACACCACCACTGACACTCACATGCCATTAATTAAAAAATTGAGCTCCCAAGTATCTATTTGCTTAAAGGAATCACACAAGAAAGTATAAAAAGATAAACTCACATGTAACAAATTAGGAGACAAGTCCAGTCAGGAGAATTTACACACACAACTCTTGCAAACATCAACAAAAATTACAACAGTTCTCTTCTGTTCGGAAAGTTTTAAATATTATTTGGCATCACAGTTTTTCTGTGTCACTAGTTGATACATAATAGAAGTCTCAACAGGAGCTATATCTATACCTTTAACTAGAGACATTAATTAAATCTTCTAAAAGGTCTGCTCACCTGAAGTCAGTAACCCTAAGTTCTGGGACAGCTTTTGAAAGTCGGTTTTTCACTAGGAGTGTAGCCACTTATGTCTTGAAAAGCTTCAGGTGCATATAATTATGGCAGCTTTCTTTTAAGCAATACTTTTAAAATAAATCCTGTAATTACCTAGATGACACATTCAGGAGCTATTAGAAAGGATATCTAAAATTAAACCTTATTTTCAAGAAGAGTGGCTCCTTTCTTCTTTTCCTCTATAGATAAGGATACTTTTTCCATTCCATTCTGTGCACTTATAAAACCATTATGAGGAGCCATAGGAAGGGGAAAAAAATAAAAAAAAATTAAAATAAATAAAAGTTTCTACTTTGAATGCAAGTGCCACAGAACATCATTCACCAGTCTGCATTGAGGTCCTCAAATCCCATCAGAGTTATCTTTCTCCAAACAATATTTAGAGACTGTCATAATTCCATTGTTAAACTGCAGTAGATCAGAGCCTTTATGAAAGGTGGAACACTAATAATCCAGAAGAAAACTTCAGACATGATTACATGAAAATAATATTTTTTTTTTTATCAAGCTGCTCTTCAGAATATTTTTGTTCTGCCTTACCTTGGTTTTAAATTTCCCTTAAATTGCCAGAATGTGATTTCCTCTAATTTTAATCATTCAGCTATGGACAATTTTTTGAGAAAACTCTCTTTTTGCTTCTAATATTCCCTTTTATTCTTCAAATTAATCATGCTTTTCCTTTCCTGAACTTTTTCTTTTTTTGTAATGTATCTTCCAATGTGCCCCTTTAAAGCAAAAAAATCTCCCTGAAGAGATTTACAGCCAGAGCTGAGATTTTTTTTATTTCACTTCAGCTAAACTGCTTCATTTTGATATAATTCTATTCTTGAAATCACATTATTGCTGTGAATTAGCCTGCCAAGGGATTTGGGTTTGTGTTTGCTTTGTGAAGCATTGCACTGTGACTGTCTGTATTTACACCTGGCACCAGAGCAGGTCTGCTGCTCCCAGCTAAACCATGAGCTGTGTTTCCTGATCGTGGCTTTCTGAAGAGGTTTTGAGGAGTATGTGAGAGTCACCTCACGTTACTTTCTTTTTATGTGGCTCATGTAAACAACATGATGGAATGGGATGCAGTGGCTAAACATTTAAACTGGTATTCATTCACCACAGTTCATGCTCCTCTGCTTTGGACAACTGCATCTGATGATTGCTTCCATAAAAGCAGTGATAAGAGGGTGCTTGTAAGATGGAATTCATTGCTTCATTTTGGACCACTACATGAAGATGAGAATAATTACTCATGAGGAACATCCATTCTCTTTATTGACTACAAAAAGAGCCTAGGGTGACTAACTCACAGGTAAATCCCTGCTCTACCCTGTATCACATAATTATTCCAATATGTACAGAGGCAGCCAAAAAGCCCTGTTTGACAGAGAAACTCTGTTATATTTGCATGCAGATGGCTGACTTTATGCTTACTTTAAAATCTATTTGTATATCCTATTTTGAATATTGTAGAACGTACCTTGAGAATGCTATGTCAATGGATTATTTTTCATCAAGTTTCTGAGTTAGTTATACATCATTCATCCTGTTTTATGACCAGGTCACTTATGCTACTTTTTCTAGGATATTACCATTTTTAAAAGGCCTTTTCCCTGGGTCTTAGCATCCATTTTTGCATGTTGGCCTTATCTGGTGTTATTTCTGCATTAGTATTTATTTTCTTTTTTTATTATTATTTTCTATCTCTGTAGCTGATGAGGTTTTCCCTACATAATCTCTTCACAATATAAAAAGTTGAATCACACAATTCTGTCCCTATTGGATTCTCCATCTGATGAATGCTCTACAAACTTTTTATTTTCCCTTTTTTTTGAGTGCCAATAATCCAGTTCCATTATTGTCTACAATGGATACATCCTTTCTCTCTGCTCCATCAGTTTGAGAAGTTCTGTAACAAAATAATTTCTACAGCATTTTATCAATTGTGCCTTGAGATTCTGCTTCTCAGCTGCCTCTGCATGTGGTCCTGGTCTTCATCCATCTATTTAACAGCTTGAACATTGCCTGCAGGCCTAAATGCTTAGTACGTTTCCAACAACATTGAAAAGAGAAACGATTTTTAAATGCTTTCTGCAAGGAAAAATTATGGAGGAGAGTCTGCCAGTAGAGAACTAGAGTAACAAAATTAAAAAATATTCAAAGGGGAAAAAGAATTAAAGGGATTAGAGAGGTTTGTAATTAATTACATTAATTTATGCTCCCTGGAGAAGAACCTTCAAGGAAGCTGAAAATTTTGTTAAAATATGATTACATTCTTTGCCTCACAGTCCTTCTTTCTAGATATACACCTCTTGTTCAAGAAATGGGAAATGTTGTTTCCCGTGTCACTAATGGTCATGGCATGATTGCAAGTTTTCTAGAAACCTTTCCTTGCTTCATGATTAACAGTTACATCAATAATGCAAATTCATGCAGAAATCATTCAAATTCATACAACTTTAGCAAGGAATTTGATAATAAGGAGTCTTAAGTCTGCTTCTCCTAGAGACTCCTCATCCATACGTGGAATTGTCCTAAGTAGTTCCACCGAATCCAAAGAAAAGAGAAATCTAGCCTCTGATTTAAAATTCAACATATTTTTTCTATTGGCATACATTTTCTGCTTTCTCAATTTGGGACCTTAATCCTGGACTGGAAATGACAAAATCTCTCATAGGCCTCCATGAGATGGAGGTACATCCATGAAAATGGCCCCTGTCTAGTCAATTTTCATATCTTTGGTTTTGTCTGATTTGGAGTAAGCATACCCCTTCAAGTGCGACTTCAGGTTATATATTTTTGTTGAGTTTTATTCTGAACAAAAGGAGCAAGTGAGTAAGAAACTCTTCACACTGGCTGCTGTAAAAATATTTAATTTTCAAAATGTCATCCTTTGCTCCAAAAATTTTACTGAGGAGACATCAAACATGTAAACAATCACACAATCAGATCAGGACTGAAAGACTTGAAAATATATTTACAAAAGTGCAAGATCCTTGGCCAGACTCAGGAAGAATTCACAGTCCACTCCCCAGGTAATTTCTGACAATCAGTCTGAAAGAGGAAAATTAAATTGCTTTGCCCACGCTGATCTAACCTTCCCTCACCTATAACATGAATAGGCACAAGTACAAATGTTGAGAGGGAAGAAAATGTTGTTACTGAAGCAGTTGACAGCGACAGAGTAAAGATGGAAACTCACACTTCAGCGAGGTAGGTGTGAGATCCACTGCACACAAATGAGCTGAAAATTTACCATTTTTTGTAAAAAGAAAATATTTCTACTATTGAGAAGTGTAGAAATGGCTATAACTGCATGAGATATGGTGAAAGAAAGAAGGCACTGTATCAGGCAGACAGACATTTCTTTAAATGACAGTGAAGCAGCATATGGTTTGATTGCATAATTCCTTAAAACATGATGAATCCAAATTACTTTTTAATTTCATAAAGTCTAGTTCAAGTCATAAAGTTAGTGTCTAGTTCTGCTCCAGTTGTCCATTCTCCATTGCTGGTCAAAAGTTCCAAATTTGCTTCGATCAGGGCAGTAGTAATTAGAAACAAAGGAATGAACACAAGTATTTTTATTACTTCAGAAAATTTTTCAAGTCTGAAAATGTATGTAAGTTGTGGAAAAGAACAAGAATATTTCTCATTCACTCTTTGATCACCCAGTTAATGGAGAGACATTTCCTGAAGGTCTGAATGGCCAAAGAGTTAAGAAAAATAAGAATGTTCATGTCTTAGAATAGGTACTTGTAATTAAACAAAGAAATGCTGGAATTTATTCAAACTCTATATCTCTTCTTCTATCATCTTAATAATTAAACATGTTCTCCCCTTAACATGCAGCCTTTGAACAAAAGATCTGAAAATGCTTCACACATTTTACATCAACAGTGATATTGAATCTTGCTTCCTGCAGAAAGAGTCCTCTAGTCAGGCTGCAGTATAAACTTACTTCTTTCTGGTATTATAGAGCTGACTGTTAGAATTTAAAAACCAATAAATCCCGAGTGTTTATGTTCAAAGAGAGACATTACCAATATTTTGAAAAATTATACTAAAATCACTGAATTTATGTCTGGTGCCTGCAGAGAAATCAGTATTAAAAAAACAAAAAAACAAAACCAAACCAATCACAGACAAAATTACAGACTCAGAAAGCTTCTATTAATTCACAGGAGGCAAGGTGGTGTTTCCAGAATCTGCAGCCAGCACACCTCAGTGTTGCATGCCAGGTTTGTACCCATGGGGATGAACAAAGCAATGGGAGATACACGTGGGCTAATAATAAAGAACATAATGGGAAGAAAAACAGATGGAGTAAAACCAAACCAGAGATAAAGGTACAGCAACACAAACAGAGATCTCATCTGAAAAGCAGGTCACCTCCACATACTACTAATGAAGGCCTCTCCCAGCACCAGAGAAGGAAAGTCCTGTCTCTGAGCAAACCTGAGATCTTATGGGCATGCCAGAAAAAACAAAAATATCCAGGTGATACCAGGATGACAAAGGACATGAAGTCCAAAAGTAATTACTCGATTTGTTTTTTAAAAATATTTCACACTTTGTTTTGACTTTTCTAGTGAATGGAGATACGTTGTATACATGAGCACACATTCATAACATATCAATGTGCTTGGGCATTTCTGGAAAGAAACAGGACTGAGAGGAAGGAGTTAAAAAAAATAAAAATAAATATATAGTGGTTAGTAACTATTCAGTGCTTCTAAGCCACTTTTGAAGCAGAAGCAAGAGGTAAAGTGTGCTCATTTGCATAATTTGGCATCATATGAGCTAAGATACTTATTTTCCACCCAAAATCTCATATAACTACTGCAGTACACCTGCAAACCTACCATTAAATTCTCACAGTCATTCAGAGAGTAGCAGGTAGTGTCCACCAGGAGTACTGCAGTCTGTCAGCCAGCACAAACTGCATCTTCAACACGGCTGTCTGAATGGTTAACATCACCTAGGCCTAGCCAGGACGTGGAATACTTCCTTCACTAGGCAACAAAGTGGAAGACAACTGCATGAATTTACTGCTGTGCAAATGGAGACTGACAGCAACAGTAAGAGGATATTCAGGATTGCTGGTGCTTTTTCCAAAACTCTTTTAGAAATGCAATTTTTCTCCTTGACTCTTCTGCTTGAATTACTACACCACCTTGAAAAAGAAGCATGGCTTTGCTGGATTGCTTGCCTCCCACTTTTCCCCAGCTCAGTGACATCAGACAGCAGATTGAACATCCAGTTTTCAAGATACATGACACAAAAAGCTTTAACTTTGAGTTTGTCAAGTGAGAAATGGAAATGCCATGTTCTGACTGTCTGACAGCTATTTGTCTCAAAGTGTCCTGACATGATAGATAAAATGTGAAGTACAGGATGTTTGTCTAAAATCCCAGTCCCAACTGCAGTTGGAAAATAAGGGAATATTTGGTTGCCAAGTTAATGTGTACACTGCAACAGCTATTGGTCCATCCCAAGCCTGGAAAGAGATTAAATCCTCAATTTATG
Organism: Sturnus vulgaris; assembly: GCF_052056855.1. Classification (NCBI taxonomy): domain Eukaryota; kingdom Metazoa; phylum Chordata; class Aves; order Passeriformes; family Sturnidae; genus Sturnus; species Sturnus vulgaris. Next base: position 86,799,714 of record NC_142244.1, on the reverse strand, counting down.
CTATGACAGTTGACTGAAACTTGAACTTAAAGACTCACTTTCAATTCATCCTCATTTGGCAGATAAGGCTGTGACAGCCATGGTGCTGTTCAACACCAGACCACCATAGGAGCTTCCCACAACAGTTTCAAGAAGGACCAAAACCACTAATGTGAACAGAATACTGATGGTAGTTTACAGCTGAAGTTGTCATTGGTCCTACTAAAAGTCCATTTGCTTCCCTCCAAAAAGCAATCTCAACTTTTAATTACAAATTGCCCTAAAGCACTAATATTTTTTCCTCATTTACCCTACTAATTAGTGCACTACATAGTATCATTATTGGTGACAGTAAGAACGCTAATAATTAAATCTATTTTAATTGGACTTTCCCTGCCCAAAGCTATGGAACTGATTAGTTATGTAGAAGAACAAAGCATCTCAACAATGAAAACATACTGCATCTTTTCAAAACAAGGCACCTTGCAGAAGCTTGTGAAATGTATCTGTTTGTTTACTAACTGAATGTTCATCCCTCAAAGATTTTTTACATTCAGATCTATATTCACCTACGATGAATAATTTTTATTTGAGGTTGTTCTATTGCTTGTTCTTCTAAACAACTGCTTGGCCTGAGACAGGGGCCATTCAGTGCAGCTTGGAGAGGGAGCACTTGAGCCTGTGTCAAAGGACAAGTCTAAATGCAGCCAAGACTCTGAGGACACCCAGTCCTCTCAGAGTATAACACAGAAAATACACACCCTTTCAACTACTTTATCAATGAAACTTCAGACCAGTTTTATTTCGGTGAAAGAAGGATACAGAAGCTTTCCAGAGGTGATACAGCCAACATCTGCCAGGGCACACCTTGATCTGGATAAATGCCAAAAAAAATCTAGGGCAAGGATAAAAAATAAAAAATAAACATTCGTTAGTAACACAAAAACTGCAAAAGACCTGCTAAACTTATCTCAAATACTTTTAAAAGACTCTTTCAAATTGTACACTCAGTAGTGAGATTGTTTCAGTATTTTTAGGTATAATTCCACCACAGCTGAAAAGCATCTCCAGGATACTTAACATGGGTAAGTAATATTCCTTCTGTTAATTTACAGCCAAAGTCATATATTTTATGCACTTTTTCAGGAGGTCTCTTTGGACAAAGTTGTAATCTTCTGTATCTGTCTGGAAAGCAACACCCATACCTGAGGAAATGCAGAGTGTCATCTATTTTCTTTCTGGCACAGAAGCCCTGTTACCCAAAATGGAGTTCCTCACAGCCCCTAAAAAAATAAACTCCAACTTTTTGAAATTTCTGTCTACACTGTCAGTCCAAGATTTTGCTGCTTTTGAAGATTTTGTTAAGGCAGGGCAGCCCAAAGGAGATGCCAACCTCCCCATCACCTTCTGCCTTTGGCACTGTGAAGTGCTGCCATTGCTGCAGCATCCTCCCCAGCACAGCTTTCCCTATGAGCATTCCTCAGGGGTCAGGACAAAAAGATCCATCCTAAATTCAACAAATATTCTTAAGGGACCTACAAATTTGGGTTTAAGCTGCCACTTCCTCCAACTGGGTTGCTTACCTAACCACATTGTCCTGAGAGGTGACTAGTGTACCAAACAGGAGTCTAATTAGGCATGAAGCCCAACACAGTATTGTCATTTTTTGCCTCTAGACATTTTCTATGTGCTAAGAGAAAACATCAGAGCTCATTTTGAACTAATTCTAAAGAAATGGGAGCTAGAGGAAGACTACAAATTCAATACTTACAGAACAGACAACTACAAAGATAAAGAGGCCTGTAACCTTCAGGAATTTTAGACAGCATCTGAAACACAAGGAAATATGTATTTACTATCTGTCTAGTTTAAAATCAGCCTTTTCTAGTCTCTTAACAGCTCTGGCATTTCAGAAACATCATGGTAAGCACATATGGGTGATAGTACATCACATCAGAGTACAGACACCACAAAGCAAAGTCAGCAGGGGCTTGGGAAGCCTTGGTGACTATCAGGGGTCCTGCACCAGCTGTGCTGCCAGATGGATCTCAATGCACAGGAAGGAGGACTTGCCCCTTGGAAAATCTAAGGGAAGGCTGCAGAATGAGCTGGTGCTGGATCCTGGAACCACTTGTCCACTAGTGCTGCTGGCCCCTGACAGACCCAGATCCCCCTCAGCTCATTCTTGTCTCTCCCAGAAAGGCAAAGGAGTATTGCCATCACAGGGAGGTGGCATGGCTGTGCTGAAAACACAGCTTGTTGCACAGACAGATGGCATCATGAGTGACTTCCTCAAAACTGGAGTTATAATACACACCCTGAAAAGTATTAGAAAAATCAGTTTGAAGACAAGAACAAGCTTTAAGAATCTTCTGAGTTTAACAATATCTTTTAAAACCAAATATACTTCATGAGCATAAATCTACTAACAAAACTAAACCTTTTTTTTCCATTACACATCTGTGCTTGCTGAAGGAATGCCCTGTTCTGAAAATGAGATGCCATAAAATATTCTGAATTGTCCAAGCTTACTTCTAAGTGGGTTGGGCAAGAATAACAGTAAATTAAAATGTGGATGTTGAAATGCCTGGACTTGAGAAAGAAATCTTAAGATTCAGCATTATAAATTACCATTTTTTCAATCTTACTCAAAAGACAACTCAACTAAAAATTTTCTGACTGGCCATCAATGTTATGCTGATGCCTTAATTTACAGATTTGACCTCGTTGCATATTTTCATTTTGAAAGCATCAATATTCTTACCCTGTTTTTTTCCAAAATAAATATTCAAACCTTGTTTTTCTGACAGAATGACAAATGCAAGGCTTGATTTAAACCTGATGACAAGCAAGAAGGAAAACATTTCAAGTTACAAAGATAATTAGTTGAAAAAGGAAGAATGCAATAAAAAGCTGCATTGACAGATGCTACAGGACAAAATATTAAAGCAGAATAGTCTGAAGAATGTTAGAAATAATTTTTAATCACAGTGGAAATTAGTCCCTAAATCAATTCATTGACAAATGAAACATAAATGACTGGAGACCCATTTTTCAAAAACATTGTTTTCCAAAGTTTCCCGCCTCTTTAAAATTTTCCAAACAACCACTAATAAAAACCAGCAGCGAATAAAAATGTGTTGTCACAAAATGGGTCAAATGGGCTTTGGTCCTGTATTAAATACAAGTGATAGCAACTTTACCCAAACTTTGCACAGCATGAAAATCTAGAGAAGGCAGAGGAAGAGGAGAAGGAAGCCAGTTAGGTGGCTTCCTCTAGAAATTTCAGGTAGCTCTGCTCTACTGAAATGCAAGAAGGCAGAGAGAGGAAGAAAGTAATATAGGCATGAAAATAAAGGAATGGTGACACAAGCCATTATCAGCACTTCATCACTGATAACTTCTTCTGGTATTATGTGATTTATGAACAATATTTAGCTTAGTCATAGATCCCCTATCCTGCTTGTCAATTCTGCCATCTCCACATTACAGTTTCATTCTGGAATTTTGAGATTTTATTATGTTATGAATTAATAAATCGTAATTCAGACTGGTTTAATTTTAATGTACTTTATACTTTTTGTTTGCACTTTGGACTTAGGAGTTATACTTTATAGTAATACTTAAAGTTATTATTAGAAAATCCTTGCTTTTAAGACACAAATGAAATAAAATGCTAATTAAACATCTATAAATTAATAACCACTTGTTTGTAAATAACAGAAATTTATCCAAAGGAGCTGGCAAAATGTCATAAAAACAAGGGTTTGGAAATGGTTTTAATAAATATAGAATTTAGAAGGGTCTTTCCTCCCATCTGTTTGTTTTCATGGCATTTTGTATTAGGGAAGCAGCATTTTTAACAGCTTACATTTGAGACATGATCAGCTTTTGACTCACCCATGGTTTGCAATCTGTCTCTTCCTACAGTGCTAATCTGGCACGGTGATGCAAGTACAAGCCCTGTGCCAAATCCTATGCTGATATATGCCTCCAGTGCAATCCTATCTGACTTCAGCTGGAAATGCATGGAGTATAAATCTATGAAGAATTCACCCTTTCTTCTAAGCCAAATGATTTTTGATCTGATCTGCATATGCTGTTGGGCAGTTCAGCTTCATTTGCTATCTCAGCAGTGTTATGCTGATTTACAACAGACAAGGAGCTGATCCCATATGTACAGCTTGCACTATAGCAGTGAAAATATTTCAAGGGAAATTCTGCCAGAAAAACATGCTCCTCCCAGATTATAAACCTATGCTGTACTGGGAAAAAATGGATTTCACATGCGTAATGAATATCTTTGTTCCATCAAGCACCACGGAAATCTACCATAAATGTGAAGAAAAGCACCTGCCAAACTTCTTCACATGTGCTCACATTGCACTAATTGCAGTCATTGGAATTCTGCTGCTCCATTTGTTCAGCAGCAGAGTGGGAGAGCACGATACCATATGAACAATGAGAAGAGAACAATTGTGAAGTGATGAGCTAAGACAACATACAGATTGGGAAAAGATGCACTGACATTCTGCTGGAAAGGCACGGCAGATCTACAAGGTGTGGAGCCACAGTGCCAGGCTCCATGAAAACCCTGCAGAGCTATCAACAGACACCAAAACAAACTACAAAAAGCATTGAACCTCTGGAAGGGACAGAGGGAATTCATATCTAAAATTAAATGCTAGCTAACTCCCCAGAAAAAATATCCTGAGAAAATTTGAAGTTAAGCTCTTATCATACTGCTATCTTTTAATATATTAACAGATTCCATTTTCTCCATGCCTAAACAACGTAAAACATTACTTTGGGGTAAAGAGTGAAATATATTAATGTTGTCAGAGATGGAAAAATGCTCAGTTAGATTTTGCTTTGTGTATATGTGAAATGCTACTGTAATGACTACAGAAGAAATGTGAAAAGCGACTGTAATGACTACAGAAGAACTTTTACACACATATTTTAAATAAAGTGAAGCAACAAAAAATGAAGAAAAAATGCTGTGGAATCAACCCCAGGACTTTTTAAAAATTATTTCAAAGAAGTATTAAAAGCAATATATAAGATGTTTAATTACAAATTTAGAATAGTTTTTATGGTTGCTCCTTGTCAGAACAAGTGGCTATTGATCATTATGGAGAGTCTGTAATCAATTTCAAACTATCAATGGCAAGATACAGTCTAAATATGGAGTCCTATTTTACTAATTTACATAAATAATTTTCTAGACATCTATGCATAAAAAAATACATGCAAAAATTTTGAAAAAAATATTGTTTTAATTCAGACCTCATCTTTGATAAATTGAACTTGACATGCAGGTTGTCCAAGATTTCATATTTCTCAGAAGAAGAAGATCTGGGAAAACTTGTCATTTCACTTTCCAGTTGAAACCTTTGCTCAAATTCTGCAGAGCTGTTGTCCCATGAATCATCATCTGTGGTAAAATCTGGATTATGAAGGGCCATACACTGCAACCTGTCACATTTTCAGTAAACATAAGACAAAATATTGTTTTATTTCAACAGGTAGTAGATGCAACTGACCTTCCAGAACCTTATGTTCACTCTGAGAGATTTTCACGAAAATTTCATAGAAAGAGATTTATTCAGTACAGACCAAGCTCCCCTTTGTGACACAGCTGGGTAGAATGGGGAGCAAGAGCAAAGACCCCATGACATTTAGGTGCATCTGAGGACACCAGCTCTCTGATAGGCCAGGCAAATGTACTTCAGGATTTGGCGTGTAAGCTCCATCATCAGGACTTTCCCTATAGCTCTGCTGTGTCTTTCGGTGCACTTTATGTAACAGCACATAGAGGAAATAAGAGCACAGAACCTGCAGCTGTCTATGCTTAGGGCACTCTAATCACCCTGACCTCACATCTTTCATCCTTCCCTTCCCTTTTTTAAGCCCCATCCCTGCTACCAAGGTCCTCCACAGTAATTCTCTGCTTACAGCCCGTGCTATTCACTTTATTTCCCAGCAGGTTTGGTGTTAGGATGTAAGAAAGAACCACATGCAATTAAATAGAACTTAGGAAAATAATATTTTGAGAAAAATGAAAGTAACTCACCCATTTTCCTCTGAGGAAACCTTCAGTAGTGGTGTCTTCTCTGTAAAAACAGTGTTTTTTGATCTCGAGCTGAATAATTTTGAAAAATTGAAGCGATATTTTTGGAGGGAGAAAAAAAAACAGAATAGTAAGTCAGCAGTAAAATGATTGACTATAGATCTACAGAATATTTTACTACAAGTCCATCTAATTAGTTAAATATTCTTTAAGAATGGTGTTGACATAAATAAGGGTTTTCATTCATTAAGTTTGAACTAGTCATGGTAGTTACTTCCTTATTCTCACAGGGGAATCATAAGTTTATGCTACCATAGTTCATAAAATACAAGATAATAGAAAAATTTATTTCCCATAAATGTTATTTGAGACATGGATCACCATCTACAAATCCATTAATCTCTACAGTAACCTTGGTACTCTTGATATTAGGGAAGAAAATCTGAATAAAATCACTTCATTTCTGCAACACAATCCCTTCCAAATGGCTTCTGTCAAGTCCTGGTCCTGGTGTTGCAGATAATTAAACAGAGTGTAAGCTACTTCTTGCCATATTGCAGTTTAGCATTGTGAAAGAGCTTTTTGCTAAAGTATAAATCCCCAAAACTTAAGAAGCAGCTGAAGACAATCAATCACAATTACAGAGGTCTGGCTTTGGGGCAGGCTTCTGGGACAGACTAAATAACTGAGCCATTTTAGAACATCTTCCCATGACCAGGCTCTTTCAGAGACATTTCCTATCAAAATTAACATTATTCAGGCACACTCAGATTTATTCCATTCAAAACTGTAGCCTCCCACCACCAGAAAGTCTCAAAGAAATATGCTAGACATACAGTCAAAACACAGATCTGAATACACCCAGAGGAAACCCACTTAGAGGAAACCCAAAATTTCTACCACTGGTGCTGGATTGTGAGAGGAAAGAAATTATAAAATCACAGACTTCTAAATAAATACACAACAGTGACTGGTTATTCAATCTTCTACATGCCAAAAAGAAGGATTTGCGTATTTGACTATATAACACAATGGAAGATAGTGAAGTTTCTTGCAATTTGTAGAGTTGTGTCTGAACTTTGACTTTATTAAATTAAAACCTCCAAGTACTGCCTTGGCTTGTTTGTTTAGTAGTGATTTCAGTCAGAAGATGTGCTCAGTGCAGAGCAGTTGGATATGGTTATTTCAGCCTTGAGTGGCCACAACACTCATTCAAACTTTGCTGTAAGCCACATATTTTTAGTCTCAACTGAAGAAAGTGAATGAGTTAGAGAGATTCAATTACCTAGTACCTCAGGTCAAATGTTGGGCAGATTACAACTCAGGTGCTACATTGCACTGACACCTCATCTATGAAGAGATGATTGCACACTCTGTAGCTATCAAAGTGCTTCCTTTTTTAAACAGGAGAATATCATTCACACAAAAGAAAGTCTAAATGGAGAAACTTATTTTGAAGCAAGTCCTCTTCTAATCTCATCATGGCTTTCAATGTAAAAGGCTACCTGGAGCTTTTACAAAATGGAAGCCATATGGATAGCAAGAACACTATCAGGACTTTAAATGTGTGCTCACCAAGCATTGCTGATAGACTCTTGGCTAATCCAGCATCTCACTATACTCAAAATCTGCACCCAAATGGGGCAATTTTTATAACAATTCCAATGGTGGACCTTGAATGTGTGCGTTCAGAAATTTGACTCATGAAAAGACCATTTAGCTGTTTCTACTTTTGAACATAACAATGTCACTTTTTCCACAGGAAAAAAAGGCTTCAAATTATATATAATATATGCTGTTCTGATCTTACCTCACCTTATGCACACTATTAACCTTTCTGCACTTCCTTTTGTTCTTTTCTTCCTAGGATGTATAAATTCCAAGACTAGTAACCAGACACTTTCTATAAAAATTTCCATTTTCTTCTAATTGTTAGAAATTGACACTAACATTACTTTATGTTACACAGGTATATGTATATTCACACAATCCACACCTCAGCAGCTCTTCACCACTACTGTGAATAACCAGTCTGCAAAAAGTGCTGAAGGGCAAAGCAACCACAGGAATGTCAACAAGAAAGGGAGTATAAAGGTCAGGTGGAAGGTGGCTTAAGTGACAGAACCTGAGCTGAAGAATCCAGAATGCTAATTAAAAACATCACCTTCCCTTTGATATCACCTTCACTTTCTTCTTACACTTTGTTATCCTCACTTGCTGGTATAGGTCCTGTCACTTTTAAATGGAACTGTGGAGCTGAACAGATGGCCAAGAATGACTAAGACAGTAAAAATGGAAAAGGTCTTCAGATAAAGTAAAAACAATTAGTACATGACAACAACAATTTGCAGAGAATAAAAACACATGGACAAGAATAAGCAGCAGGAAACAGCCAGGCTTGACAAAACAAAAATAATTAGAGAAAAAGCAGAAGAGCTTCAACTCCCCCATGATGTGATTACTCTAATTAGAGAATGAGAGTAATATAAACAATAAAGCTAATTAGGGCATAAAGGAATCTTGAAGGCTGAAAGCTCTAGAAAGAAAAGTTGTAAAACATCATTAAAAGAATAGCATGGTTTATAAAAACGAAAGTCACCCTTGCATAGAGAGCCTAGTGCAAACCCCTCTGTGCCCCTCATACTTCTGCAGACATGCTGGAGGTGCAATTTGATCATCCACTTAATCCAAAGATAAAAGATCATTTGCAACCAAAACCTAGGAAGGCCCAAAGGCCCCCTGCTGAAAGAGGAAGAAGTCTGCAGTGCTCAAAAACCATCTTAGCATCATTCTCGGTGCTCAACCCTGCAAGTAGCTGGTAATTGGGACACTGTGTAAACAGGAAACAAATCAAAATGTAACACATTTCAAAAACTGGGGTCAGGTTGGATTTCGAGTGTTTCTTCCTGATCAAATAGCTAGAAACTTTGGTTATACTCACATGCTAGGATGGAGTGCAATCCACCTCTACTGAGCAATTCAGCAACATTACCAAGAGGCTAATTACCATGTCAGCCTATTAACCCCTTGTGGGTAGGCCTGTTTGCAGGTTGAAAAGACCACTCTAGATTTGTACTGTGTGCAGGCAAGGATCTGGTAAGCTGGACACCTCTTGTGTTCACAGTTCTTCTCTCATGGTTCAGACCCAAAAATCATTAGCATTTTCTACATCAAATATGAGAATCATAGAATAGTTTGAGTTGGTCAAACTGGCCCTCTGGAGAGGTACAGCAAGAGCAGGAGATGAAAGGAAGAGATGTGGGAGACTGCAGTTGCTCCCACTGATGGATTGATGGCTCCTCAGACATTAGTCAGAGCTGGTGGCTGACGAGGCTGCGGTTTTCACCTACAGCACACCACTGCTTCCCATTACCTGCAGGTGATACCTTCCTTCCATCAAGCACCAAACCTGCACTCTGACCACATTTTCAGGCATTTCCTAATGGTGTTTACACCTGCAATTTAAATAAAAGGAAAAGGAAAACTTTGTGGTGGGTCCTAGTGTTCAGTCATAAGCAATGTTTCAATCCCGAATGCACTATAGCAAAGGACACCAAAAGAAACATCCTACAAGAGCCCGAGAAACCAAAAGACTATACTCACCCTAGTTAGGTTGCAAACATTTAAAATAATCACTGTATCTGACTGGAACCTATTATTTAGCCTTGTATTGAAAAGATTAATCATGGTACACAATGTATTGCTTTCATTCCTTATAATAAAAAGGATACATTTAAATATCAGCTAATATAATGCTTCATCTCTCATATGTTATGCCATGCACACAACTATCAGTTGGGGAGCTATTTCGAGGAAAACAACACAGTAATTCTCACTTCCATGGGAAAGATTTGGTCACAATTGAAGAAGAGGTAAATATGGAAGCATATGTATTATGCAAGAACATTAACCATTTTTACCATAACTTATTAAAAATTCACTATATAAAAAATTAAGAGCAGAATCTCTTCAGGAGAAAAAGGAGTTAGCATGCTTCCCTGAATTAGTAATCTAATTCTAAACTGGTAACTAAAATCATTATAAGCATGAGGTTGCCTCTAAAACAAAAACTCAAGAATAGTACTGAGCCAAGAGTTTATAACACTATAACTACTTATAACTGTTTATAACAACAACTAAGCAAAGTTTCCTAGAAGACAAAAAGTCAGGAATAAAAATATGAGAGATAATTAATCATGAAGGAGATTAGTTACAACAGCATGAATTTAATTTATCATTACTACAATGTTTTACAATAAAGTCTAATTTCAGAAGCTTCACCTTCCCTAAGTAGAAAACATTTATACAAATCATATGTACTGAACTAATTACTCTTATCATAACTGTAAACAAGCCTAATGCAGAAATAAATTGAATAGAGGTAAAAAAAAATTAAAAAGAAAAACAAAAAGGGAAAAAAAACCCACACAAAGAAAGAAAGCCTCAAGTTTTTTACTGCATTTAAAACACATTCTTCCAGCAGACTTGGTATTTGTGATTTTCTGATAAAGTCCACTTTTTGGGGAACAGTTACGTGGTACAAACTGTGCTGACCAACATCAGAACATTCAGCTCTTAAACCTTTACCTTTACTGTGCACTAAGCAGCTGTATTGCATACATGTGATAACTTAACCATATACATGTGCCACACAGAGACACAGCCCTCTGTGATGATTTCTCCTCAGTGGTAGCACACCATGGGGAAAATGTTGTGACTACCCATAGAAATCAAGTATGGCCAGCAGATAAACCCAAAGTCAAGGGAAGGATCGAAGACTCCAGAGCTCACATCTCTAAACAGTTTCCAGATATTTCCTATGACTGCTTTATGTAGCTTCACCAAATCAGCAAATAACCTCCAGACCCTTTAAACCCACGTGCCATTAAGATGTCAGAAAAAATGAGCAATGAAAGCATTATTTAATACAGACTCATTTTCTATTTGACTTTTCTAATTTTCTGTTAGACAGGACTGTACAGGATCCTGCAGAGGGATCCCCAGAGAGGGATCCTGAAGGGCTGGCACTATCTGATAGCACGACACTGTGAGAGGCATAGCCAACTGGCCGGTCTCATTTTGAAAGACATTGAGGTGCTGGAGTGTGTCCAAACAGTAAATAAGGTGGTGAAGGGTATGGACAGGTGTCTTATGAGGAGCAGCTGAGAGAACTGGGGTTGTTTAGTCTGCAGAAAAGGTCAGGGAAGACCTTGTATCTCCCTGCCTGAAGGGACGTTGTAGTGAGGTGGGCATCTGTGTCTTCTGCCAGAAAACACGTGACAGGACATGAGAGAGTGGCTTCAAGCTGTTTCAGGGACAGCTCAGATTGGCCGTGTGGAAATACTTTTTCACAGAAAGGGTTGTCAAGCATTGGAACGGACTGCTCAGAGAAGTGCTGAGTTACCAGCAGGTAATGCACGTACTTAAAAGATGCGTAGATGTGGCACTTAGGGCCAGGGTTTAGTGGTATACTTGGTAGTGCTGGGAAAAAAAGTTGGACTTGATAATCTTAAAGGTCTTTTTCACCTTAAATTATTCTATTATTCCAAACTGAGAAACATATGCCATACTAAGACCCCAGACAATTAAAGAACATGCTTAAGAAATGTGTAGAGAATTGTGTGCTGTGTTTATCCTGGATGGAAATAGTTCCTTAGATAGATCACACAATGTGCTTGCTTCATTCATTTCTGCTGGTTTTGGAAAGTGAACATGTTCTGCAAGGGCAATTTTAGTTAAAAAATAGCCTGCAAAATAGAGTGCTTCCTGTGATTCCTGTTTTTAAATCAAATCAGGCTTTGTAGGGTTATTGTGCTTATCTGAAAAAAAAAAAGAAAAAATTAGGTATCTTCACAATTTGGTAATTTTTTTACCTCAAGAGTCTTTGCCTGCCTCTGTTAGGGAAAGTCTCCATCAAGAAGACATTGTGGGGTAATAAACACACCAGGATCTCACTCAAATGGGTGAAGATAAAAGAAAGGACTTAACCCTTAAGCTGCCATGAAGTATTTCTGACTCTACCTCAGAGGGACTGTTCTCCATACATTTTCTGTTCCCATGTCAGGGTATCATGAGCTCCATCTACCGTGTGGAAGGGATCCAGGAGCAGGGAGTGGCCATGGATCTGGCAGGGCCATGATCTTCCCAACCAGAGCCTGTCCCACATCACCTAACAAGGAGCAAGGATGGGGTGAGGATGGGGACACAGGTCTACCCTGACTTCCTGAGCATCCAGCAGGACCACAGTGATACAGCAGGTCCAAAAACCTACCATTTGAATGAGTGAGAGGTTGCACTGGCAAGCATATCTGCTTCCTCCTCTAAATATCATCTCTATTTCCTCCTCTAAATTTTCTGCTTCAGCAAAGAAAATTGGAAAGCTACAGGAGACCACACGGAAAACTGCAGCCAGTCTGAAGGAGAAAACATATTTCAGGAGCAGATGCTGCCAGAAAGAGTTTAACTGTAAGAAACTGCCAGCAAGCTGCACATTTCAAAGAGGCATCAGAAGCCGGTATGGGTAGTGGTCCAAATTCCAAACCCTCAGTTTCCCTTTGGATTACACTGATAACCTGTTAAGAGGTATTATCTGCAAGTGCTGCAGGGTATACTGAAAAATGAGTCTGCAATAGGGAAGCAATTTATCAAGAACACTTAAAGCATGACAACACTTGTGACACTTTAGTATATTCTACAGGTTTGGCTTTTAAATGCCAACATTTTTCCTTGACATTCACAACGGGCTTTTAGCTTAACCAGCTCTGCTGCTAACTGAACTTATGACAAATAAAGGGGTTCATACCTTTTTTGTAGTCCACAAGAGAATATGAAAAATCTCAAATGTTGAGAAAGTGGTGACAACTTAATTCTTTAACCTCATATCTGACCAGACTCTCTTAAAGATGCAATATGGGGTGCTTGGATGATGGAAATATGAACAGAAGAGTAAGTCTGAGACACAACTAGATGATGTAACCATGTCTAGAGAAGGCTGTTACTTGTCAAGCATTGAAGTGATAGAATGTTGTAGTCTCAAAGGTTTGGGGGAACATATGTTAAGCCATGAAGATTAATTTAGACAGCAGCTGAATTCAAGAATTATGCAAGAAAAGGAAGCACTATTAAAACAAGATTACTGGTCACTTCCAGATAAACGAACACCTTCATACACAACCATGAAGCAGGATTATTTTGATAAAAATTTCCTTAGTACAAGCATTGTACTGACAAGCTGTGACATGTATTAATTCTTCTGGCCTTTCATATATCCTTATGCTAATCATTCCAGTTTTGGAGACTGAAAAGACTAATTAGTTAACTATACATAGAGATCACATAATGAAAAATCTATTTTTTTCCTTTTTTAAGCATTCATTTGAAAATTGTTTTTCCATATGTTTTATTTCAAGAACTTGGATATAAGATTATTCATACCCATAACTTTTAGATAAAAAAAAGACTATGTCACTAAAAAAAAAGTGTCTCCATTCCTTAGAGTTAAAAAAAAAAAAAAGACAGACATTTATCAAAAAAAGTACTCACTAACAACATGAGTAAATAAATGTGGCTGATTTCTGTGCCTGGAGAGGTGTTACAGAGGTAGGCCACTGCACAGCTTAGAAAATACAAGTTGTCATCAAATTAAGCTTTGTTTCAAAAAACCCACATGATGAATCCAAAGTATTGTAAGCTTGCAGTGTTTTGTCCTTTGGTCACAATTAAATGGAACACGGCAAGTTCCAGCATACTCCTATCTGTTAAATACTCAGGTATTACAAAATAACTAAGACAATTTCTGTAGATTCTGATCTCGGTTGACTGGACCCAGCAAAAATGCTAAAATCTGCCTCAAACCTAGAGCATGAGACTGAGCAGACAAAGAAGAAACAGCAGTAAAATTTGCAGATAAATATTTCCTCGTGGAAGATATAGCTGTCATGTTTTGAAATAAGACTTAAGTTGATAAAATAATGGATTTTTTTCACTTGGAAATCCTTCCACTATATTTACTTTCTTAAATGATTTTAATTACAATGGAGGTACTAAGTATTTATTTTCAGGTTCTGGATGAGCATAAGACACTGAGGTTGTTCATATAAGCTTTGCCATCTGAAAGTCTGGTTACAATGACTGGCAAGAGAGAGATCTCTTCAAATCATTTCCATCCTCCACATCTCCCATGTTGTCTATGCAAGGAACCTGTGGAATTAACTCTGAGATAACAAAAAGACTTTTTCACTGAATAATATACAAGCCTTATACAAATAATGTCTCTATTACAGTGTAATAAAAAGTACTTTTTAATGTACAATTTATTTGCACTTAGATCCAATCTCTTTTTCATACAGAGGAGTTTTCATCAAAAAAGTTATTCAGTATTGATTAAGGATACAAAAAAACCTATCAACAAGTCCTTCCAAATACAACTTCCTTATAATTTCCTAACAAGTAACTTCCAAAACAGAGTAATTCCACATAACTGGTCATTGGTATTCCACCTTGAGTTATATCAGAGCCAAAAACTTTCAGAACATTGAAAATCCCAGAGGAGCAAATTTAAAGAAAAAACAAAAGCATAAACAAACAAACAAAAAAGAATAAAAAGGCAGCTCATAACAATAAAATATTTTCTCTTTTATTTGGATGATATTCAGTGAAATCATTCAAGAGTAAATGCAGTCTTATCTCATGAAGATTGTGCTCTTCCCTGCAATAGCCGTTCGTTTAGATCACTGTTACATATTAACATACACTGTTTACAAATCTCAGGAAGTTCATTCCATAGCCTTGGGTTCTGGTTTGCTACCAGAGATCTTTTTCTGCGTTAAAAGGCCTTAGAGATCCAGACCCTCAAGGCTACAATGTCAGAGAAGGAGCTTCTAATCTGTATTAACAAGCAGCTTTGAAACACAGATTTTTGATTCATTGCTGACCAAGGGGAGAGAAATTTAAAACACAAAATCGGAGTCTTTCAAAATATTCAACTCAAATTCTCAAAGCAAAAAGAAGGGGGAGAAGAAAAACGACCAACAAACAAATCAACCCAAACACCAAGGATTATAAATAACACATTCCAAAGAAACTCTGAGACTCTGATTGTCTCATGCAGGGTAGCATGCAAATTATATTCGGCAAGTCCCCTCTAAAGTGGGGGCAACTGAATTTAAAAAAATAAAATAATGCCATTTCATCTTCCCTTCCTTCTGATGTAAACACTAATCCTTCTCCAGGTAAGAACATGCTGCTGTGCATTGAAAAACCAAAAAGGAGAATCATGCCTCTCAGGATTCTGAAGGAAATTCTTCCTACATGGCAGGTGGCTTTGTTCTAGCAATATAGTTTCATTGTATATCATATTTCTTAACACACTTTTTCCCTCCCTGTCACAAAGATGCCTGACTCTTTCCTCTCAGACACTGTACTCCCTTCGACCCTATACAGAATGGAGTAACTTTGGTTACTCCATAGACTCAGAGAGGTGAATTCCATATTGTTCCTGAACTAGCATATTCTTCATGGGATATGTAATAAATTTGTTATGTATGTTTTAAAAATTAGCACCATCCCAAGGCTAAATAAATTTTGAATACCGATCACCAAAAAAATAGATAGGACAATAACTCTTCACATACACATGAAAATGTCTGGCCACACAGAAATGAGGTTACATAAATAAAACTTCATTCTGTGCTCCCAAAGAAAAAGAAAATAGGAAAGGGAGAGTGTCAGTGCCCCTGACTTAATAAGAAAATTCTTCATCAAGGGATTACCTGCAGAAAAGGGGAAAGCCCATGCTGACATGGCTGCCCTATGTTAGCAGTTTTTTGTACCAGCAGCAGAGCACAGCTAATACAGACAGTTAAAGATAGAAGAAATTTGACAGGTGTTTTGATTCTTCAAGCAGATACAGTGCCTGAATAATCTATTAATTTCTCAATCAAAAATACTTATTAGCATTCTTAAAAGAATGAACTGAAACCACTATTTAAACATTAAAAAAGCAGTTCTTGTCATTTGCTACGTGTTGAACCAGACAATTATGCAGCTATTTGATTATTAACTCAAATGGATCAAACAGGTTTAGTGCCCTTGAACCAACCGTGCCTCCAAATAAGAAAAGCTTGAAACGCAAGAAAAAGTGTTAACAAACACAATTCTTGCATATATGTTTTCAATAAAACAACTCTAGACATTGCTGTCAACAGTCATTGCATCAACAATTCCCTTTTAATACCATCTGCACAGGCACTCTGCAAAAAGAAACTATCCATAGAGTGTGATATAGCAGGAAAACTGAAGGATATTCTGACAAAATGAAAATGTAAAGGAGCCAAGTAAGTAGATACTCTTGGCAGCAGAGCCATAAACAAACAAAACAAAACAATGAACAGCAAACAAACAAACAAAAAAGACACTAAAGTGCCCGTAATCAGCCACTGTTATTAAAAGTTAATGTGGAAGTAGCCCTTCTTCACCTCAAGAAACAGCACAGAATAATGGTTGCACTACACAAAAATAACAGTTTAGAGTGCAAATAATGTAATCCGTTTGAGTCATGGCATTTAGAAGTTTCAAAGAAATGTTTTAAAAATAAAATTCTTTTATGAGAAGTAGAAGTCCATAGCAGGTTGTCACAGAGAAAAAAAATCACTTGGTACTATTTTAAGATTATGGAATATGAAAACTAATTAAATAGTGGAAGAAGTGAAGCTGTACTAATTATTTCCTCCAGTAGCATTAGGAAAAAGTGTGGGCTGCAGAGAAAAAATAACATGATACATGGCAGAGCTAAAAGATTTTAACTTAAGACAAACAAGACAAAGACATGTCAACAAATATTTAAAAGGGCATTGATTAGAAAAGATGGACTCTATCAACATGGTTTATTCATCACAAGAAGTATGGCTACAGTCTCAGCTCTGAAGTATTATTTCTGTTTATATATTAATTTATTTTGGTCAATAAACAAATGCTGTAACCACAATAGGACAATGTATGCTCCTACTTGCAACTTTATTGTTAATGAGGGTTAAATGTTAAACCCTGAAGACCTCATTCCTGAATATATACAAATGCAGCACAGGTGGGAACCAGATGATTAATTTTGCATCCAAGTAAATAAATTCCATTACATATAAGGAAGCCAGGGTCAATACTTAATTTAGATTATCTCAAAGTATTACATGTATGACCTGAATCTTCTCAGGTTCATACAGAGCTTAGGAAGTACAAAGAGCCAGAATTCCATGTTCTCCAGCCTATCTGCTTGAGCTTAATACATATTTGGAGTGCCATATCAAGAAAATTAAATTATCAGTTGTACTCCAAATTTTAAATAAATTGCTACATTTGTTAACTGCTTTTGATGTAGAGTTCTTGTGTGTTCTGCCTCACAAACTTCAGATTTACAGCTGAAGGAAAGCATGACAGGTCTAACAACAGTGTAGCTCCATCAACTTTTGTCAGCAGAAAAATAGATCCAAAACTGTTAGTACAATGTCCACACATACAAATCCTTGTGACAATCTATCATTCTCTTCTGCCAAGGACAGTCTGTCTTCTGTCAAAATAGGCAAATTGAAATATCTCTGGCTATGTAATCCTCTTCAATACTTCCATTCAACTAGGAACAGGTTTGTAAGGAGTGCTTGTTGTCATTTTATTTATGGTTAAGTAATATTTTTCCAAACACTGGTGTTCAAAGTTTTCACTCTGAAACATCACTACTTCTTACAGTTCTGATTTGGCTTATTTTTGGGCATATAGTACAATATGCCAAGCAGATGTGACCCAAAAATATTGTCTAAAATGCATTAGTTCCATTGCATCACTTTGTAGAGCAATATTTTTCATTAGCTTTCACTGGTAAGCACTGGGAGGCCCAACATACAGCACACAGAGCAGACTGGAAAAGAAGACATATGCTGCCAATGGATGCAAAAACACTCTACATATTTATATAATAGTAGAGCATAGCTCTTCTCTCTTAGCATGTACGATTAAAGAAACATCAGCGAAAACAGAGAGTATTCCTTGTTACCCTCATTCTGGGTTTATTCTTCCTTTTTTCAGACAGATTCACTAAATTCAGGTTCATCCTTTTCACTGTAAGAGGTTTACACACTCTATCAACTGTCAATAGACGCCTAAAGAGGATTGCAGGTCACGTCATTGACATGGCTGAGGAGGTAGAGTTGCTCCTATCACTTCTAGCAAGATTAGATACAAAGGAGTATTTGAAGCTGCTTTTACTTTTTTTATTTTCTTGGCAGCAGAGAAAATAAATTGCGAAAGACCACAAGAGTGGGAGGAAAAGTCACTGCAAAATATTTACTTATCCTACTCAGGATTAGACTTCTTTCAGTAAATTCCTCAAAAGCATATTATCTCCTCCTCAAATATCAAGTGCAAAGCCCTGCCAGACATATGAGTTCAATGAGGCCATCTGAGGGAGATGCTTTCATACTCCCCCACTGCCAGAGCTCCACTTCAGGCAAGGGAGTCCTTACAGAAACTCTGCTCAAGGATACCAGGGAGTGAATGGCAGATGGACTGTGTTTACTGTCCTTACTGACTAGTACAGAAAAGACAGTAGCTCTGAAAGTGTGAGCAAAGCCTTCAGCCTTTCACAGCTGCTTCTGAATGATGCTAGTTCACACACTACTGACTCAGTAGCTTCTGCTCCACTTTTTAAAACTCAGTGGCTGTAACTGCCAATCTGTTTTATATTTCACCCTGTCCAAAAGAAATATATAAAAATATGCAAAGAAAAAAAATTTAAAGAAGAAAACAAACTCAAGTGCATTACTTCTGAACCTATCCAGTTCTGACAGCCCTGGCTCCAGGTCTTGGTGCTGTTCTTGATGTAGCTCCGACCTGCTGTGGGCAGAGCTCTGTGTGGTCTCTGACTGCTGCTGGTCCATTAGCAAAATTATTGCAAGTTGCCCCTGCAGCCCTATTAGCCCCTATCAAGCAGAGAATTGCTTGCTTAGTCGCTGTCTGTGAGTATTTTGGTGACTCATTTATCAGCTTTTGGTGTATTTCAGATAGTAAATCACTTGAGCTTCTTACATACAGCAGGTTTTTTAAAAGCCTTATGATTTGCCAGACTACAGACTGTGACCCTTTTCTTTTTTTTTACTTCACTGGCTAATTTCTCCCATCTACATTAATGTATTTTTTCCATCAACTACATTCAATTTAACATGAACTTCAGTTCTTTACTATATGACCATCGCTATCTGGGAAATTTTTGCTGCAGCTGAGGAGTGATTTCCAGTGCTTTTAACACAAAAGGACAGAACACTGATGTTAATTAATTCTAAAGAGAGAGACATTTACAGATTGGGGCAGACTGAAAGATCCCCCATCACCAGCAGAACTATGCTCTAAAACATCTGCTCCTGACAGCAAGCTATGAATGGAAAAAAAAGAAGGAAAGAAATATTTCCTTCTGTACCCCCTTGCAGGGTGAGATTTTTTTATTTTATGAGGAATCATAGCCTTCCATGTCTTTATCTTGTTAACATGTCTTGCTTTTGTTTGAAAGACCAAGCTGTAAGTAATTATGAGCGCAAGATATTCAGGGTTAGCAAGGAATGCTGCAATCTTGGCTGTCTGGCTTCAGGGTTTGGGACTGGCAAGATCATATTCTTGCTACCTGCATCTTTCGGTGGAGTTGAGATTTTCTTTCATATCTGGGGACTGATTGCATCAGAGCCTAGCTTATAACCACAGAATTAACTTGCCTTTACCTAATTCAATCCGTAGCTCAATACACCCTGCTCACACTCTGTATTTCACGCTGCATTTCACCTTCACCCAGTGTCACTTTGTAGCTCCATGGAAGACTTTCCATTCATCTTTTCCAATACTCCTACTGCCTCTGCATTTTACTCATATATACTTATATCGTATAAACTATTCTCCTTCCACTTCTGTCTCAAAGTCCCCTCAAGACTGCAAACCCTTCCTCTCCTGTCCCTTCAGACCCTTATATTTTCAACAAAATAATGGTCATTGGAAAGAAGAACGAAGAGTATATAAACAAAACAATGATGATTATCAAGAAATACTGATTATCAGTAATAGTTGCTGTTTTAATTAATGTTTCATTATATATTTTAAAAATTTCATTGAAAGAAAAAAAAATATTGTCTTGGAGTCTGGCAGATGGACTGTGTCTGGCAGATATATGTGGACCCATACACTTACCAAGAACTGGGAGATGTGAGTTTAATACTACTCAGAGCAAAGCAGAAATTGTGTATCTGTTTCCTACCAAACAACTGCATAAAGTAACTCCAACTAGCATTATTTCATTTTTGATTAGATCATGAAATCAAGATGCTTTTTTCTCTCCCTCTACAAAGTTCATGGGCTCCTGTTTCACCTCAGGCTCTTTGAGGTCCACACTTTAAATTTCAATGGCCCAAACTTACTGTCAAGCATTAGATTGCACTCCGTTATTCCCTTTCTCAACTATTTTGTCTTCACTTTCAGGTCATGTCTTGTTCTACCCTTCAGCTGCAGATCCACGAGAAATGTTGCCATGTTGTCATGCACATCATTTACCACCCAAAAACAGTGCTGCAGTGGCTGCCTATAGGCATGTCCACCTGATGAAGTAATATATGTATGTAATATGTACATATATATGTAATACAGTAATACATGGATTTCCTATGCCTTCTTTTCCTTCTTCCTAATCACTTTCCATGAAAACTCAGTTCTTCTTCACATAAAACTTATGCACATCTACATAGCAGAAAAACTGGGACAAAACTGAAATCTTATTAACTAATGTAACTTGTCCAGCTGCTAATGAGAAGTTATGATTTCTGTAAATCATTCAGTATGTTGGAGCTGCCACCTGCACACATGCACATCAGCCAGGAGCAAAGCATACAGACCAATTTTCCAATGAAAAGCTTCATGGAGAGATGTTGAGTTGTCTGAGTTATTTGCTTCATCATAGATGGCCAGCTACTCCCCATGTCAGCTATTTAAGCCCCAGGCATACCCTCTTACTCAGCTGTGACTGGTCCTTTGCAACATTTCTTTTCAAAGTCTGACTGACTTGTTGGCTTTACCCTTCAATTAAAAAAAAATTAAAATCTGACATTAAAAGCCTTTTCTTGTTTAAACAGAGTTTTGCATGAGGAAAGTGCTGTCCAGTCCCATCTTGTATATGACTGGCATCTTTCCACAACTGGCCTTAGAGATCTCACAAAGACAAACCTCACATTATCATATTATTAACTATTATGAAAAGAGCAGCTGCTTGCAAAATTCAACAGCTTTGTGAAGTGTCACAGGCACTCAAGTGAAACATTTTGCTTGTGGAGGTTAGTACACTGTAAGTTCTTCACTGAGTGCTAGCTCAGTGTTTAGCCTGACAGTTGGGAAAGTGTGAGACAGTTAATTAGTACCCCCTAATTCTTTCAACAGAGCACTCAGAAACAAAAATTAATAATGGTGGGTTCTTTTTAACAGAACGTTCTGTCAGAGCAAAAAGCATTTGAGTGGCTACATGTGAACACTGTGATTTTAGTCTGTCAATGGCAGAAGTTGTAATATATGACCAATCTGAGATAATGTGAATAATTAAAAGAAATTAGCACAGAGATGATGAATAACACAAAGCAACAAAAAAATTAAACAACTTTGAACACAGAGAAACTTACAATGAGTGCAACCTCTTTCTGTACATTTCATTAATAGCAGAAACTATGTCAAAATCAGTCTTTTGCTGAACACTCCTCTTTTGCTCAAATGAAGTCAAACACTCTCTTTAAGTTACTTCATACCACTACGTTTCAATCTTCCTTTTGTTACCATGGCAAGATACCTTTTTCCCAGGAAATGCAGAACAGCAAATTAAAATAGGGCAGCAGGACCCCACAATAACTTATTGGCCCATTGTGCATAATATGGTCTTTCTGTTGCACTTCCTACAATTCAACCTAAAGTTTTGCTAGAGCTGCTTATTGCTTCATTTGAGCTTTTCAGGCTTTGAATGGTATTTTATGATATTGTAGAGGCAACAGCAGGGAGCTTTAATCTAAGCTAAGAGAGTCTCAGCAGTTCCATCAGTTTGCTCATGATGTGTTGCAGCCACATGCCTCCATGTAAGAAATAAATGTTTGAGAGGGTCTATTTAAAACCAAATGAACCAAACTAAATCAATTAGCAAAGCTGGACTTTAAAGCTTCTTCCATATTATTTGTTTACTGCAGTGTCATAGCATTTAAAGATCCTCGTGGGGAATCAAAATATAGAAACATTCACTATGGATAAGAAATGAGAAGAAAGCCAGAAGTGCCATCATTCAGACAGCAAGCAAGATAACCATCACTTGAGAATGATCAAGGTGGCAGTTTGCTGTGAAGTCATCTATCTCTGCTGGATTCTTCTCTAATGTTTGTGTGATTGACATTAAAAATCAGAATGGCTCCTACACAAACAGGCAGTTATGATGTGAAAATGATGCTTTTTCTGTTTGACTGTTAAATAGATGATACCGTTTTGTTCTAATGATCCTGAGGCTAAGATCAAAATTAGCCTCAGGATGCACAAAAAAAAAGAAAATAAAAGAAAATAACACAAACAAAAAAAGAAAATAAGTAGTTTTATTGTTTTCAAGGGTTTTTTTCCCTTAGTCTTTTCCTCTGTCTTTTAAATTGTCAAATAAATTAAAGAGGCTTTTAAATTGTCACGTAAATTTTACTTATTTAGACAGCAACCATGTCTTCTTGACATCTAATTCTAAATCTCATAAATGTATTTTAAAAGTAGCAATACATCAACATAATTTAAAATCAAAATTCAGATTAATAATCCCTTATGGCTAAAGGCACAACTTCACTCTCATATTGACTTTTAACTATACAATATTTTCTCCTCTTCCAGTTTCTCCAGCTAACAGGAAATAAAATTGCAATCTTCCTGCTGTTTTGCTACAAACGAAGAATTCAATAGACACTTTTAACTCACTGACCATCTCCTTGCAAATCAATCTGCCTACTGATCCAGAGACCAGGGATTCAATAAGAGGTGCATTTGGTTGACTGTTTTTACTTTTTATTACATAAGTGAAACCGAGGGACAGGAGAAATGCTAAAAGAAATAGTTTTGCTTGCTGAAACATATTTTCAAGCAGACTACAAAAAAATTGAGATTTTTTTGTTGTCCTATAGATAGATCTTCTTAATGACACACAAAGAATAAAGTCTTCTAAGGACTATAATATTAAATGACCATAAAACTCCAGAGCCAAGTTCATCCAAATATAACTTCAGTGGAGTAATGCAAAGTAATTGCTTACATGGAATTAAGAATTATTATTCACCTCATTTCTACAGATTACCTTTGATGCTCATGAATTCCTAAGATAAAAATAGCTGACTTCACCTCCTTCCCATGGATCACAAAGGAGGATTTCAGATTTGGTTCATATAAAACCATGCTATTAAATTCTTCCCATGAAAACTGCACTGATAATGATGAGGGTTTTTTGGGGGGCCACATTCCGTACATACAGAGACATGATGGAAGGAAGTAGCCTGTGTCTTTAGACACAAAGCAGTGTGAAATCTTCCTGCAAGGTAACAAACTCATGAAGGTGGTTTAGACCAAGGTCCATTGACTGTAAAAGTCACTTTCATGTAACTGTAATGAAAAGGACACTGGTCAAGCCATTGTTTAAAGTCTGAGGAATTTGAGAGAAATGAAAAATCAAAGTGAAGACTTTATTGCCATGTTTTGGTACTTTAAAAGCTGCATTTCTGATTTCTGATAGTCCAAAGTGCACCACAGTTCAGTGTAAACATTCACCTAGGCCAGGTGCATTCCAACTGAACAGGATGTCACTGGAGTTATTTTACAGTCCACTCCAGAGAGGCATGCCTACATTGCCCACATGAAGCAGTATTGAAGCAATTATGTTGTTCACAAGAAGGCAGACAGGTTTATTTCTAGGGGAAGGACACTCTAGAAATACAGGATCATTGGAGTGACCACTGCAGATGATCCAGATCTCCTCACACACACCAAGAGAACCTAAGGCAGTGCAGTAAAACCTGGAGTTAGAAGGTATATCACTCTTCAACATGGAAAGCAATTGAGAAAGCATTCTGAAAGTCCAATAGGTACACTGACCACAAAATACCTGCAGGATTGTGCTGCAACCAAAAGAAAATGCTCAGTCCAAAATAGGGTTGACATCTCTGTCCCAGGGTAAACAACCCTGCTTAACACAAGAACACTATCTTTAAAGGTAATTTTAGAGACCAAGATAAATCGCCTAAGATAAATCCATTAAAGAGATTCTTTGCAAAGTCTTGTCATTCGAAAAATTTAGAGAACCTGGTAATCTTATCCTGAAAGATAATTCAGCAATTTAAGTTAAGTAGATGCATTAAAACAAACCATATAGACATGCCAATTCAGTGAACCACTTTATGGAAAAAAAAAATTGGTCTCCTCTTTTTTTAATCATTGATAGTTATCTCTGCAAGCAAAAGAACAATTTACATTGAAAGCTAATTCTCATTTTAATGAAACTAATCAAACAACTTGTAACTCTGCAAAAGTTTATCCATGTTTTAACATTCTGTTGGGTAGTTCCAATGATTTAAGGGTAATTACTCATACAGAGTGGTCATAGAAGTCACATCAGTATTTTAACTGCACCTGATGTATATTTGTTAAAATACATGCTAAGGAGAGACTAAGTTTCATCTTCATAAAAAACAACAGCAACAACAAAACAAACAACAACAAAAAAAAACAAACAAAAACCAACAACAACAAGAAGAAGAAAATAACAACAACAACAACAACAAAAATACAGCAGTGTAACAGTGTTAGCAAAAGACTTGGAGTTATTTCCTGTGTTCACAGGAAGGTGGGCTCCCCCATGACCTAGTATTTTTCATCTCTGGCACCTGAGACCAGAGATGACTGCCAGACTGGTTCAGAGGTTCACAGAAGTTGTGTATTGCCAGTACACAAATTCATATCACTCACTGAAAAATAATAGCAAGAAGTTTAGCTAGAATGGTGAAAGCTGGTCCATAAAAATACAAATGTGGATTTTGTTCAAGTGCCAGGATAGTGAACAGGAGAGTAAATAGCACTGGCAAACACAGCTGTAGCAAGATATAGATGTGAATCCACAAAAGACAAACCTTGTCTTCAGATGCACTCAGTCCTTCCCTTCTCTTCCCTTGCATTTCCCCCATCCCCCATATGTTGTACTTAACATGCTCTTTCAGAATAAGACATTAACTCACCCCTTCCCATACTGAATTTTACAAGATTTGTTTCGGTCAGTAAAATTCTTAGTCAAAACAAAAAATCCTCAAATGCTAAAAAAAAAAAATCTCTAAAGGATTTATAGGGCTGTTTTGGTCAAGCTGATAATTTGATTACTTTTTTAATATTCAGAAAGCATAGCTGTGATGACTTCCAATTCTCACTCTGACAGAAATATGCACTTTCAGATGCACATTAAAACATTGGCTGGGTTTTTTCTATGCCATACTTAGATATGTGTAAGTAAGGGGCACAACAAAACTCATTCATCTAGCCTGGCTCTCCTTTGCTCAGGTCAGGGAACTTACCAAAATGCCCCAAACTTCCTTTCTTCCCAAGATAGGCACATTTCCTTCTAACTGAGATGCAGGGGCATGGGACAGATCTCAGCCCTGCTCACCAAACCAGAGATGTCAACAGCACAGCCAGAAGTGTGGGGAGCCCTCAGGACTGCACCTCCCACATGACACGGTTTTCCTGATTTGTAGCCATGCAACAAAGGTCTCCAGCATCGGGTTCTGGATATTGGGCTGGCACTCTACTTCATAACTGCAGTGTAAGCATTGCTCAATGCAGACACTGCCAGGCAGCACTTCAAGGCCTGTGCTCTGCAGGAGTTTGGATTAGGTACAGCACTTCTCTCTCACTTTAGGTTCTGTCAAGCCACCTCTAAAGATGCCCAAAACTACCCAAAAATGTTGACAGTCCATCCTGGCTGCCTTCCACTCACAGTTGCTGCTGGTTCAAAGCTTTCAAAATCCACCTGAAATATTTTGGGGTCTATAAATTATTTCTAAGTACTTACAAATAGAATTGCTGATGCTGTATCTGTTGCAACAGGAAAGATTAACACCCCTGCCCGGCAACCTGCACCTTTCCTGGTGTGGGAGAGGATGCATGAGGAGCACACAGTCCTTGTCCTCTTGATGTGTGGTGTGTCAGCTGTCAGAGTCATGCTATATTGTGCCATTTTAGTGTTTGCAGCCTTGGCTGTAGTGATTCTCTCTACATCTTTATGATCTTCATCTACATTTTTCTGAAAGAGGTATAAGGTGGGTGTGAAAACTGCTTTATCTCTGTGTGTTTTCTGACACCAAGTAGAGAAGAAAAGCCAAATGTCTGATCTTGAAAACACAGCAAAATTGGCCTGTGGCAGCTATTAGCACTGAGATTAGTTTAGAAATCTGGTAATCCATGACCCCTCCATGGCAATTACAACTGCCCTGATGTTCCATTAAGGTTTTCCTTCTTTGTGTCAGTGGGAGAAATATTCACTTAATGAACATACGAATCTGTCCTGCAAGAAAATGAAAATTAATTTTGATTTGGAGAAAAAAACATTCTGTTTGTTCTTATTCTTACCTTCCCTGCATAGGGACAGGAGTGAAATCCTTCCCCAGAGCAATGCAGTCATCCTCCTCTATTGCTGATTTTTCACACAGGGTCTGTGGCTCTCCAAGACTTGCTATCATGCCATGATACTCTTTCAATAACTGCATCTCGTTACAACTTCTGGTCACTGGTTTGGCTGCCACCTTTGCAGATAAACTGGTTTGATGTGAAGATGTCTGATTCAGCTCCATCTCTTCTTATCTAGAAACTGTACTGCAATCTTTGTTATCCAAGTATATCTGTCCTGGGGGGCGTTCTCCTAAAAAAGTGGAAGAAAATATACTAGGATGAAATTGAACTGACTCAATGTTTACTGCAGTACAAGCATGTTAAAAATGCCAATCAGATTTCTTTGGATGCATTTTTGGGTATTTCCCTTGTTCATTTATTTACACTAGGAATAATTCCAGTGTATTAAATATCTTTGCAACTTCAAAATTAGCCACTATAAGAACTGAATTAGATAACAGACGGGTCTTCTACTTTTTCCATGTCTACCATGATTTTCTCCCACAAATCTCCCAGTGACTTGCACTGACTTATCCCATAAAATAAGCCAAAATCATCTCTGTAACAGTGGCACAAGAGTCACTGCTGCAGAACATCTGCCCAGCTTACAAGAGCACTGCTTCACCATCACCATCACACAGCTTTTCTCCAGAAGCTGTGGTCGCAGCAGCCTCATGAAAGCCATGGCTCTCCACCAGCCCTTGTGCTCCCTCAGAAAGCCCCGTCCTGCTGCAGATCCACCACGGATGATGGACCCTCATTAAGCAGAGCAGGTACTTGAGATTTATGAAGACAGTGTGCCATTCCAGCAGTTGCCAGAGGCATTTATGAAATGTGAATCAAACCTTGATGAAAATGAGGTTTTATGATATGATTATTAATGGTAATTATAACAAAAAAATAGTGCATAAAAGTCAAAAAGCTTTTATATTCTCATCATTAAAATTCAACCTGAAAAGCTATAAGAACCACTTCAAAATCCCACAAAGTGCACAACTCAGACATGACGAATGAATTAAAGATCAGCCTGTCTTAAACACATGCTGTGGAGTTTAATCATGGGAATATTTCAGCATAAAGTGCCAAAGCCACTGCAGACGACAGCAAGAGCTCAGGAAACATGCCCGTCAGCCTCCAACATCCTTCTGGTGGGGGAGCACAGCCTTGTCAGAACACGTACCTGATCCTCCCTGTGGAGATCTCAGCACAGGACACTTAGGTACTCCTGCAGGGCTGTGGGGAAAAAATAGCACAATAACAGGCTCTGCTTCAGTCCCAGTGGGAGAAATCATTTGAAACAGAAATGACAAACAGCTAATTATGATTTCATGCAGATTTGAGCTCTCATGGCCTTGCAGATTAGAAAGGAATGGAAGTTACTGAAAAAAGACTGCACATACAAGCCACCACAAACACAGGTCTTAACTACAGGTAGGCTTGCTAACCAAATCTAAATCAGAAATTCCCCAGGTGGCATACCTTTCCCCAGTCCTGTATTTCTATTTCTTTCTATTGTCAATGCCCTTAGTTCTCATCTCCTAATATTTTTCACCTGTCCTTATAAGCAGATTGATAAACTTGATTCTGCCCATCATTGTACAGTAGCTGGAGTACTGTGTCCAGTCCTGGTGCCCACAATTCAAAAATGATGCACAGACTAGACAAGTCCAAAGGAGGGCCACAAAGGTGTTCAAAGAGCTGGAGAATCTGCCCTATGAGAAAAGACTATAGGATTTAAGTATTTTCCCCTTCAGGAAGAGAAGGCTCAAGGGGGACCTAATTGTATTTTCAGTAGTTGAAAGGTGAATACAAAAAAGACAGTCTCTCTCTTCACAAGCAGCCACATAAAGAGGAAAAGAGGCAATGGGTATGAATTGCATGAGGATAGGTTTCATCTCAATACAAGAAAGAAGTTTTTCACAGCAAGAATAATAGCAGTAACATCCCCACAGGTAGAGGTTTCATAACGGCAGATTTTGAAGGTAACTAAACAGACTAGATGATCTCATTGAGACTCTCACAAAAGGCTGGACCAGATGGTCTGTCAAGGTCCCTTCCAACATAAGTTGCTCTATGAGTCTATGATTAACAGCATGAAAAAGGTCAACATAAATAATTGTACTTTATTGGTTTTCTTGGAAGGGAGAAAAATGAAAGGGAAGGTAGGGAGAGTGTGGTAAACAACTGAAAGAAAGAAAGTAGCATCTATTGCTTTCACAGGGCTCCCATATTTAGGCCTAGTTAGCATACACCAAGAAACACTAAAGACAGTTCCATTTTCATTGGATTATACCTCTCCTCTAGATATTTCCATAAAGGCATGCCTGGTGAAAGGAGCACAAACCTGCGTGAAGTAAAACCAAACATGCTGCCACTAAGCTGGTCCAGGGCTTCTCCATGGCCTGAAAACCACAGAACTTTTATGATCAAAGACAAAATCCTGAGTGAAAGTCCTGGAAAGGCAGGTTTGCCACTCCTGCATGGAATCTAAAGCTGTGAGGTGTTGGGAGGGCAAGCACACACCACACAGAGGCCACCACTACCCCACCAACACTTTATTGTCACCTCTGCCCTACTGCCTGCTGCCCTACTAGGCAGCAGTTTTGCCTGTTCTAAAATTCCGAACTGTCTTCCTTCCAAAAAATAACTTTGAAATGCAAATACTTCCAATTCCAGCTAGAGGAGATAATTGCTTTTGTCATCAATCTCACTTTATATATTTACATACTGGTTTTATTAAGAGACTCTGCAAATCATAATAGAGATATCTGCCCACTTATTCAATTTTTCATAACATTTGGTTTGTCAGAGTTACTACTGTGAAAATACACAGATTTTGAAATTATGTCATGCTGTGGAAATGTTAAACCTACAGCAACTTAGGCTGTACTAGTTTTTAAAAGACAAAAATCTGAACACAACCTCTGAAATTGATCCTTTCTCACCCTTTAAGTGGATTTTTTTTATCTTGAGGTGAACAGGGACCAAATCAGACAGGCTCTTGTATGTACAAAGCCTTAGCTTGAAAGACATTTATTTTCAGAATTAACATCAATGAAAAAATAAAAGAATGTCAAGGACGAGAACCTTGAGAGAAAAATCTGATGTCTAGTTGAAAACCTATAAAAGTGCTTTATTGTACATTCACAAAAGCTTTGCAAAAGAAAAAAAAAATAACACAGCATCATTTTGCCACAAGAGGCGGGCTTGATTGTGAATGCCTATGTGGCTAAAACATTGCTAAGGCAACTATCTCCATGGTATCTAAGCTTCTAAGCATCAGTGCGTTCAAGAAATTCTCGAATGATCACATCTCTCTGTAGTTACAGAACTTCACTTTTATTGTTTCTTCTTTTCTCTTACCTTGCAATGCCTCCATCAACAATGAGACATAGGTGAGGTACTATCATGTGAAGGTAAGGAGAGATTTTAGCCAAGTCTATTTTGGGTACATTCTGGAGCTATGCATCTGCTAGAGTTTTTTAGCCACAACTAGAAATTGGTCCAGCAACCACCCATCTTGTGTTTGGCTAATACTGTGATAATAAATAAATTAAATAAATAAAAGGGCTTATACAGTATTTGAGCCACATTTATCATCCCTTTTCATCCCTTTAATCCCAGCCCAAGCAGCTGAACATCCACTTTAAAAGTACTAGTGGAGAAGTAATTTTTTCTTCAATGTTTTAGGTGCAAATAAGATCAACAGGTTATGTTATTTTATTTAAGAGGCTTTTTGCATTTAAAAGTCAAGAATTTAATCTTAGGGTCCATGAGGCTATGAAATATCACATCTGCTCAAGGTAACACCCGGAAATAATGCTTCCTGTCTTGCTCATCCTATTATTTATCAAAGCTCTTTTCCACCAAGACTGGAAAAAAAATATTTTCCCTGCACTGTCACCTTCCCATTGTCAGGCAGAAACTGAAATTCTAAAAAATTACTAGCTGAGGAGAGATGCATATATTCTATATATACATCCCTCGCCAGGCATGCATGTCCCAACAGCTTCCTCACAAGTCAGACAGCTGATACTGTCCCTCCTGTGGCAAAGACACCTGAAAGTGGTCACAGCAGCATGGAAGAGAGTTGTATTTAGCCTGAGGCCCATAGAAACAGAGCAAGGCTTTAGTGATGCAGCTCCGAAATCCTCCCACCGCAGGCTTATCTTCACATGGCCATTGACACACATAACCCTGGCCCTGCCATCCTGGGGACAGGTACATAAAAACTCAGCTGAAAACCTACCCCTAGAGTTACAATCTAAAATCACACACAGACACACAGACACAGACACAGACACACACACACTCTCTCTCTCTCTCTCTCTCTCTCTCTCTCTCTCTTTCCAGCAATGCCATTTCCAAAGCATTTATTTATATTTATTTATTTTGAGTAAAGGAAAGGTAGTGCAGTATCTAATGTTGACATGTTGCAAACAAGAATTCTTGGTATTTAATTGGTGTGTTTTCTCTTATAAATTGGAAGTGTTTCTAGATGTAGAAAAGTAGGAAGGCTGGTTTGGATACACAGAGTGTGAGAAATCCCTTTGACATCTAGGATTTTGCAGTTTGTTCCAGTGCTGCTGTTTTCCACAAAACCCTGCCTATCCTACATGTATGACCCCCATTATCTCATAGGGTGATGTTACAGATTGCAGATAAAAAAGCTGTGCAGAGCAGACCTCTTGCATGACTGGGAAGACAAGAGGGCATGATGTACACAGCAGATTGTCACTACTGACTCTTCCATGTTTTGGGGGTTGTCTTTTCTTGCTATCCACCAGCGGCAAGAGGAGCAATGGGGGTAAACCTTTCTCATTTTGCACCAAACATACAAATAAGACTCTATGAAGCTCCCGTCTAAGATTCCTGTTTAAGACTCCCCACTTTTGTTCCCCATGAATTCTTGGCCCGGGGCTGCAGGGAGGGCTATATAGCAGGTGAAAGCAGGGATGATGAGCTATTAAAAGCTTTGTCTCCAACAAAGAGACGAAGCAACAAGAAATAGTTTCAAGCTGCTCCCAAGAGAGCTGTTCCCAGATGGTGGTTCCCAGGCATACTCAACACTTAAAGTCCTGATATTCTCTCTCTCACTGGGTTTTAAAGCGTTTCAGATACCACATTTGCAAACTAGCAGAACTTAACAGCTTCCAGCAAGTAGCTGCATTTCCTTAGTCAAAAGGGGTTTTTGCCTGAGGGCAGTTTATTTTCCTAATCCATGTACTAGATGCTGAGACTTACTGGATGTGGGGCAGCATGGAGCCATTCCCTGTGACCTCACATTCCATGTTGATCTGGGATCGACATTCACTTATCCAGGAAAGTGAAAAAGGGACCTAGCTGCATCACCTTGAGGGCTTCAGCAGAAGACCCTAGATGACCAAGGTGGTCTTTGGTGCACTTTAGTGCCTCCCTGCAGATGGGAGGCAGCCTGTGCTGGAACAAGGCTCTTAGGGATTTCCCAGCTCAGCAAGAGCAGACCTTACTGATGAGAGCCTGCTGTTCAGACCCTGCTGTTCAGACCTTGCTGCTGTGTTAAGGCAAGAGCCTCTGGTGCACACAAGGCCTTGGCTTCATTAGTGCCTGGTCTGCTCTCAGGGCTGATGGGGATCCAGCACCACAGCTCCACCTGAGGACTCTGAATAAAACAGGGCTCAGGAGTAACCTTGAGGTGCTCAGAGCCAAACTCAGCCTCTGCAAAGGGTGAAGTGCCCGGGTCTCCTGAAGCTGCTGTAATCCAGCAGCTGCTGAGCCTGGAGACCTGGCATTGCCTCCTGGGGACTGGCATTCCTTATCTCCCACAGAACTCAGAGAGGCATGGGAGTGGAGGCCTTGCAGGATGGAGGTCCCTCACTGCAGTGAGGTGGTGGCCGGGCTAGGGAGCCCTGAGGAGGGAAGGGAATGTGTAAATTGGGATGAGATTAGAATAAGTGGGTCTGCACCAGAGGGGCAGTGAGGGAAGCTGAGGCTTTGACAGAGTGCATGGACGGAGTTCAGGGGCTTATTGTACAGACATGATTCAAACAGCTGAAGAGGGGAGACCATTTGCAAGAAGAAAACAAACAAACAAACAAACAAAAACAAACAAACAAAAACCACACACAAAACCAAACAGAACAAACAAAAAACCCATCTACATAACATTGTGACAAAACCTCCCACAAGTCATCAGCGGGCGCAGGCTGCCGCCTGCCGGCTGCCTGACCACAGGCCAGAACCGGTTTTCCCAGGGAAAAAACTCCATAAACGAGTCCAATTTTAAAGCCGAGCGTCAGAGGAGTCTCCGTGCTCCCGGGCCAGGGGCGGATGCAGCACCTGCTTGATGGTACATGGGTAGACCATCTGTAATCAGTCAGCAGGAGCTGCTCCTGCAGGCACGGGAATGGTCTGACAGAACATCCCTTCGTGTGCAGGTGCAATGGGAAGCAGGTTGCCTGTATCCTACAGGGAACTGACAGCAGTGGCTCACACACAAGCTACTGCATTCAGGCTAGCCGGACCTTAAGAATTTCACGGAATCACAGATCAGTTTGGGTTGGAAGGGACTTTAGGAACATCTAGTTCCACCCCCCTCTCATGGTTAGGGGCACCTTCCACTAGACCACGTTGTTCAAAGGCCCATTGTCCTAGGGTGATGTTATGGTGTTTCTATCTCCAATCGTGTGTCCTGATTATGTTTGGTATTATGTCCTGTGCTTCCAGGACTGAGTCTGAGAGTGAAGCTTTGTTTTGTCTTGTTATCAGCCGGCTCACCTCCCCCATGGTCTATGTTTAGGAGAGGTCCTGGAAGCACAGGACATAATACCAAACATAATCAGGACACACGATTGGAGATAGAAACACCATAACATCACCCTAGGACACCCATCCAACCCGGTACTGAACATTGCCAGGGATGGGCACCCACAGCTTCCTTCGGCAACCTGTTCCAGTGCCCCACCACTCTCATAGTGAAGAATTTCTTCCTCATTTCTAATCTAAACCTACTCTCAGTTTGAAGCCATTCCCCCTTGTTCTATCGCGACATGTCCTAGTACAAAGTCTCTCCAGCTCCCTTTTAGCTCCTTTGGGTACTGGAAATTGCTTTTAGGTCTCCTCAGAGTCTTCTCTTCTCCAGGTGGAGCAACCCGAGCTCTCTCAGCCTGTGTCCATCAGACATGCTCCAGCCCTCCAGCTCCCTGGAGCATCTCCATGGCCCTTCTCTGGATTCCATCCAGCAGGTCCATGTCCTTCA
This sequence comes from Sturnus vulgaris, assembly GCF_052056855.1. NCBI lineage: Eukaryota > Metazoa > Chordata > Aves > Passeriformes > Sturnidae > Sturnus > Sturnus vulgaris. The sequence continues at coordinate 86,765,707 of NC_142244.1, read as the reverse complement.
TATGCTGGAGGCCCCAGAACTGGACACAGTGCTCCAGGTGATTTTTACATTCTAAGGGGTCTCTTCTGATTCAGCAGAAGATGGTAGAGATTCACACCATCAGTTGGGTATTAAGTGATCATCCTGTTCAAAGAGTAATTTCCCCATTTAAGCATTGCCCTATGCAAAAGATCGTCATAAATTAGGATTCTTTGAGGGTTGGTTTTGGGGATTTTTTACTTTTTTTTAAAGGAAACCCCCTATCCTTGAGTGTCTATGTGCCAAATACTGGGTCTTGTTCAGTATTTAATTTAAAGAGTTGGTTTAGGGAGTTCTTTAGAAGGAGCCTTTGCTGAAGGAAGAATGTAAATGAAGAACACAGCCTGGACTTTAGGAGCAGGGAGCACTATAGGAATAATGATAATCAAACAAGCAAAAAAAAATCCAGATAAAATAGTAATTTTCTTCTTCATTTCTTATTACATCTGCCAAAGAGGTCACTACAAAACCCATTCATATAGACTTTTAAGATATCTAATCAGATACAGATCAATTGCAATATGTTCTAAGGTTATCCTCCCTTTTATCACCACCTTTACCTCCTAGGTCCCTGGAGATCCCGTGGAAGGAGACAGGCACTGACCACCCAACCTCCATCCAACTGGCCTGAGACAGAGTCGGTGCCCCATGCTTTAGAGTATTCTACCTGACCAACAAAAGACTTGGCGATTTGGGGGAGATATGTGTTGTAAAGACATCTCAGCTTTGGGGACCCAATTTCCAGAAATGTCACTAGTCTAGATGGAGTCAGTGGGAACTTAAGAACTGTAGCACCAAGTAAACCAGTTACTGGGACCAGCTCAGGGGCATGGTCCTTTGAAGACTTACTGAATGCTGTCACATCACTGAGCCAGTGCATATACTGAAGTAAATTTCTTGCTGATAAGCTGAGCAAGTAAAGGAGGAGGAATGGCGAACATCACTATTAACACAACAAGCCACTGAACTTGTTCTGCCAGAGCTATTCAAGTGTGGTAGTTGCATCATCTGTTTCCAGGATCTGTGAGGCACCTTCACTGGAACCAAAATGCTGCCCACAGCTTAAGACAAACAGGAGAGAAAAGCAGCTAAATACTATAAACTATAGTTTATGGGCCCAGAGATTCAGGGGGCTCTGTTAGAAATATGCTGTCAGGAGGAGAATGGTGTAACTTTGAAATAGACTTTTTTTTTATTTAGGTCCTGCTTTGGGAAAAAAGAGAAAGAGACACAGACAGTAGAGGTCACATTCAAAATATAGCTGGAGACTCTACAGCATGTGTAGCTTACTCTGATTAGAAGATGTTTAAAAATCAGGCAGTTATGAAAGGAAAAAGACTCAGTCTACTTCCCGTCATGACCCAAGTGTAAACCTCAAGAAAGTTTTTTCTCTCCTTAAGCTATGCTTTTTATGCTATAAAGTTAATGTTTCTGTATTTCCTTAAAAATATGATAAGTATACCACATCTCAAGAAAGATAAATAGCCTGCTGAGGTGTCCAGGGCCTTTCATGGCACCTCTGTGCAAGAATGTGAAATGATTCACACTCATGAGTGAAAACTTCAGCACTCTAACTCTGCTAGAGGACTTTTGAGAGCTTTATAATACTTCTCTTTTGCACTTCATTACCTTTCCTTACATGGTCATGGGAAGACAATGATATCTCACATTCTTAGCTCGCGTTGAAGAGCTTCTATGAGTAACTGCCAAGGTCTCAAGGTAGAGACAGGCAAAAAATGCCCAACCCTGCAGCTTCTGTGAGGGTCTTCAGTCTCTGAAATCTTTCACTACTTTGAAATCTTCAATATCTTCCAACACGTCTTTATTGATTAGTACAGACTGATTATGTTAATTTTAGGCATGTCAGTACATATATGCATGAGTATATAGCAGTGTTCTGTCCTGTTATTTGGTGCATATGAAGGTATTTATAGTTTCCTGTCTTTTAGTTAAGAGCAAGACAATAAGAAGAGGTTAATTAGCTGACACTGTATTTGAAATTGTTAAAATTAGCCTGGTTAATTTCTGCTTTGTTTCAGAAATAAAAAATTAGGATGACAAGTGGAAAAGGAATATCTTTACTAGGGGGAGGGTGTGGAGGAGTTTCTTAGCTTTATTTTTCTAATGAATATTTTTCTAATAAATATTAAATGTTCATAACAAATTAGTCTTCAGACATTCAAGCTGAACATCAAAATCCTAAAAACAAAGTGCAAGGAAAAAATGTGTTACTGCCTCCTGAATAGCATGCCTAGATGATTGTTATTCCCACAATGTCAATTATTCTTATGTTTAACTTGATAAACTGCAAGTGCTTGAAATTGCTGCAGCAGCTAGAATACTGATACACAATAGGGGTTCATGTCACATTTCTCCTGTCTGCTTTTAGCCTAAATTTACTTCATAGAAAAGGTGATGAAAAGGAGTCTCTGCACACACACAAAGGAATTAGAGCCTCCATATGCCTTGGCAGCTGTATGACGGGAAAAAGATGCTGCCAACAGGTGCAAAAGAGTATAGTTCAGGATATTGCTGGTTTCTCCTTTATTGCAAACATGCCACAAAGCAGAATAAGACTTTTTCCTGGAGGACCCAGGTGCAAATAGAGGTAACAGTGGAACAGATTTGAAGTTTTCAGCTGTCCTCTTTGCCCTAGTTTTATTAGGACTTTGGTTTGTGAAATGCCCATTGGTGCAGCAACTATTTCAAGTGGTAAAAAAGCCGCATACTACTTTTGATTATATAATTGTACTTCTGAAAATTAATGTACAATTTCCATAGCCTGATAATACGGCTGGAGTTTTTACTTCACTGCAGGTAAAAATAACATGATTTGTTGACACTGACCATAATACATCCAAGATAATTAAACCAAAGAGGCGACATTAAGGGACATAAGTATTTTACATAGATTCATTTCCATATTCAGTGCCCAAAAAATGTTGCAGGTTTTATTTACTTTAAAAAAAATTGCTTTATCTATTTAAAAAATTGTTTCCTTCCTGTACTAAACAATTTCATGGCTATATTCAGAATATAATTATCACTACAGGACAAAACTATTTCCTATTTTACATTTATTTTTGCAATTAATACAAAAATAATATTCTTCTGAGATAGTCATGGCAAAAAACAAAGCATTCCGGGAGCCAGACAGTGACTTTGTAAATGGATGTAGCTGTACTCTTTTCAGACATCAGTAGTACTTCTTCTTTCCAGACAGTCAAACGGATTTGGTTCTGCTCCCATCAAATTTTGCTTTGATTTTAGCCAGGCAGGAATCAGATCCAATTGAGATAATAAGTCTGTTTGGATTAAAAATTTCAATGGTATTCTAATAACTTGTTCTGGCATAAATCAAAAACAGACCGACCTTACATTGAGCAAGCAAGGATGAAAATGAAAACAAACCCATTTAGATTTTTCTTTTTTGGATTTGGGCACTCTGTTTGCACTCTTCTGCTGAACAGAGCTTTTTACCCCCATCGTTGCAAATGAACCTGCTTTTATGCACATCCATATTTCTTAGATGCAAATGCTCATGCAAGAGAAGGAAACACAGCATCCTCAATGAAAACTGGTGTGTTGTTGAGGTCACTGGTTCATGTTATAGTCCTGAAAAATTCATTATCTCCTTTCTCAGCTATAAAGCATTCTTACAAAACCAAGAAGCTGAAAACACATACTCTGTGAAACTGGCAGCTTTCTGGAGTGTTAAAGCTTACGACAATCCAAATCCAAGCTAAAATGTATGGAATGTGAGCCTTGCCTTAGGGCTTTATCCAAAATACACTGAGATTAGGGAGAGTCCTTCCACTGACTTCACTCAGCTTTGGATTGAGCCTTTCAAAGATGTAAAACAGAGGCTTGACATGCTTAGATTACGGATGAGGTTTGGTTACAAAAAGAAATTGTCCAAGTTCAAAACTCAAAAAGGAAGCTTAACTAATGGCATCTCAGGGCCAGAAGGTGAAAATTACACAGAGAAACTGCACCCTTCATGTTGTCAAGCTAGCAGCATGAACAGAGGAAATGTGACAAGGAAAGGACACTAGAGCAGCCTCACCCCTCAGAATGAGTAGCTATGTTCAGATTGATGTATTTCCACTTCCTAAGACTGCTCCCTGCCTACGACAGTGTTCTCCTTCTCCCTCACCCATGGACAACAATCTTCTCATGTTGATGGGAATGTGATTATTTTACTTAGGTGAATTGTGAATTATTTTATTTAGGTATCCCTTGGAAGAAGATGCTTCAAATTTAGCACAGAAGCAAAACCTTCATACCACAGTAAATAAGAAGAGCAGTAAAATCTCTTTCTGTTTAAGTAATTTAAATGTTCAGCAACTGAGGATTGGTTTAAGCATTTAAGAGGAGGGAGGGGGTGAAGCCACAGCCTAGCAGCTGCTGGAGGGTGGAATTTTCTATTCCCTGCTTTACTATACATTTAAGCTTGTCTCAGGGCTAAGGTGTACCTTGTCTGCCAAATAACATTTTTCCATCAGACTTCATTCAGGAAAGCTATAAATTATTTTGATACTTTGAGGAAATACATTATTGTAGGAAGAGGAACAGCCTCTGCTGCTCATCTCTCACACTCAGCACACCTGAGTGTGTTTTCCTGAAAGGGGAATGAGGGTGGCCTCTCTGTTCAGATTTTCTAAAGCAAGCTGCCCCTAGTGAGTGATTGTGTTTGTTGGCTCATGGGAGACAGTGAGTTCCTGGGCAGAAAGTTCACTGCACAGGAGTGTCATTAGCGAGCCCTTCTGTGAGTCATTCCAAGTCTCCAGAAGGTCTGCAGCAGGAATGCATTTCTCAAGCAGCTGCTGAAAGATCTGAGAGAAACTTGGCTGGAAGAACAGCCACATGATCCTCCAACCCCTCGAGTATTTTTTGCTTTCAGACGCTAAGTCCAACGTGACATGACAGCCTTACACAACCAAAACCTTACCATCAACCAACAGAGTAAGTGACAGCTAAACAGAATGTGGAAGGAGATACTCACCAACCTTTCCCTTTCTTTATTTATGCTTATCAAAGCTTTTTAGCCTCTAACAGTTCGGGTGGAAGTGAAAGCATCCCACAGTGGCTCTGGCTGTGGTGCAAGGTAGCACACCAGCTGCCAGCAACTTGTCCTGAGCATGCATGAACACTGTGAACATGTCATGTCAGGGCAGATCTACAGGCACAGACAGCTCTGGGCTTTTGAAAACTTTGGATGAGTTTGTTTTATCTCTATCTCTAGCCCTTCAACATCACACTATCCCTTTAAAAATACCTATTGGAATATAGCCCCTGAAAAATATAATTTGCAGGTCATAGAGCTCAACAGAGAGGTGGAAGAAACTATCACCTTGTCATGTGACAATTGGTGTCACTCTGCTCTTGGTCCCTATCCTTATATTCTGGAGATGACACCCTATTCCCACTATGACATACAGGTACCAATAAGAGGAAATGAGATAAATCTATAGGGCCTGACATTCATGTTAATGGCTTTGCTCCCAGCCAGGAAGCTGGAGCTAGATATAGTTGCACTTACTTTAAATCCGATTTTCACAGTCAAAGTGGTGTAAATGAATGCTAGAGTTGGTGGGAATAAGGACTATTATCTTCAGAAAAATAAATTGATCTCTCTAAAATTCACAGAATACAGATTTTTCTTTATTCGATACAATCTGGAAATCTTACCCTAGCAGTGATAAGAAAGTGGAAGACAATGACTAGATAATATTGCGCATCCCAAAGTCTTTAATTTAATGTATCATTCTTCAGGAGATCTGAAGATATTATGTATTATTCAAAGATATGTATGAATTTCACATCAAACAGCAGATATTTGTCTCTTTTACTCCATACACAATCATTGCTAGAGTATGGATAATTGTTAGATAAAATAGTCTTCTTTGGATTTATCAAAGTTTACAAAAATTTCCTCGTCGTAGAAATAGTTCTGAGTTAACAGAGCAACAAAGAATTATAAATAATTAACTTCTTCTGACAGCCCAGTAGTCTGTATTTTAAAACAAAATATCAGTTATTTGAAAGTAAATCAAGTCTCTTTGGTACTCAGAATTGCAGCTCAACTAATGTATTTTTAGTATAGTCCAACATTCTTTGAAAGTGTCCGTGAAATGTGTTGCATCCAAAATGACAAACCTTTTTTTTTTGGGGGGAGGGTTACTTTAAAGCAGTCTTCAGGTAAACACAGAATAATGTGATTACCAACAAAATCAATTCGTTTCTCATCTGTTTAATTAAAGCCAAAAAGGTTAGAGCTCTGGTTAATTTCTACAACAGAGTATAGTATGTGGCTGAACAAAACCAATATACATGAGGAGGGGAAAAGCTGTCTACAATGTGCAAAAGACTGATAAATATATAGAACCCATTTGTAAAACAACAATATAGCTTTGTTCCTTTCAAAATTTAAGGAAAAAAAGTAAAACTTTTTTAGCCCAAATATTGCTGGAACTGGTGTGAGAAGTTTATCTTTGAGAACACAGACTCCTAGTAGTTTAGGGTTACATGCCCTAAAATTATTGAGATACCTTTGCTTAATGGGCAGAAATGTAATTTAAATTTTTATGACTGTAAACTGTTTTTAAAGCAAGTATTCTGGGCCCATTCAGAGAAAACATCTCTGCAAACAGACCTTTGTAAATAATAAGTCCAGGAACAAGGATGGAAGTCTTTTTACAGAAAAAAAAATTAAAAATGAAGCTATATAGCAAAGAGCTGTGGCCCTGCAAAATGGTCTGGCATTGAACAGACAAAACAAGGCTACAATCTCCTGCCACATGTAGCAAAAGGACAAATACAATCCCTGAAGGTGTAAGTGGGGGTTGAGATTGTTTTCTCCCCCTCCATATAAGAATTCGTTACCCACCAAGTTCTGGGTAAAGTTCTGGGGTTTGCATCTGGAGAATTTGGAAGGACGGAGGTATTATAGGGGAAAAAAACAAACCTTCATGAAAATAATTCAAGGGCTTGAGAAATGCCATACCACAAGAGAGATTGAAGGTATTCCATCTGCTCCCATTTTTCAAGGAGAAAAAAAAAAAGGATGTAGCAATGACTCATTTACTGGGCCACCTTCATAGAGACAAAACATCTGGTTCTAAAAGGGTCTTGAACTTAGTGGAAAAGGCATGACCCAAAGTGAAGGCTGGAAGCTGAAGCCTAATAAATTCAAACAGGATTAATTTTTTTTAAGTCATCACACTGATTAGGTACTGGAACAAACTACTGAGGACAGCAGCCTGGCAATGTCTTCTGGACTGCAGTTATCAGTGGGACATCTGCTTAGACAAGGCATGACTTTCAGTCCAACACTTGGGAAACTGGCTGAAATGTGCAAATGTGCGATAAGAACGTGAGAGATGGAGTCAAGATTCCCCCTTGAGCCCCAAATGCTATGAAAGTACAGCTGTACAGATTTGCTTTTGGTCCATGATCTCAAATTCATTTGAGGTTAATTTTCCAGCTCAGGAAGTAAATCAGCCTCAGTATCAATTGGAATTTGGTTTTCTAAACCTTAGCTTTGCAGATCTCTGATAGCAACGAGGGAAAATAGAAATGGTTATCACAGCAGAGAAAAGTTGTTTCAAAAATCCTTACAGTAATCTGTTCCTTTTGGACCTATAAAGCCTTAGGAGGCTTAGGTGAAAAAAAAAAGTATCTAATTATTGAGGAGGGGTTTTTGTACATTTACAGCTTTTAAAAGCAATGCTTCTGCCAGCAATTTTCATTGAATACTATTATATATAGAGCCACTCAGCAATGAAATAGGAAGCTGTAATCACACTCTATATGCTTTGCCAGCCCTTGACATAGGCTGAATGTCTGAGAGGTAATGTATTCAGACTATCTATTTTTTTTCTTTCTTAATAATAATAAAAAAAGATAATAAAAATCTGTCTTCAGAATTTCTCTGTAAAAGGGGAGAACTCATTAGCTGAGCGACACACAAAATGCAGAGAGCTTATTATTCTTTTGTGATGAAGATACCGAGTTTAGCCAAACATTGTATTTTAATTGGATTTTCCAGCAGTAAAAGTAGAAGACTCTCAAAATGAACCCTTCAAGGGAGGAGAGGAATGACTCTGCTCTTTCCCTTTGAGCCCCTGTGCCCAACGGGATGTCTCTGGGTCTTTGGCCCCAGTGGATTGGCTCATTTACCTTCCCTCGTAGAGGAGGTAGCTGATGGTAATGATGATGATGATGATGCCTGCAGCCTCCCCTCCCGTCCTATCAGCCCCAAGCTGATGAACCAACAGAAATGTTTTCAAATAGGTAATGCCAGAGAGGCACTTGGTTATGTGCTCCTCTTGTCAGCCCAAATCTTGTTTCAAAACTGAAAGGCCTCATGCTCTGTTTCTCTTGGAAAGCTGCTAAAAGGGACGCTGTGCCCAAGGGGAGCTTTCAGGGCTCAGAGGGACCCTCAGACATGTCCAGGTAGGGTCCCACCCAGCATCCACATGTGCACAGATGCTTTACTGCAGCTCATGCAGGGACTGCCCAACAGCCTTGCAGAGGATGTCACTGACTCATGCTGTGGTTCTAATTCTCTGTATGGCATAATAAGGTATTCTGGAAAATGAAAGTAGAGTGTCTTTTCTTCCTTTTAACACTCCAAGTATAGGTAAAAAGCTCATGGCAATCTACTTTCTTATGTAACTTTAACATCTTTTACTCTTTAATGTCCCTTACAATGACAATGAGATTGAGTATTCCCTCAGCAGGTCTGCAAATGGCACAAAGTTGAGCAGTGCAGGTGACACAACAAATGGAAGGGAAGTCATCCAGGGGAACCTGAGCAAAGCCTGAGAAGGGGGTCATAAAGAACCTCATGAAGTTCAACAAATGCAAGTGCAAGGTGCAGCACCTAAATCAGAGCAGTCCCAGATAGAGGATAGACTGAGAGAATGAGTCTTTGAGAGCAACCCTGTGGAGAAGGACTTGCAGGTTCTGGTGGACAAAAAGCTGGACATGACTGAGCAATGTGCACTCACAGCTCAGAAAGCCAAATATGTCCTGGGCTACATCCAAAGCAGCGTGGTCAGCAGGTCAAGGGAGGGGATTCTGTCCCTCTGCTCTGCTCTGCTCTGCTCTGCTCTGCTCTGCTCTGCTCTGGTGAGACCCCACCTGCAGTGCTGAATCCAGCTCTGGGGTCCCCAGCACATGACAGACATGGGAGCAAGACCAGAGGAGTGTCAGAAAAATGATCAGAGGGCTGGGGCAGCTCTCCTCTGAAGACAGTCTGAAATGGCTGGGGTTGTCCAGCTTGGAGAAGAGAAGGCTTTGGAGAGACCTTATAATACCTTGTACTACTTAAAGAGATCTTATAAAATTGATGGAGAGAGACTTTTTACACAAGCCAGAGATAGGACAAGGTAGAATGGTTTTACACTAAAACCACTAAGCTTCATTGTATTTCCTACATGCATGTAAATGAATTGGTTTAATATTATTTAATTTGGACCATTTAAGTTAGTGAAGCTAAAGCTTGTGTGTCATGACAGAGTTGAGTCTTAAGCTATAAACAGTAAGGTAAGAAAGAGATGCAAAGAGGGGCTATGAAGAACACTGAGAGGGAATGGAAAAAAAAAGAAACTGCTGACATGCAGGAGTTTCATCAGGATCTTATCAGACATGTAACTCAGGATGATTTCCTTACCACTTACCTTGCCAAATACACAACTTCAAGCACTTGAACGGCCTCTATGTCCAAGATTAGAAAAGGACCAAGTATGAAATCTGATGCACAGAAAATGTTAGCAGAAAAGTGTATTCTCATAGCGTTAATGACCATATAGCCTCTGTAAAGATATACACTCTGAAGTTATAACCTTCATATATTGGGCACATATGGGTGTTAGCATGTGGGTACACAATACCAAAGATGTCCCATGCTGGCTGGAGAGAAGTGACCAAGTCATGCAAGTCATTCTCACCTACCTGCCAAGAATTTCTTTGAAAACAGGAAAAGGAGTGTATGAGGAGTGTCTTTTGATATACCAGCTCCTTGCTCAACACCAGACCAAGGTGTGATTGCATGTAAAGTTTTTCTGTTTTTTTGATGACTAGTTGCCATTTAGATTATTGAGAGACACTCTGGACTCTACCTAAAGCACTTTGCAGTGCCACTGCAAAGCAAGTTCACGTGGTTTCAGGGTTTCAGAGGCTTTGGGTTTTGATTAGGAGTTGGAATATCAACTGCATTTGAGTGCATCACACACAGAGAGGGTAAAAGGGAAGCAAAATCTGCTTTCAACATGGCAAAAGAGAGATATTAGACAACTGACCCAGTAAAGAGAGAAGCACACCATTTCTTCTGGGCTGGAAAAACACCAGGAGGAGTCAGGAACGGAAGCACATTACAATATCTCATATATCACCCTGCACTGGCTTTATTCCAAATAGTAATAAAAGAGGACAAAAGTACTTCCCAAGCCATCTGTGGCTACACCTGTGTTAGTTATTGGTGTGGCACAATAAGAATGAAGCTATAGGGTGAAGGACTGGTGCTGAAGACCTAAACTGTACACGATTTGCATCTCAGAAATCTTTAGTGTAGACTGTCCCTTGTGTGGTCCCATGGACCTAGCAGTGGTGAGAGCACATCTCTAGGTTAAATCTTAGCTGAAGTAAAGTTTGTGCACTCTGAGACTGTTCCCCCGCCACAAACGAAAGCACAGCACTGGGGGGTGCTGTGGAGATTCGGATCAGACACACATTTCTAATCCACCTTCCAATGTGCCCAGTAAGACTGGAACTGGCATCCACGAGTAAAAACGGAGGAAAGGAAAATGTGTGAAAGTTTAGCACTCACATCCCAAAGAGAAAATACTACAAAGACAAACTTGCAACTATAGACACCACTATTTGAGAACTCCTGAATAATTTTCCTCAAGGATGGATTGAAACAAGTCTTCCTGTCACCTCTGGCAGATCCAGCTGAAACTGCCATGAATGGTGTGGAAAAGTTCACCGCTTAGTGGGTTTGAAGAGCTAACAAGGACAATGCACAGAAAACATTAAGGACAAAAACAAAACTCCTTACCACATGGTACATTTAAAAGTCCACATTAGATTATTCATTGATACCAAAGCCCATATTGTTCACTGAAATTACTCAGATTCCTCAAAAGAAAAATGTTACAGCATTGTACAATGCTCAGGAGGAAACGAATGCTCCCCAACAGCCTGACATGAAATGCTAACGCATCACAGATCACCAAGGTTACAGACGTAGAGCAACATCTCTTAAATTCTTAAAACAAGTAAGAGTTCTAAGTCTAGATGGTTGTGTATGTGTGATTGTTATATCTCTTTTTTCAAAGATGCTTCTCTGAGTCTAAATTCACATTTACTTGTTTTAAACTCCATTCATTTCCTGTTCTTTCATTTTTACATAGCTAGGAAAATTGCTTGGAGGCAGGCACAAGCATGATGCACTAGCTGCTGCCCAAACTTGCATATGAACTTAGAAGCCTGCAGCCGAACAAAACAACAAGTACACAATGACACAAGAAACTCTTTCATTCCCTTCCTCTGTTGAAATATTTGCAAAAATATTTCTACTTCAAAACATGTACATTAGAGTGTAAGACAGTCATTAGGATAAGTGATTGTGTCAGGATGTGGTCTGTGGAAGAAAAACCACAGCAAGATTAAAGGTAAGGCGCTACTTAGCAAATTTGCTCATAGATGTCCAAGGCCATACTTAGAGACAGACCATCCCAGAAGCTGCTCAGAGCTACATCCCCTCTGCCTTAAATCCCATAGCCTGCCTTCTGCAGTCTACAGAGACTTGCAGCTCTTGAGCAAGTAGCTTTGTTCTCCTCAGCCCATTGGACTTTCAGGGCACGAACAAATCCAGACACCTGTTGAACCCATGAAATTACCAACTATCCACAACTTCCTGTTACAAGGAGCTCCTGACCCATGACACTTCATTGTAAGTGATATTTTATTAGAATAAGGCTTTTCCCAGACAACTGCAAACATTCTAGTTAAAAACAAACCAAAAGAGGGGGTCTTAAGTATCAAGAAGACCAAAGGTTTCTTGGAAATAGAGAGAAGCTGGGTTAAAATATCTGGTCCAAAACTAGATTTCATTTGAATGTCCCACCAGACCAGCATCTGACTTGATGTTGGATAGTCTACTGCTAATATGTACTATTACAAGCTGTTGAAACTATATCAGTTTCTGCAAATTGCCTGACCATAACAGTTTCTGTGTATCTTTTGGTTCTTTTGACAGCCTGTGGTCATGGCACTAATTTCCTGTGGGTACGATGAAGCTTGAAGTTTCTTTCTTCCCTGGAAGATCAGAAGCCATCGAAACCCCACTGTGAAGGAAGACACAGAATCAAGAAGTCTGATGTCAAGTTTGGAAGGCCCTTTGCAGAATGCCTAATCCAGTCCCTGCTGAAACCAGTCCTGGCTTCAAAGTCAGCCAAGGCAAATGATAGACCACAATACTATTAGCTGGTGTACCCAAAGCAGCTCAATGTTTGGTCCAGGCACTTCCTGAGCATGTGAACCCAATATGAGAAGGGATTGGGCTCCCAGTAGCCAGTAGGTTTATGGCTCCTGGGAGACACAGATAGGAAGTTTATGTATCTTGAGGCCAAGCTCAGCACAACCACGAGAACGTCTTTTATGGAATATCCATGATGACTCCTATTTCTGAATTCTTTATTTCATCTTGACATCAATGGCAAATGTTTCTGAAGTGTCACAATGTCTAAGGACCAGGAGCCTAATCCCCTCTCTCAAAGGGGTAAGGCAGAAACAGGTATCTCCTTATCAATTCACAAGGTCTGTTTTCAAAGCTAATATATAATAGCAACATCACCTTATTAGTGGCACCACATATTAGTGGCTGGTTTCTTTTTTCTTCTGCCTTAACTCAGAGTCAGGATTGAAACTTGAGAAATTAATTTTCTTGTTCAGACTTGGTTGTTTATTGAATCTAATCTATAGTACAGAGAGTTCTTCAGCACTTCTAGATAATAAGCTAAAAGCAAGAAAATAGAGGTGTATCTAATTAGTTAGAAGATCTTTTAAAGGCTAACTATCCAATTAAAAACTAACATATTATTTATAGTATTATATTTATATTATATTATTTATATATTATTATATAGCTGTATTATATCTATATTATTTATACTTTTGACCCAATAACCAAACACCCATGACCCACACTGCAGGATTTTCTACCCAACCAAAAACTACCTAAAACTAAGAAAAAGAAGGAACAAGAAGGAAGAAGAGTCACTGCCCAAGAACCTCCACCTTGTCCCATACCTATTACTATATTCAAAAAACCCCAAATTCCAAACTCTTCATCATGTGAAATTACACACTTTATTCGAACTACACACCAGTGATTCTAACTCTATCACTCAAATTTGGAAGCCTTCTCCAAGGCCTCAACTCAAAAGCAGTGTTCTTTTGAGGGTCAGTGTCAGAAAGCTCAGAAAGTTTAAAACTCCCAGGCTTTAGGCTTCCAATAAATACAGGTCCTTATTTCATCAAGTGATTTTTACTTTTCATCCTGTCTCTGCAAGCCACCTCCTGAAATAGGCATGCCAGGCAAAGGCCAGAGTGATCACACATGAGAACAGCCAGAGCACTTGGCTGACTGACACTCACTCCTCAGCTGACCAGCCAGACTGTTATGTAAAATTCCTCAGAGAGCAGTGAGGCATTCCTGCTCAGACACCAACAGTCTGAGGAACAGCTGGATGCAATACCCGCTGCAGGAGGAGGTGAGGATTTACAAACAGACCCCTATCTCCCCTCATGCTTACTGAAACCCCCTGGTTCCCTGCCCTGCCACAGCCTCCCTCAGGCTGCTGCATGAAGAGCCATTTGTGGCCAATGAGTTTGTCCAGCTCAGATAAAAGATGCACAGATAAAAGATAACTGTCCACTACTGGCTGTAGTTGAGCATTTTTCTCCTGTGCTTCTCAGCTTCTCAGTGTAACACTTCAGGAAAAATAATTTCAATGAGAAATAGTATCTCCTGTGTGAGACACAGGTTTCTATATTAAACTAGCTCCAGACAGTGCACTACGAAATTTTAAAGTAAATGAAGTAAGGGCGTACAAGCACAAGACTGCCAATTAAAAAAAAAAAAAAGACGTGTTAGCAGTTATCAAAGCGAGTATGGATCTATTGTTGAAGTCAGATCTTTGACTGAAGCTTGAGCCATGTTTGAGGATATTTAAGGCTCTCCCAATAAATTTTCTTGTGCCTATTAGAGAGCATATTCAGCTGCCTCATCTTTTACAGAAGCACTACTGAAGTGTCTCTGCCTGTCCCTACCTCACCAATTTTCAGAAGCTTTAGCTTTGAGGCACTCAGCTGTTGGTCCATGTATATTCCAAGGCTTAATTTGGGGCTTTTTACAATTGCAGTGATATTTGTATTCAAAGTTCTGTAATTAGCCCCTGGCCATTCACAACTGCCAGATAAAATTCTACCTGCTACTGGTGAGACAGAGCAAGAAAGGTTAATTACCTAATAAGGAAATTACAAGATAATTAACAGCGATTTACAAAGATAAATTTTGTCCTTGAAAAGGTAAAAGAAAACATATTTTGGAGCTACCAAAAAATGTAGAAACTATTTTTGCTCTAAACAGCCCCTTAACCACAAATCTTTCTGTATACATTCCTAAATACAAATGGCAAACATTCAAAAGTGCTTTGAGTGAACATTACTGATTATGAACATTACTGATCATAAGTAGTACTGCTTTGACAAATATTTCTGCCTCCAGAACTCTGATTAGACTTATTAATGCAAATTTCTAAATTACTCATTTATCATGGTATCTCCACAGTTTTGTGGAATTTATGGCAGGTTTTATAGCATGAATTATACCAGGAGTTAAAACTGGAGACCAAAATTAACAGGCACAGTTTATAAAGATAAAGCACTAGAGACAGGCATGCAAACATTAAAATGGCTCCTTCATAATCACACAATTATTGGATGATGTCTCTATAGATGAAGAAATATTGCCTCAGTTATGCCTGTATACTATGATTAATATCTGACTTAAGAGAGGATGTAGTTTAAAAGCAGTAGTAGCTTGTCAGCTAAATCCTGAACAGTTGCATCATCTCTCCAATTTATACATGGTGTATCTTCTGGCATTTTTCACCTTGTACCTTTTCACCTTTCCAAGAAAATGGAAAAATCTCAAATATTTGTTACGCTTGTACTGTGAATTAAATATGGCTTTCACAAAGCAGTTTAACCAATCCAGCTGTTCTGATCAAAAAGCAAATTGCAAACTTATAAATCTACAGTCATAACAAAAATACATTTCTAGGACAAGCAACTGCAAAATGCTGTATTTCTTAACTTCTCTGAAAGAGAACTACTTTGAGAGGGAAAATCACCCATAAATACCCTTTGATGGTGTTCAAGAAAAAGGGTCTGGAGCCAAACATCACACTTATTTCTGCTTTGATTTAGTTTCAAACAAACCAGTAACGTTCCCAGCACCCCCACATGATGCAGCTGGAACTGCACTTCAGTGCACTCACATTGTGCCTCCTTGCAGAGCACAAAATACATCCCAGCTGTGCCTCACACCGTATGGGATAGCTGCTTCCCTACACAGCAATGAACAAATCCATGATAATCACAAATCCACAAATCAAAAAGTCTTGCAACTGTATTGGCTTACTGACACTGGGCTGGGATGAAAATGTATATCTCAAGTCCTCCTGGTCTCATAGCAGGTAAAAAAATGAGATTTTTAACAAATTGTCCCATGAACAATAGAAAAGAAAATATTATTCAATTAAATGCAAAGCCTGAGAGCAGAACAAACTTCTGGTTTTGGGTCAACCTGGGAGCACTCCAGCATAAGCAAGCTCCTCTCCTTTATACTTGACAAAACATTTCTCAGGAGTCACTATATCAGTCAGGGAAAAGCAATGGCACCACTTCTACTCCTGCTCGAAAAGAGTGCCCTGTAGGCCACCTCGGTTAGGCTGCTGAGAACTACAGCCCAGCTAGCTGTGGCATTAGCTGAATAAGGCTCATTCCCCAGATCCAAACCTCTGGTGGTTGAGCTGCAACACAACAGCAATATTAACAGAAAACAGTTTTGTTGGGACTGAGCAGAATTCAATAGCTGGGAACCAGTGGAGGAAAAAACCACAGCCCCCCAAAAAATTAAACAAGGAAAAAAAAACAACCCAGCTGTCCTTTTATGTGAAGAAACCAGAAGGACCATAGACCAGGTTATCAAAAAAGAATAATCAATGCTTCTGTCAATTTAGAATTTGCAAGTTATAAGACTTATCTTGCCAAGATTCCTTATGTAATTAGAAAAGGAATGTAGCAGATGCATTGTCTGTGTTACCATAAACCAATAATTGTAATGATATGTGTAAAAGAGGTGAAGTTTTCTGCTACAAGCACTTGATGTCAGAGGAGAGAAATGGTTAGAGGAGACTTCAAGCATGGCATCCACAGGATGTTCTGGCTGTGCTATAGATCAAATAAATGCAACAATAATTACCCCTCTCAAAAGAGTAAAAATTTGCATGAGTTTATGTAAATTAGCAAAGGCAATGAGCGTCAAATGAGCCCTCTACAGTGTTGAGCCAACTTACACTGCCAGCCTCTGAAGTGACATATCACCATGGAAGAAGATAAGGACATCTGTTGTCAAGGGATGGAGGGGGAGAGGAGTGCTGGAGATGGCTGGGGAATGGCAAGTATACTGAAAAAACCTGTGGAGGACAGATGTCTCCATGCCCTCCTTTATCCTGTGCCATACCTAATGAGAAACTTCAATAGCCCCTCAACCTCTTGCACTTTCAGATGCTCCACTTAAAAACCATCTTCTCTGATAGAGAAGTCCAAAGCCCCAGAAATCCTCACTGTGGCTGTTGCTACCAGTTATCAAGGAGTCCTCTTCAATACTTGTTTTACTCTTTTTCATAGGCTCTTGAAATACCACTGACCTGGTACCCAAATGAACTGAATGCTGCAGAAGGAGTTTTGCCAGCCTACACCTTCTTTTGATTGGTGCCATGAAGATGGCTTCAAAACAAGCTGATGAGTACAAGAAAAAGTCATTCATCAACCAGAAGATACTGTACCCTGCATAGAATCATCCATTTATTTGCTGAACAGGAACAAAATTTATTTTATTCCAGGCTATCTTTACCCATCAAAAAAGACACAGGACAATGGTGCAGTCATACTTCTTTGGAAATCAAGACATTCAATCTTCTCAGAAAGACCACAGTATCCATGCACAAGCATGGAAAACCTGAAAACCCAGATGTTGATTTACAGCTGAACACATTTTTATGGTCATCATATGGATTACTGAATGAATGGTTTTGGCAACAATTATGTAGCTTTTTTAATGGATGCTTTTTCTTCTCTCGGGCAAATTAAAATATCAGTAGGTTCACTGCTATTTCCTGTTCAATCTGTTACTAGCTGGACACACAAATTTTAAAGCAACTGATAATCCTACAGTGACCACATTAAAAAAACTGAACACCTGCCAACTATTACCACAAAGCTTTCTGAGGCTTCTGAGATAATGTTCAATTTGTCCCTGCTCAGAGCAATGACACACAGAGTGTGTCTGTCAGAAACAGCAGGGTTACTGCAGTATTCTGTCTCCTTTGCCCAAAAATTGTAGGAAAGGTTATCTAACCTTTGCCACACAGATTTCAGCAATTTTGTTTGCTAAGTAGGACAGGCTGACAGGGTTTTGTAAAGCTCTTGCAGAAGAAACCCGGTCATCACGGTATTGATAGGCGAACTTTATTGCACTCTTAACACAAGGTATTAAGATCAGTATTTGCTCTTGTCTCAATTCCAATTTTCCCCCTTTGTTTTTAATTGAATGAAATAAGCAGAAACTAAGACTAAAAAAATATACTGGCTATGTGGCTATTCTACAAAATGTACAAATGTAATTTACCAAAATCCCAGCAGTTTAATCTATTATGTGAAAGAACAATGGCCAAATCTTAACAGTATGAGCCTGAAGGCTTTCTGCTGTAACAGGTTTAGCAATAACTTTTAATTGGCAGTTCAAAGTTAATCCACAGAGGAAAATGTGATCTGGCAAAAGCACTCAGTCACAGAATGAAAAAAAAACAACCCACAACTGTGGGACTTTTTCTCTCAGTATTTTTGCAGCTTTTGTTATTGAGAAACATTATATAAATAATTGCTGCGTTGTCTCAGTCTAACAATGCTCTTCTTCTGTGATACATTTTATCCCTTTTGTACTTAATTCCTCTACCAGTGAAAAAGTGGACAAGTTTCAATTTTTCAGTTCTCTTAGTATATGTATATATATATATATATGTATCTTTAACATACCATCTGAAGGAAAAATCATAGACAAATCCCTTAGACTAATGCTCTCCTCTTCCCTTTTTCTCCTTTGACATCAGGCCACAAGCCTGAATTTTTCTTGCTTCTACTCAAGCAGCATCCAAAATGTTTGCAGTGAGGAGCCATTTCTCCTCCTAGATTTAGCCTAGGAAAAGCCCAGAACACAGACAATTTTTCTGGATCGTACTCACTAGGATCAGTTCAGCTCTAAATGTCAGCAATTCTGCCATCTGTGGTTTCTCTTCTTTGCTCCAGTGATGTTTCAGACTAACTCATGGTGTCCTGCTTAACACAGAAGACAACATAAGGGTGCCTCAAGAGAAAACTGATGAGGTTCACACCAGCCTCCCACCATTACACCAAATTCTGTGTTGAAAGCTGAGCTTTTGGCAGCTTATGGCGGTTGCCCTCATGAAAATACTAGGAATTCTGATGGCAGCATGTGAGAAAACCAACGATTTTTGTGAGAGTTCAGAAAGTAAAAAAGTGTTGCTGTTCCATCTATGATTGTATTAAGAAATACGGAAAGTTTCCTACGTTAGCTGAACAACTCTCGAAAGTTGCAGCTCTGCAACATCTATTTCATATGAGTTATAGATCTAATTTTCCAAAAAAATGCATATAAACATTCCCCTTCAAAAATATTATAACTACATTTAAGTGACTGATCCCTTGACTTCTCACTTTAAGTTTCATTGAAAACCAAACATCTACAGCTAGTAAAACCTCAAGCTCCTGTGAAGTGAGGAAGTTTTTCACTTTTACTCTTTCAGCAAAAGCAGCGCTGAGCAGAACAGACCAGCCCATTGTTGGTCTGCAGACTGCTCCCTTGCTGGCAAACTACTCCAGCAAGGTGACTGGAAAAATCACACCACCTTGTTACAAATACAGCCAACATGAGTAAAATCCACTAAAAGGAATGCTTAAAAAAAGCAATTCAATTTTTATTAAGTCATTTTACCTGAGAGATATATTCATTCCCTATCATTGTGTTATCTCTAAACACAGATCTAAATAAATTTTTTAAATATGAAGTTTCATGTTTTACAGAACTTCTAGTCCAAAAAGTAAGCCTGAACTTCTTCCCTTACACATAAATTGAGTAGGAAGGGCAACAATAAACTACATTAACAACAGCAAAAATTTTGAGTCCCTAAAGAATATACAATCTAAAATAAGTTAAAACAATCTTTTAAATATAAATATCCTAGGAAAGGTTAAATTTTGAGACAATGTAAAGGTAAACTGGAACACAACTAAAAAAAATTTAATATTATAACATATACTCCATGTGTTTCACTGATGTTTTAAAATGTTGAACACTTAGGTACACATAAGAGTCCAGAGACCCTTCACTAATTGCAAAGTTTGACCAACTTTTAATACGAAGTATTTTATTGCACATATTAAAAGTTATCCTCACAAAATATCAAAACTGCATTAAACTATTCTAGGAAATATTTCTAGTAGATAAGTTGCATTTTACCTGCTCTCTTGAAGAATTCTTGGAGGTTCTTTTGTTTGGAAGGAAAAACCTGGGAAAAAAAAAAAAAGGATGCACCTATGTCAAAAATAAAAGGTTTGGTTCAGTTTAGGAAGCCGAAAGATGCTCTTTACTTTCTGAAGAGAAAGTTTATTTGGGTAAATAACTTTGTTGCTGTGGAATCCAGCTCAGTTCTTTGTAGTAAGCATGTCTGGATGGGGAGAGAGTGACATTGTATTCTCTGCACACTCATAAATGAAGCAGGAATTCCCAGATTTGCCATCATGTGATTTCAGTGAGGAACTAGCACTCGACTTTCTCCCAGCACCCGTTACTCTCTGCCCAAACACAGCTCTTCCAAAGCCTGAAATGGCTGTAACAAGTGGCTAAGAGAGAAAGAGTACACAAATCATGATTAGCTTCACTGAGCAGACATTTAGACATTTTAGACAGGAAGCAGGAGGAGAACAGAGCAGAAGTACCACTGTTAGACTGCCACAGAAGTTAAAAAGGAACAAATTTAGCAATTCTCACTAGGAAAAACTGGACATGTTGGGGAGAGATAGAGTGGTGGGGTGAGATTTAAGGGGGGGAAATTCACTTTTTCAGCCATCAGAAATTACTAACAAGATTATCCTAACACTCGTTCTTTATGCCAGAATTTCAAAGATTTACAAATGCCACTGCAGTACTCAGTGGGATGATAATTAAGCACTAAATCAGGCAAGATCTTTCTGTCTGTATCAGACAAAAACTGATAAAAGATGATATAATCTACACTCTACATACAGTATATGCCAACTGGAGAAACAGATGCTACATTAATTTTATGAACAATAACGCAAAGGAAAATAATGAAACATTTATTCTTTACAAAGAGAAGGATGCTATTTACATTTTGCCTTCAATAACTGCATGTTATTAAATAGTGATGATGGTTTCTGCTAGCTGAGCCTTCCTAAAGAAGCAATTGTTACTGAAAGATAAGTAACCATTTTTGACCTTCTAATATTTAAATATGACATGAACACTTCCATCTCCCTCAAGATCATCCATTAGGTCATCAATACTTATGTCCAACATTCTCATTTGATGAGCACTATGGATGTACATCCATGGCCTGTCTCCTTTCCTTCTAGGGAGAGCCGTTTACTACAGGAGTCTGGCAAGAGAATGCAATAAGATGGACCATTCTTCAATTTATATTAGTGTTCCATTTGTGCTGGAGGTAGTTAATAATCTAAAAGTGTGTTTCCCAAAGCTTTTTTCCTTCTGTTTTATTTTTTCCTCTAGGCTGTAGAGTACATACAACAGATGCAACACAAGTTCCAGTTTCACCGGATTATCTACAAACACCAAGGTGACAGTAGCTTAAGATATGGGAATTTATTTATATTCCTGTAACTCAAGAAGTACCTTCATGTTTTGTGAAGGTGAATTTATTTATACCTATCCCCTTTATCACAATTCAACTACCCCCTGACTGCAGTAGTGATCTGCCTGAATGAGAAAGATCTTTTTAATAACAGAAAATATAATTTCCATGAAAACATTAATGTACAGGTGCCCTCCCATCCAATTTTATGCAGACAAGTAAAAACAGTTCTTCTTTCAAAGATTATCCTGATTTTAAAAAGTTCCTTAATTAATTAATTAATCACCTTAAATTTTATAACAAAATTGATATGTTGCTTGGGTGCTTCAGCCATGGATGAGGACCCCAGAGCTGCAGATGCTGTAAAAGCATAGAAAAAGGTGAAGTGTCCCTCTTTACAGATCACATAAAATGCGCAGTAAGGAGCAAGTAAGGCATGACTGATTTGTATGGTATTGTAGGATTTCCAGAGGGAATACATCAAAGGGATACAGACTGCTTAGTGTACTATGAGAGCTCACCCAACAGACCCCATTTAACCTACATTTCCATTAAGACTTATGCTACATTACTGAGTTAGCCATGAAAACAGCAGAAGGCCAGGCACAAATCCAGAGAATTTGTTAGAGGATGCCACACACGATGGAGCTGGCAGAACCACTCCGATTTAGTGGCAAGTTATTGGCATGTGGAATATTGTGGCCTTTACTACACTCACAGTAAACCTTTTTGATATTCTCATTTATTCCAGGAATAAACTGGAATTGTGAAAGCTGGGGACACAATGTTGTTATACAATGTCCTTATATTGCTAGGAAAACGTTTTTGTCTTCCCTAATTCTATTAGTAAATTTAAGGAAAAAAAGCAAAGATGCATTATATATTCACACTAGACAAAGTGGTGCTTGCTGCTAATGTCCTAAATGGAAGGAACATCAGGACTTGCACTTGCAGAAGAATCTGCAATGGGAACAAAAAGATGCAAAAAATACTAGTTAACTATAAAATCACATCTAGAAAAGTCTGCTAAGAGAAAGCAGTGATGTTGCTCCTTTGATTTAGGATTTTAAGTCTGTAAGTCTGTAGAGTGAAACTGGAGCTAACTGGGGTCTGGGCTTAAACGGATCGTATTTTCAATACTAAGTTCTTACACACCTTGGTTTCCACAGAACTAGCCAGAGCTGTGGGGAAAACCAGCGTCGGTTCTGCTTGTCTGTCTTTTCAGAGCAAAAACGGGGCTTCCAAACCCACATTAAGGTTTTTATGGAGAAAATTCTGCGTTTGGAGTTGAGATAGATAAGATTCTAGCCTGTGCATTCTAAACACGTCCCTGCTAGAGGTGAAGGAAGGACTGATTTCTCAGTAGGGAGTAAGTTCCTGAAAACAGGATGGCTGTTGTGTGAAACTAGACAGCTCAGACCAGCACAGAGGGGCTTTCACATTCCTGGCGGACTTTCCAGGCGGGAGAGTGCTGCAGGGGCTGGCAGGGAAGCCTCCAGTGCATCCCTGCAGGAAGGGGCGGCTCCTCGCCCACCCACCGTGCCATCCCTCCCACCGGGCCACCCCTGCTGTGTGAAAAGCTGGGTGGGCCAGCAGCCGGCCCCCTCTCCTCACAACACTGACGCCTCAAATACACAAATTATCCCACCCTGGGAGCCTTCTGGCAAACTTTACGCGGCTACGCAAAAGTGACAGGTCTAAACTCCCAGTTGTAGTGCCTGGGGAGGAAGGGTCAGTATGGTCAGCAGTTTAAGAAGGGACATGTTGATCACAGCCAGCTGTCCACTGCGGGATGATATTAAAAATTTCCAGACTGTATCACCTCTATTAAATAAGCCTCCACTCCCAAAATGTGGAGAATAGACACCGAGTTCACAGATGGTGACCTTCAGCTTAGACCCTAGCTTATTCCCCCGTGGGTTGTGATGGTGGGAATGTTGCTACTTTGGACTGTACCACCCAAATCCCTCAGCCTAAAGCCTGTTTCACCAAGTTGCCCAGCCTAACAGGCTGTAGTATTTCTGACTAGCCAGTTATTGTTCTTGAAAAAAAAACATTTCAAGTGGTCAAAAAATGGGATTTGCTCTTAATGGGCTTTTAGATGCAAATTCCTTATCTGAGAAAGAAAGAAAATGAATCAATCTTCCAAAACTATATTTAAAGGCTGCTAAACAACCTTTGAATAAAGACAGAAGGCCATTGAGCCTCATCACGGAGTTTAGGGGATGTGACCAATTTATAATCATAGTATATGTTCCTTAACATGTTAATGCAAGTCTTCAGGCCAATATATACTTGCCTCCCCTACAAGCATCTTAATCAGCATATGTGGAAAACTAAATCACGCATGTACTCATCTAGAGCAAGCAGAAGTAGAGTTACTTACATATGTTGCCTTTCAAGGCTAATCTCCCAACAAACATTTTTATTACAAATTGTGGTGTTGACTAAACCATGCCAACACAGTTCTTTTACTCAGCTGGAGTGGAAAGGTGTGGAAATGGTGGAAAAAATATTGTCATGGTGTCATGTCCCTGTCTTAAGTGAAAACTGCAGCAAAGCAACACAACTGTGAATATGACACAAGCTATTTGTGAATTGATGCTCCTGATACTTGGAAAAGATTCTGCTGATTTGAGTATCTGTCTCAAATGTGAACCCTAATGGTATAGCTGCAAGGCAGCATTCTTCTTTGCATTTAGTCATCTGATGGTCAGTGACTATACTGTGCAAAGATTTCTCAAAAAGACAGAGTAGAACTGTCTCAGTTGTCTCCTGACTCTTCATTTTGATCAACTCTCTCGACTGAGTTTGCATGTGGTACACTAGCATTATACCTGAAAGTTTTCAGCAGAAGCATTTTGAGAAATTTGTTTGGAGGACATGGATTTAGTATAAAATACTCTAGGATTCTCTTTTGTAAATGGTCAGTGTTAAGTGAAAAGAAACTAAAGTTTTACTGGGCACTTGCATGTACTTAGTACAGACAATAAGCCATAATAAGGATGGTGTACATCACTTCTAGAAAATAAAGTCTAAGCTAGAAGTATAAACCTTGTTTCCCTGCGAAAATTTCATCAGTGTGTGGGGGCGAAAAGTGCCAATGTGGTTTGGTGGTCAGCTGAGCTTTGTTATGCTGTTTGGCAGCAATGCATAGGGAAAAAAAGCAAGAAAGCATAACTTCAAAATTTTACAGGTAAAGCTACAGGCAAAATGCGAAGGTTTCTCCTAAACTGAAAAGACTTTTTGAGCAAGACTCCTGCATATGTTCTTCCTGACTCTGCTGCTTCTCATGTTTTCATCGGTTTCATCACATTGACCTAGAAACATCCTGGAGAACAGGGTTCATGTCCAAAATTAGGTTGGTAGGAGAAGGGCTGTCTGACCTGAGCAGAAGTCACTGAGTTATGAAGTGCTGTGCATGGCAGGAGAAAGAAATGAAATGCATTAAATACCTGTGGGGGTATATGTAGTGAGACTTGGGCTGCCTTGGGCTAGCTGCTCTTCCTCCATGCTCCTGCAGAGGATGGGGATGCCTGGGGTAAAATGGGCTGGACAAAACTGGGAAAGAAATGAACTTTGGAGTACAAAACAGGCGCCTTCCTTCCTGTGATCCAGGGACTGCTGCCTGGGAGAGACACTGACCAGGCTTCAGTCTGTGGTACTTATGACCAGAGTTACCCATGTAGGGCACTGCCTGGCAGCCTCTAGAATTTTTCAAAATTTGGAATTTTGGACCCTCAACTGTTCCAGGAGCTGATGCCAAAGCTCCACTTGTGCCAGCAGCAAGCCCCACATGGATCTCAGTAGTGTCTGGCACTCAGTCCTTGTGGCTGAGTGTACACACAGGATAGAGAGTGCAGTCAGGCAGAGGGAGAGTTACTAAAAGATTTAATAAATAGTTGTAAGAAGACAGGACAAACTGCAGTGAAATCACTTTTTGCTTCAGCCCTGGTTTTGCCTCTCAGTCTGGATGCCACAAAAAAATACTGCCTTGTGTGCTGCAGGATGTCAGTACCAGGTTGATAGCTTTTTCCAAGATGGTATGGCTTGGTCTCAGGCGGTTTGCAGAGTGGATAAAATACCCGTGTATAGGGGGAGACAAGCCCGTGGGAGATTTTCAAGCTTCCTGTGTGGTTAAGGCACAGGACTAGGAGTCAGAAGATCAAAGTTCCTGTGTTGTACAGAAATGCTGTTTCATCACATAGGCTGCATTGATGAAAATTATCTCTACATACAATTCTTTGAGGCAGTCAAGGCTTCATTCTTGCCAGGGACCATCACCTTCTCATCCATATGGAGTGGTAACTGTTGATGCTAAGGCCTCACAGGACATGGTAAAGCAACTGTTCAGTGGCACTTCTGGGGAGATTCAGGTTATTTTAGGGTCTCAAAACAACCCTGAGACAGTAACATTTGCAGGAATAGTCATTGCCCCCTCTATCCATCAGAGCCTGGATTCACTTCTGCTGGTTTTGGGAAAGAGGTGAATTTAAACTACTGAGCACACATTTACTGACATGGTTGGTCTTGTGATCATTTCATGAGTTTTCATGAAATACCTGATGAAGACAGCAGTTCTTAATAACATCATAACCATGGTACTGCTGGGTTGAGAGGGATTGCAAAGTATCTGCTCTGGGTTAAGCACTGACTAGCCTGAAAAGCCATCTTGGGAATCACAGTCTGCTCTGAAAAGGGGCTATGCTCTGTAGGGGTGCAATTTTGGCATAACAGAGGTCTTTCATCTGGTGAACTATCCCTGTCATGAGGTGACATGATGCTTTCCTGCCACTGTGATGGACTTTGCATTGCCAGTGTTGAGCAGTCCTCAGCACCCTGTGTGATCAGATCCACCCTTCAGAGATGAACATGTGTGTGCAACTCAGAAATGCAAAGTTGGCCAAGGTCCCTGGAGGTCATCCCTGGTGATGTTGCAGAGCTGTTTTCCTTTCAGTATGGCTTTTTGGTCTGATGGAGTTACATCAGTGGAAAGTAAAGGTCAGAAACAAAAAACTGTGAAGTGAGATGAAAGTGAGTGTCTTGTGCTCTCCTGTCCAAGTCCAACATGGAGACAAGGATTTATGGTGAGATGTTCTTAGCAGTGAGCTTATGGGAGCCACCTCTGCTTTAAAGAATCTGAAAAGAAAATTCGTCTCACCAGTTTGGCAAATGCTGAGGTAAAGATGTTTCTGCTCAACAAAACTGACACAATGAATTTTGTAAAACAGACTGGGACGTATTAGGTAGTATGTAACAATATTATGACTTTCCTAGCAGAATCATATATAAAATAGCCATGTATCATTAATTTTCATAGTGTATCGCTATTAGTTATATATATTTTTGGAAAAAATGGTAGAGGAAAATATAACTCTGAAGGGAAGGAAAAGCCTTGTTAACCACTATTAAACTTTACTGAAAAATCTTGGCAGTCAAGTAACTCCTTTTCTGAAAAATTCAGAAAACTTTCCAGTTTAAGCAAATTAGTTTTACCTCTGCTAAAAACATTATTCTCTGCCCTGCCTCACATACAGAAATAATGGCTCCACAACCCCATTCAGGACTAAGATTTGCCTCTGCATGCACAGCAGTGTAACAGTCCTGGAGTAATTATTTGTCTTGCCCTATTCCAGACCAGTGCAGAGCAGAAAATGGCGAGGGGGTGTATCTGGAATAGATGTGGAGACTGGCATAGGTGCAGTGAGATGCAGCATTTGAAGCAATTCAGGATTTGTTTTCTATGCAAATGAGAGATCCACAGAGATAAAGATTTATCTTTGTAATTGTCTCAGCTGAGTTATGACTAGTCCTAAGGATAAGAGATGACTTTTAGATATGAAGCTCCCCTTGTGAAATAAGTACTATCTCATGCTTCTTTTGACGTATGTGCTTGTGCATAAAAGGGCATTTGCTCTGGTATTTGCATCTTCTTATACAGAGAATAATGTAGTGGTCCTGGCAGACCTTCCTGTATCACTGGACACTGCTGTCCGGCCCTTGTGTCCCTAATGCAGGGTATGAATGTCCAGCAGGTCCCTGGCCTGTGAAGATGGACAGCATTTGGCCTGTGGAGCAGCTGCACAAGCAGGGGCTATGGCCAGGAGCAGGAGGAGTGACAGGCAGGCACTGAATGCCACCTTTCAGGGCCCAGAACTTAAAGGGTACTGTTGTTATCTGCATTCCTTCCTGACCACATCCCATGACCTGTTGTGTGAAGCCTTTCCGAGTACATCCAGGCAAGTCAAAAGGGCTGGGATGTGCGTCTGTGTTCTTGCCAGAGGCACACTGTGAGCAAGGATCAAAAGTTCGTGGATGCTTTTCTTTCCCTGTGGGCCATCCCACTGCTGGCAAGGCACACATGGTGCTGGTTGAGCATATCATTGTAGCATGATATGAAACACCCAGAGACCTCCAATAATAGCAGAGTGCAGGGTAGGTTTGTTTAATATCACTAAGGACTGAATGAACCACTAGTTCTGTCTTAGCCTCACTCTGAAAACATGGGGTTGGCTGCCAGAGAGAGTTTTCCTCTCCTTTTCTTTGCTGCGTCCCTAACTGGAGGGGTTGTTTATTCCCACATTCCCTGGAAAGGTGAATCTTTCATTTAAGTTCACTGGCTTATAGAATCACAGAATGGTTTGAGTTGAAAGGATGTTAAAGATCATCTACCTCCAGACTCAGGCAGGGACAAATGTTCCTCGGGACTAACCATCTCAAGTATATGTATATCAGTGCCTGCAGCCTGGGGAACAAACACAAGGAACTGGGGCTCTGCACCCAGTCAGAAATTGATGATGCCACAGGAGTAACAGAAACATGGTACAACAACTCACATGGCTACAGGATCACACTGGATGGGTACAGGCTAGAGGAAAAGGGATGAATTCCCACTGAGAACTACAAGGGCAGTGCCACGGTTTGCAGAGATGCACTTAGAAAAACAAAAGTTCACCTTTTTGTTCCAAAGGCCAGAGATGCAAAAAACCCACAAAAAAGGGTTTCTTCAGGTATGTAAACAACCAGTAAAACCAGAAGGAAAACATGGACTTGCTGTGCAACAGGAAAGGTGAATTAGTCACTAATAATACTTAAAAGACAGAAGTCCTCAACACTTTCTTCACCTCAGTCGTTGCCAGCACTGTTGGGCCTCTGGCCTTTGGAACAAAAATCCAGGATGAGGCAAACATAGACTTACCATCAGTGAAGAAGGAGTTTGTGTGGGAATTGTTACAGGAGCTCAACCCCTACAAATTGATGAGCCCTGACATTTTCCACCTGAGAAAGTTTAAGAGAGATGGCTGACATCACTATGGGTGCACTTTCCACAACCTTGGAGAACTGCGGAGATCAGGGGATATCCCAGAAGGCAGCAAGAAGGCCAATGTGACCCCCATCTAAAAGAAGATCTTAAAGGATGAACCAGGAAGTTACAGGCTCATCAGTCTTACTTCAGCCCCTGGGAAAATTATGGAACAAATCCTCCTGGGGGCCTATCACAAGTCAGATGAACCCCATGACTGGGAAAAGTGAGCAGGGATTGATTAGTGAGGATGAAGGGCAAATCACACTTGACACACCTTTTAGGACACATTCACTGGCTTGGTTGATGTGTGGCGAGTGGTGGACATTGTCTACTCAATACAAATGAACAGTGTGCTCCTGCAGCAAAGAAATCCAGCCAGATACTGGGTTACATCAAGATGGAATCACCAGCATTGATAAAAGTAGTCTTTATCCCACTTGGCACTTGTGAGGCCACACCTGGAATACCGTGTTGTTTTGGTCCCTACTGTGCAAAAATACGTGAACAGACTGCAGAGGATCTAGAGAAGGACCACAAAGAGGACCAGAGGATTGGAAGGCTCATCATGTGAGGAAAGGCTGCAAGAACTGGGTTTGTTCAGCCTTGAGAAAAGAAGTTTTATGGGAACATGTTTCAGTACATAAAGGGTGCTTACAAAGAAGATAGAGAGTCCTTTTTCAGAAGTGACCTGGAAAAGAAAAGGGGTGATGGTACTAATTATTCTTGAGAAGATTCCTGTAAGACAGAAGATAAAAAATTTTCACAGAATAATCTCACCAGGGACATGGCAGAGTCCCCAACATGGACACCTTTAAGATTCAGCTGGACAGAATGCTGAAGCGTCTTGTCTAAATTGTGCTTTTGCCAATAAAGGTTGGAATGGATGACCCTTGAGGCCCCTTCCAACCTGATAATCTAGGAAATGCTGTAAGTCAGGCCACAGGTAACAAACATCACACTGTAAAAAGATGACTGCAACGCTTTTGTTAGGATGGGAAAGCAAAGAAGGCCTAAGAAACTTCTTTTACAGTTCAATGCAACTGTATGCAACAATGCAATGTTCAGTGCAACAATGCATACAGGTTCCTTACATTAAGCATACTTCCTTTTTGCTTTTCTTGGATAGAAAACCCTGACATTTTTCTTTCCTATAAGCAAGTTATAAACTCCATGTTACAGTAGTCCATATGCTTCTGAAATGGGGCTGAAATTCAAGAATGGCAACTGAACTTGGTCAAAGACCTTGTACTGAGATTTGGGCATGACTCATTCATCTCCTCTCCTGAAAAGCTGACCACAGAATCTCTTTGATCGAGTTGGATGCCTACAGCACTTTGGTGTTAGCACAACAAAGGGCAGCAGACAACCACATGGGCACTTCTGTGCTTCTTCACTCCTTACCCTTAGGAGAAATTCAATTCAGCAGCAAAGATAAAAGAGGTTCCTTAAAGATTTTTGAGTTTTGCATCTTAAAGACTCAAAAAACCCACACTGTTTTTCACCAGCGGACAGAGAAAATTTGGAGGACCAAGCACAGGCCTGACTTCTGGAACCTTCAATGAGATAGAAGATCAAGAAAGGGGCATTTATTGCAAGAGAGCTTTAGCACTAAACAGAGGACTCTAAAGGTAAAGTATTTCAAACTATTAACATCTAACTACCAACAGTCTCACCATTACACTGAAATATCAAGTTTGTCTCATGAAAACTTAGTTCATGATCATAGTTAATATTTAATCTAGTTGGAACAGAAGTCAAATGCACACACTAAAAAAGAATGAATCCACTAATAATTTTAAAATGTTAAATTGTAAAATGCTGAATATACAATTGTATGACATCACCTACTAATAGATTTTAAAGTAAAATACTAGTGCTTTGCCACAAGTAATCTTATTCTTCTATTTTGAAAAACTAGTGCATAAACTGTGTGGTCAGGAGTGGGTCATGATCAACGTGTCCTGTGCCAATGTGTCATGACCAGGCCTTGTAAGGTGACTAAAATTTCTCAGTGATATGATGTTACATGAATGTTATCTGACTCTTCCCTTCATGTTCAGGTACTTCATGACAGCTCTCCCTTACACTTCCTCAAAATTTTTTCCCAAGTGTCCAAGAATAAATTCACCACTATGGACAACAGCAGCCTTAGAACAACTGCATAAACAAGGTGCACCTAATCTCAACAATGAACATGTTATCTGGACTTGCTCAAGTTTACTTGTGTACTTCACAAAATCTCTCTGCCAAAGCACCTATTATTGGTGGTGCAGTTTGGTCAAAAGCTCTAAGTTGCAGAAACATTTCTTAGCAGAGCTGTTTCAATGTTCATCCCATGTCTGAGCTGCATTATCATGAAAAAACACATCCTGGTTCTTAATGTGGCAGAACTTTTATTTAGAGGGAAATTATAACTTTTTGCATTTACATGGCACCAATTATATACAGTACACTTTCCATGATAAGAATTATGATGCTGTTCACAGAAAGGTATCAAATTGGAGATAAATAATGCATAAGCTAAAATATACAAACCAGGGGTGAAGGTGAAACTATTGGCCATTTTTAATTATCTATAGAAGAATTTCAAGGAATAATGTTTATTCAATGTTCAAAAACTTTTAACAAACTTCTAGTAAAGTTAATTGAAATATTTATAATACTATTCCATTGTTGCACAGTATTTCCAATATACAATCAAGAAGATGCACAGAACACAACACTTAATATGAAAAAACCTATTGCACCCACAATTTAAAGGTTTCACTGCCTTTTGGATGCTGCACTACCATATTTATATAAACATTTACAACACTTCAGTAAACACAAAGGTTCTAAATGTAGTGCAGCATTATGGGGGGCCCTTTTCAGCTCTTAAAATAAATGTTAAATGCCCATATACTGTGCCATTTATTTCAAGCTGATGGATTAAGCTGTAATCCTTAAGTCCTACTGTGAGTAGCAAACACACTTTCCCCATGTTCAGCAGATTACCATCCCTCCAACTATATAGTCTCTATTCTGAAACCTAAACTGTCCTTGGCTTCATTGTCATTTTGGCATTTTGCCTCAGTGCTTTTAACAACTATTCCTTATATTACTTTTCAATGGCCTGTTAAGTAGTCCTGTGTGGAATCTGAAGCAAAAGAATCCGCATCTTCATTATCAGAGTCGTCACTGCTGTCGTCAGCCGCCGGCTCTCCCGTCAGCGCTATGCGCGCGTAGTCATCCGTGTCAATGGACTTGCAGAAGTGAATGGCATACTTCAGTTTTTCCTCCAGGACCTGCTTACAGGAATACCTGGGCAGCTTCAGCAGAAAGAAGCACGTGTATGACTCAGGAAGGAAGTGGTCTGGAGGATTGTATTTATCCAATACCTGTTAACAAAAAAAGAAAAAAAAAAGCATTAATTTTTTTAAAATTTTGCTTCACTGTCCAAAACATAAATAACTATTTTCTAAATAATAACTGTGAATTTTTTTTTTAGGAGCTTGTTATATTTTTGATTCTGATGCTGAAGTTTCTTAAAAGAACAATGAAAAGGCCAAATCCATTTTCCCTCCGCTAAATGAATAAATAAAAACAGACATGTATGAGCTGCTCTGATTATGAATATGTGATTGGGAGCAATCTAAAAAAGATTCTGTTACTTCAGCAGACATCAAAAGATTATTTGAAAATTGTGTGGTTTTAATTTAGCTGAAATTATTAACTAAACTGAACGAAATGCTAAATAAATGCCAGAAAAAAACAGCTGTCTGACAGTGGAAAACTATCAAAATTCACAGAAACAAATGGCAGGGGAAATGAAAGCAATTGTCCACTTGTCCAAGTCAGGAGAAAATCATAGTTCTATACATTATATAACTGTCACAGACATTCAACTGTTGCACTGTTGAATCTACAATGTAAAGCTGCAGAACAGTTTAATCAAATCAGGCTTTTGTTATGTCAACACTGCTATTTCTCCACTACCAGCTTTTTAAGATGCCCCTAACTCTCCCCATCCCACACACCTTACCTGAATAACAAAGTCCCTCCCCCTAAAGTCTGCAATAGTCCTGGGCAGCCTTGTTCTGCCCCACACAAAACGCAGGAAGAGAGATCGCTCTGTGTTGGAGAAGGACTCCATCACTTCCCAGAACCACTGTATCAAGGAAGCAGTTGGTTCAATGCCTTTGTAAGTTGCTACAGATTTCAGGAGATGAAGTGGAATATCTGGGCTTCCACATACCTGAAAAATAAAATACAGTGATAGGCTACACAAGTCTAATCAACTCAATCACAGGTGATTTGTTCCCTCCCTTCCCTTAAAATAGGTGATCAGCTTTTCTATTGACAAACTGAGCATTCAGACTTTTGAAATGCCATGCATAGTCCCCTAGTACAATAATACTAAATATACATCTTCCCATCAGGCAGCAATAATGAACTTTTTTCATACTCCTGAATTTAGGACAAATATCTCCAATTTACTTTCTAGATCACTGTCATGAGATCATTGGCATGTGGGGTTTGTTTGATTTTGCTTGTTTGTTTCTTCCTGAAATAATTCATGACAGCTCAGCTACGTCAAAACAATTTTACTGACAGCAAGAGGGCAATTAAACATTTTCTGGTCTTTCCTTGAACTGATGTTTTCAACTACACAGCAAGCATTGTAAACAGCATTTAATGTGGGGTTTGTATTAGTAAAACAAATGAGTGAATAATCCCACTCCAAGTTAAATGACAGAAGTAACAAAGTAGAAATTGATACCATAGTTTCCAGTTCATATCCTGTAAAGAGTGAAAGTAGAGGAACTGGAACCACACGGGCCATCCCCTCACGAACTGCTGCAACCTGTTCATCAAATTCATGAAGCCTGTAAAGAAACATTTTCAGAGTTTCTGTGAATTTCTAGCAATTATTTACAGCAATTACTGTGTTATCAAAGCAACTTTAACCATTCTCCTCAAATGTCCAGCTATGTACAAAAGAACATTAACAAACATTTATTACAAGATACTTGACTTTCTACACTAATTCCTATTGCACAGCAAGCTCAATATGGAGGAAATACCTTCCAATGTTTTAGTTCTTTTATCTCCAGTATTATTCATGTGCTAGGCCTGGCAAAAATAAACCAGTACTCCATTTGGAAACAATATGCTCTTGGAATAAGAATGGCTGTATCTTCAAACTCTAATGTCAAACATTCTCAGCACTAGACAGAGTTGTGATATATATAAAAAAAAGGGCTGAACTAAAATAGCATGTCTGAGGGAACAGTATGTTTTTTGATTTCAAGACAGGCACAGATAAGTAACATTTTGCAGCTTCTGATGCCACACATGATTTGTGTTTGGCTTATTTTTTCTCCCTGTCCAATAATTTCTAAGATGTTTTACAGAGCCCTCCAGAGCAGAGACACATCTCTTTCAAGTTCTGCCTTCAGGCTAGTCATCACGAAAATAAACAAAGATGTCAGGACAGGTTTGGTCTTTTGCATCCACTTTTCCATATGGATTCTATTCAGGTGCTAGTTTTCCCTCTCAAGGGCTTCATATGGTTAAAAACCTGATACTTAACCTTTAAGTGTTTCTCCACAAGGCCTTTTAACTGTAAAATGCTTTAGAAATGCTCATGCCCTCTGAGGACAGCCAGAACTGGCAAGACAGCAAAAACATTTCTTCAAAGGAATATCAGCTACAAATGAAACCTCTCGCTGTACTGTGAGAAACAGGTCTAAGTGTTGGTTCATAACCACTTACAGTGGGGGGGGGAAAAAAGAAAAACTAAGGATGTAATTCATATTTGTTGGCAGACACTATAACTACGAACTAAAAAGCAAGTATTTAAGACTGTGATGATACAGTCTTGCTCAAGCACTCTCTAAAGAACAGGAATATGGTGGATCGAATAAAACAAGCCTGAAGCAGTTTCTTATCCAAATTATCTAAATTTACGTATTTCAGTAGGCACTAGGCCCACTGCTTCAGATACAAGATGCTTATGATTGTTTTTGAGATGCACTCATCTAGATTAGCTACATGGCCACATAAGCAACCAAAGGCCAGTCTTTTCAAACACAGCAGTTATTTCCCACTGATTTCTGTGCAGTGTTTGTTCTGCTTGTGGCACCCATGGTTCTGCATCAGTGTCCTACCCAAGGAAGGAACATTTTGGTTTGTACATTCCAACTTGGAGTGAGAATTCAGCTGATACTGCCCTTGACTGCAGTTGATGATATAAAAAGGTCTGAGTGCAGCAGTACTAGAGCTAAGCTCTCTTCACAAGGAACTTACTGATCAAGCCTATTACTTTAGCCCAAAGGAAGAATTAGATGCATGAGACATTTCCCTACCAGTAAAATTGGCTGCTAAAACTGCTTAGTCAGGACAAATCTAGAGGCACGCGTGCTTGTTTATTTTGCTTCCTAAAAATTAGGCTCAAGACTTTTCTCCTTGGATACAGTAAGTGCAATCAAAAAATCAACACTGTAGCCACATGAAAATATTAAAATACTTGTATATAAGAAGCTAAAGTAGCATATTATTTAAAAGCTGATATATATATTTAAAAATAAAATGCATATTCATATCAGTAAGTTCAATGATTTATTCAACAAACCTGTAGTTTATTGCCAGCCTCACATATTCTGCTCTGTTGTCCAGTGTGATATGGGTGTACTTGGAACTCAACTGAATATCTTGACCACTTGCATTAGGCACAGTGAATGGGAGGCTCATAGCTTCAAATTCTTCTGAAGTAGCTTCATTGTCTCGAATGTACATAAGCCCAGGAATAAAATCTTTATCAACCTTTGAAAGCAAGAAATCCAAGTTAAAGTCAGTTCAGTAGCTCTTTACAAAAGCATCTCTCGCATACCAAAAGCAGTGCATCATGTGTCACTGATCAAAAGCTTTGACCAATGTCCGACCACAATTCATCTAACTTGAATTCAAAGCCATAAAATTAGTTACTACTTTAAATAAAATTTCCTTACGTTGGATGTGGGAGAGTGCATATATTCTAGATTTCAATCTTTTTGGAGGGCATTTGCCAAGAAACTGTATCATAGAATAAAATTGACTTAAAGCTTAAAAGCATAATCATTCCTACCAGCACTGGTTTGGTACAAAAGGAATCCCCTCACTGACAAGTAAATGACTCAATGCTCTTATAGGAAGTACATTTCTACATGACAGTATTGAGAAGGAATTTTCTTCATAATGAAGACCTAAGTCTTACTCCACATTTACTGAGCTTGGTAAACAGAAATTGAAAGCTTGTGAGATTCAGTATGTGAGCACAAACTAGTAACAGTTTAAACTTACTTTCTTTTACTTCAAAACAGTGAAGCCACATGCCCACAAATCAGTTATCACATCTTAGCACAACAGACAGTAACAGCTACAGAAAGATGTACTGGGAAGTAGGAATTGAACCACAAAGATTGCCTAGTCAAACCCATGAGAAGATTTGAGAATGCTCTAAAATTCAAATAGATTATTTAACTACTCTTGAACACCTTAAATTTACGGTTTTAACAGTCAGTACAAATCATCCTTGTATAGTGGCTCAGCATATAAAAGGCCAGTCAAAATACAAGCACATAAAAACCAGGGAGATCAACCACTTGAGAAGTTAATGCTAGAGTCTGCTTGTCCTGCAAGCTATATCCTATCCAGGAACTTAACTTTCTCACCTCACTGAGATCAGCAATTGTTAGGTTCATTCCTGCAAGCTGTTTCCACACTGGCTCAGCCAGGTTGAGGCTCAGAGGGCTGCCAGTCCGAATAGCAATGCCCAAAAGCACACCTGTAAGTTTAAACATTGGTTACTGGTTTTGTTAGATTCCAAATTTCCTGACTACATATAAAGCACATAGAATGTCACGAAGTTGAAAAGAAATTACCAAGAAAGCGAAACATGTTCATATGCAGGAGTGACTTGGCAGCAGGATTTAATAGGAAACAATCTCTGTTTGCTCCAGATTCATCTCTTCCATTTGGTGTCACAATTAACAAAGGGGTCAGCCCATTCTGAAGTTCTTCACACATTTCTGCTATTGATTCACTATAACCTCCACCACAATC
Source organism: Sturnus vulgaris (assembly GCF_052056855.1). NCBI lineage: Eukaryota > Metazoa > Chordata > Aves > Passeriformes > Sturnidae > Sturnus > Sturnus vulgaris. Next base: position 86,729,032 of record NC_142244.1, on the reverse strand, counting down.
ATCCACAGATTCACCTTGGAGAAGAAAAAAAGACTCAAAATTAAATATTCTCTCAAAAATAACTGAAGAATTGAAACAAACTGGGTTTCCTCTCTGGGGATAACTGAGTAAGCAAAATTTTACTAAAGGCTGTAGTGTTGTGTCCCTTCATATGAAAACCCTTGGAAGTCTGGCTCTGTATTTGGATGTTTCCAGTTCCTTGCAAAACATATTATTTAGATTACATGACATATCACAATGCCAAAAATGTACAAAATTACTTTGTGCTGTATGCTAATCACAATAACATGCAACAGAAATAGAAAAGGAATAGTATTGCTTTTTCATTTGTGGCATTTTAAATTAGGTATGTTTTATTTAGCCCATATACAATAGAGAGAATGGCTCTTCAATCTAAGATGTTTTTCACTAAAAAGCTCAGAGTCATAGGTGAATTGCAAAAAACAACCCTACCAGTAACATTAGCTAGCCAGGATTATTTGCCAATTCAGGCAGCTGAAAAATTAGGTTTAGGTTTTACAGAATGTTTGTTGTAAGTAGAAGGGCTGCCCCAGAACATGAAGAGAATTACAGACACGCTTCCATTAGTCTTGAGGGGTTTTATAAAATAATTTTAAAAGGTTTTTTACTTCCAAACATTTTAAGCACCTTCCTCTGCCCACACATACACACTGTTTTTCTGGATCCCCTTCTTCTTTCTTTCAGATTTTCCAAAGAGTAAATCCCAAGAGAACTGTAAAGTTAAGTGCAAAGTAGGAAGGGGTGGAGTGTTGAGAATTTTCTTACCAACAAACTTAACTTTCCAAACACGATGAGGAAGCAGAAGGCTATCAGGGCTAAAGGAACTCATTTTAGCACACATCTGTCCAAACACTGACTTTGTACCATCAGGTCCAGCCAGTCCTCCTTTACTCCTGGAACGTTTTACCTATTGAGTAAGCACATTATAAAAGCCACTGTAAGAACGTATTTCAACTGGCATGACTGTGCAGATAAGAAATTTTCAGTTCCCCCAACCACCAACACCTTATCTTTAATTTCCAAGCGTTCTTTGTTCATCTGTCACTAATCAGCACTATATCTGTTCATCTTTAAAGGAAAATGGAAAGACCGAGGGATAGCAAAGATGAAGTCTGATGACAAAGACGCCTCTTGTTTCTAAAGAAGCAGCAGATGACTTGGCTAATTCAGTTTTTCTGATTTCAGTCCATTTAGTTAATTCATCCTATCTCTACTCATAGATTCAATTGACAAATATGGGTATGTTATTCACATGAGACAGATTGCTCAGTGCTGTTGGCCAGAAAACTGAGTATGTGTTATTTTTATATTCATTAATAGTAATGATTAAATATGCATCTATGACACTTACTAGGAGCCTCTAAAAATGAGTAAATACTATCAAAATACATATGTATATAGATAAATAATGTGTTCTTAGGCACCTACAGAAAAAGTGTACTTTAATATTTGATGGAGATTCCTAAGATTGGCATGCAAGCAAATTCCCATGGATTTTGCTGCAAGAGATGCACACAAAGAGGGTAAGAATACAAAAAGTATTTTGCCAGAATAGAGAGAAAAGAAATGGAAAGTGAACAGAGAGCTGAAGAAACACAAGGTGGGTTTTTTTCCCCTACTTGGTATTCTGCAATTTATCTTTTTAACCTGTCCTGACTGCAAATGGACTCTTACATGCACACAGATCACCAATATCCCTGAGACTGTTCATTCAGAAATAGCCAAAACTTATCCCACAGTATTTAGTCACATTACGAGCTACAGTGAATCTCAAAATCCAGTTGTTCTCACGCTGTGTATTTCTGATGGCTCTGGATAAAACAACTACCAGATTTCTTTCAGGTTTTTAATGAAAGGCTGAGACACCCAGATCCTCTTCACCTGCAAGACGTTCTCTTATCAACACAAGCTGCTTTTAATTCAATAGATTTCTGAGAAATTTGTATTCCCAAGAAGTTTTAAATTGAGAAACTTTGTACTAGTCTTAAGCAGCTTGAAAAATACTGGCCATTCTATGAGACTCTCTTCAACCCAAAAGAATTCTCTCCCAGAAGCTGAGAGAAATCTAATACACAAAGGCATGTACTCAGACACTAACAAAAAAGGGTTACAAAAAGATGACAGCTTCTAAGTTGAAATCAGCTAAGAAAGAGAAATATGTACAGTTAAGACAGATCTATGAAGAAAACAAACACAATTCAAAGATATGCCGCAAAATCACCAGAAGTAGTAGAGAAGTATCACTGTAAATTTCTAAAAAGCACAGACACAGTTCTCACTTGTACCCTGAGTTTCAGTCTTCTACACTCAAATTTAAATGCTACAGAATAAATAAGAGTATAAAATGATGAAGAATAAAGACTATTGTACACAAGCAGACAAAAAAGACTTAGCCTGATCAGTGTAAGAAAAGGAAGGCTATCATGAAATGAGTGTTCTTTAAAAGTACATTTGATAAAGGAGAAGACAACCAGGAAGGAGGCATGTCATTTAATTTGAAAGAAAAATCATTAATTTATTCATATGCTGTACCTACTTTAAGATCAGATAATTTTCACTCATCATATTAGTGAGATTCCTATAACCCACATTTCATAAGGAGTCCTTATAAGGAGGAAGAAACTAGTCAAAGTGGTACTTCATACATCCATATACATCACATTCCTCCCTTGAGTGTAATGAATATTAAACCAGGAGATTCTTTGCCATATTACATTCATGAAAGTAGACATGCTGTGCAAAGATGTGTTTGAACAGCATTATAAAAGTATCTATTTATAGGTCAAAATACGCTGTCCATTTGACACTGCATGAACTACACCACAACTTAAACACTAGGAAAATCTCATTTGCAAGTAAGAAGGTCAGTAAGTAAACCTGAGCACTGAAAGCCTGTCTAGTCATTTAACTGATAGCTCACTTCTGGCTTAATTTTTGACAGTTTATATTACACCTTTCCAGAACAGGGCCCAGGTGCTGTTTCAGAACATTCTACTGAATGACTATACTCAAGAAGTAGTATTGATAAACCTGAATGCAATTTGGTTTCTTCTACCCTATGCAGCCCTTCAACAGCATCCCATACCGTTTCTGTGCACCCAAGCTTGCCTTCATGCTACAGCTCAAAGCATAAAATATCTACACTCCATTTTATGCTATGGGAACACCAGGCTGGTGAACACCAGGGCCAGTACAGCCATCACACTGTTTTTCACATACCCCGAGCAGAAAAATACACAGAAAACTACCATGTCCCACCATTACAAGGCTCCCAACAGAAAAGACCCAGGGCCAAGAAGTATGTAAAGTTAATGTGATCTACTCTAAAGGAATCTGGTCCCCGTAACACTGGACCCCAGGACAAGGGAGTGTTGTTTTGCTTGGGTTTACACTGCTGTTATATTCAGTTCTGGTATTTCCAAAGAAACCACTGAACAGCAAGAGATGCCGAGGAAGTATTGTAAAAGACAAGTTAATACCTGGAAAACAAGCTTAAATTAAAAACTCATCTGTTTTTTTTACACTAAGGAAGATGAAGTGAACTGACTGCACCATAAAATCTATAAACTGCAAGAAAAGTCTTCTGAAAGCCAAGGGGTCTTAAGTCCAGCTGCACTTTACCTTACAACAGCAATTAAGATGAAAATTTTTAATACTGACATTTAGCTTCTTTCAGACTACATAACTGAAGATTCAAGGCTGTTTTAAATATTACACAGGATCAAACAGCTTCAGAATCCACATTTTCATTCTGAGCAAAAGCTAACTCAAGAAGTTGTAAGCCATATTTGGTACTGGGTAATCAAGGCCACATAATGAACATGACCTTTTTTAGTCTTCACTTGGCTAAACTGACTGTTAGTTACACCAATATTTTATTTCCCCCAGAAGCTATGAAGAAGGGAAGCTGCCAGTTCTTTTCTAGGGTTCAAGACAGATCTAAATAACAAATCTCAAAAACTAGAGAAAGCCTATATCAATTAATGAAGGAGGATACTAGAAAATTATCCCAAAACCTACTCATCACTAGTCTCCTGCTTAGAATACCAGCAATATTTATTGAACTTTCTGAATTCACACACTTAAAAAGAAATTTTAAAATGTCTAGTACTCTCTTCAGCTTCCCAAATAATACAGTTGAACTCAGTAAGTAAAAACTTAGTGATTCTATGACTCTAATAAACTAGAACAACAGAGTCACACATTAGCACAAGTAATTATAAATGTCCACAGAAAATTGCCAAGAAGTAGAAACAGGGTCCAGCCAAAACAAGATGTATTTCTCTTCACTAACAGAAAATAAGAAGTTAAAATTTTCACTATTTCCCCACTCTAATCTCATGAATGGAAATGGTTTTGCAATATTAAGGGAAAAAAAAAATAGAACCCACCACAACAGGAAAGAAATGCATGAGGACTCTAAGATCAGGCTGCAGTCCATTTAAATGAAAACAGTGTTTTACTATTCTGTGTTACAGAAGAATCTATGGAAAAAAGGCATATCTGGCCTAAGGCACAACATTACATTGTCTAACATCAGTGATAATGAAAAAAGCCTTTTTGTATCAAAGACTTCTGCAATCAATATGACTACATGTGATGACCAGCAAAGGACAAGTGTTTATCATCCTGAATTTTAATTATATTCAAGAACTTTCTTTCCTTGCCTTTTTTTTCTTACCCTTTTTTTCTTTTTTCACCCTTCATTCAGCTGAGCATTTGGAAAGGTAAGAAAAGCCATCTCTTAAGAGAGCTCTCTTAAGAGAGCCTACTCTCTTAAACTATCTAATGTAGTGAGTTCTGTAAAGGCAGTCCTTTATCAAGCAGGACATACTTTGCTCCTTCAGAGTCTAAATATTCACTCAACATTTCAACAAGTGTCACCCTCTCCCCAGACATCTGCAGTATGGATAAAAACTGAAAAGAATACAAGCAGCCCTGAAACTGCATTCACTTCTTTATTGTTTGATTCTTTGATAAAAATTCAACTCTTTAGCATTCAGGTACCTAACAGCTGGAACAAAGAAAAGGCTTTGACCAACACAGCACTGGGGGCTAAACACACACAGAGTGACTCAGAATTTCAGCTGAAGATACCTGTATCCTGTTCAGCTCCACGACTGGCCCATGCTGACGATCTCTCACCATAGTAGCTTGCACAACTTTTCTGAAAGCTGCCTCCTAAAAAAAACCCCAAAACAAACAGATAATGGCAAAACTGAAAGCAAGTAAGAACACTGCACATATTTTGCAGATAAACACATAGTTTAACCCAGGAAATAAAAAAGCACCCAAACACGAAGGTGCAAGATGTAAGTCAACGATCCTATTATTTGTGCTAATATGTTTCATGTCTGAAACAGTGGGGTTACTAAAAAAGTAAAGAAGAAAGTCCCATTTGTATCACTTAAAACCATGGCTTGAAAGGTTGCAAGGTTGCACTGCACGCAGATACAATTATTAAGCAACCAACGTACTGCTGAGTACAACTATAAATTTGTTTATACCAGAAAAAGGTAAGTATATAGAGGACAATTAACATCAGAGAATGACAATCAAAGAAGCCAAAGAAGAGATCATTTTGCTATGGAAAGCAATAAATAAACAAACAATATTTTTAAAAGCAAATTCAAGTATCTGAGGCTCCCTCCCTAAATATTTGGATATAATTTTACAGTCAATTTCAAGCAAGATTAAGCAGATTTTGAAGTCTTTAGAATCTCTGAAGGTAAGCTGGATTTAAATGCCTAGATATGAATACAGCACCACAACCTCTGATACCTCGTGAATGTTTCTGATGTATTTATGCCTAATATCCCATTTTATCTTATATCTGAAGCCTTTCTGTAACTATTCTGCAGACTCAAGTAAATTAGGTTGAATGTGCCACCTGCACACACATTCTAATATGTAACATCACATATGTAAGGACTTACAATTAATAGCATGAACAAATAAAAGTCTCATGAATGCAACAGCAAGGACTTCCTTTCTAGTTTAGGTTTTGATGACTTCCCCTGGTCTGTGAAGCATGTACACAGCTTGGTTGTTCCACTACACAATTTTACTGGAGTATAGAGAAAGAGAACCTGAGACAACAGATACTAAGAAGTTTGGTTACAGGCCATGTTGTTTTATTTAAGGACACAGAAGAGCACTGCGGGGGGAAACTAAATCAATTCTCTTTTCAAAGATAACTCCCAGCAGATTCTGTCTGTTTGTATAATGTTTTCTTCTTCAGTTAGACAAATTACTGTGACAGTGAGAAAATTCAGACCCAACGCTGATGATTATACTGAAGACAAATCATGTTTTTATGGTTTATCATATCTGAAGTTTTGAATAAGTGTTGCAACTTTGAAGCATTACAGTTATCTACATTTTCTTATGACTGACTTAACTACAAAAACCCCCTTTCACTACCACTTCAGATTGAACTGCTAGGTATTCTATTTTCACTTTTAGCTCCATCTAAAACAACTTTGTACCTGCACAGAGCTTTGCATTAACTAGTATATCACCTGACCTTGATAACTGAAATACAAACAGGCGTGAATGATCATTGCTATCTTACATTTTTTCCAGGATATCATCCACTTAATACTCTAGAACTCAGCTATACTACGAAGTGTAACTGTGTAAATTTATTTTCAAGATCAACACACAAAAGCACTATGATGAAGAACTGAGAAAAGCAGAAAGAACACAAAGAAGGAAGTTTGCATCATCAGATTGCAAATATCTGACACACAACTTATAGAACAAATTGAGATAAACAGTTCTTTTTTCTTCAGAAACAACTTCAGCAGCACTTCTCTTGTTATGGTTACAAATCTCTGCCTTAGAAACATTTTGACAAAATACCTTTCCCTGTGATATCAGTATTCCCCGTAATGTGTCAAACCCAACGGAGGGTCCCTGGCCAGTTTCATCAAGTCTTCCTTCAAGATCAAACATTGGAATGCAAGGACAGAAGAGTTCTGAAATGTGATGCAGGAGCAGAAGCCTGTTTCTTAATGAAATTATGGGAATTTCCTGCAGATGATTGTACTCCATAGGAACCTATGATAAAGCAATAATATCCAAATGTAAATTAGAATTATTATACACTTTATTGTATTCAGCAGAACAACAATCTTTAGATTTGCAGGTAAACTTGTATTAGAAATTCAGATATTTGCTTATTCATACAGTCAAAACTTCATACATGGAGTTCAGTTGTTTATAAAAAGATACTAATAGTATCCATCTGAACTAAGTATTATGTGATAGCTAGAATACAAGTGCTGTTCCATATTTTATAATTTATCCATAAACAAATACATTTTACATCCTGTCATCACTATTTCCAGGCATAGCTGAAATACAGAATATTCAAAAAACAAGTCTTCTCAATACAAAGCAAGCAACAAAGAACTCCCCTGCAAGGCGTAACATTTTCATAGCTGCAAGGCAGAATTAAAATCCTGCCAATTTTCAAACTGAGTTACTGTTCTACATTTGGATTAAAAACTGAATGAAGAGGCTTTTTCGGCTCAGAAAAACGGAATCTTTTGGAAATGCAGGAGTAAAACAAAGTAACTGGCTCTAACTTAAAGTCAAATCAAAGCACACGGAGCTTATGCAGGGATTTGGAAAGGAAATACATGTACTGAAAGGTCAGCGATAAAGCACACTAAGTATGTTCAAAATCTGAATTCAATAAGCCAAAAACATTACCTGTGTAGGCAGCTTGCCAGCATTAGCAGGTTTACTGGTTGACCAAGCTAAAGTATGTGCTGAGCCACAGGCTACTCTGTTGATCTTTTTTCCCTGAAGTGCTGCAACCAGGCGTGGTCTTTGGATGGCATTAGTTGTTCCATCTCCAAGCTGCCCTTCATCATTGTCTCCCCATGTATACACTTCCCCTAAACCAATAAAAATAATTTATTATCCTAAGGCTAATATACAGTCTTTTTGCCTTTTTATAATATTATCAATTATTTAACCAGATAAGGCTGTAAACAAGATTTCTGTGATTGATGGCCATCCTGAAATCCACTGCCTAGTGCAGATAAATCTTAATTGACACAGTCAGGTCCACAGTCTCTATAGAGCAGCTAGCATAAGATGCATTTCTTTCCTCATAGTTTGTATAACTAAAGTACTGCTTCAGAATACAATGTAATGGTAGAGCACCATACTCTGTAACAGAACATCAGGAACAGCCTGCATTTGACAGTTCCATAGCAAAAGCAAAGCCAATATGAAAATAAAAATTAAAAGGCTTAATATTTTGTATAAGACAAAAATCCTATAATAAGCTGTATTACTACACAAGACATTAAAATAGGTGCTTGCTGTTGCTTGTTGTTAAAGTAACAACCTCATTTCTGAGTATTCATTTTCTGCAGCTATATTCATTACTCACATTCGTTTTCAGCATGCATATTTCATTAGCATCTATGAAATACTCAGTTATTGTGCAGACTTGTTAATTGTGGGAGTGAATCTGCTACAAAGAACATTCACAATCTCAACCTGCTATGTAAGAAGCAATATTGCTTGTGCAGTGCTTCATTTAGCAAATTTAGCAAACGCTTCAACAAACTCACAAGACCCTACAAATAAAAAAAAGCCAAGTCCATTCAATGCTACTGCTTGACCATTCTGTAATCACCTTTAGAGCACTATATTTTTCTTTGGTGCTTATGCAACTTGAATTCTTAATTTTCATTTAGTTTTATGTGATCACTTTAAATCAATGGCATGCTTGATGCTCATGAAATATGCAACATCTGCAAATACAAAATATGTCCAGAGAACCAGCATTTTTAGCAAGGACAACCTACTAACAGTTGACTAAAAGATAATGTTTCAATTTTTTCAAATTCAGTCCTAAGAACAAGGTAAATTATTTGATTTTCATACCATCTTCAGTGCAGCAAACACAGTGCAAAGACCCCGTAGCAATTGCAATAACTTTCTTTCCTTGCAGTCCCTGCACTTGTCGTGGTCTTCTAACATGGTCATCAGATCCATGGCCTAAGCGATGATAATCTCCCTTGCCCCTGCACAGAGAAGTCAACTTTTAAAAACTGTGTTTTAATTGTGGAAAAAATGAAATTATACGCTCTGTCTGACATTTGACCTGGAGATGGACTTTTAAAGTCCAATATCAAAATGTTCTCCAAACATTCAACATGAATCATCACTAGTTTGTATGGATGTGATTCTGCTGACTCAGTACAGATTCTTACACCTCCAACACAATGTTCCTACTTAGTCTGGGTAGCTCCTTTTATCACTTTTCCAGAGGGTGGTCTTTATTTTTAACTCTTAAAGGAGTCAAGTATTAGAAGCACTGCAAAAACAGTGTATTTACTGACCTTAGAGAACTGTATAGAACTTTATACAGTTTAAGGATACCTAAATGTTATACAAACAAGGCTGCTGAGGGAAGTTGGGATGGTATTTTGCTAAGTCTTCTTAAACGTTTCAGTCTAGCAGTTTAAACTACAAAATTTGGAATGGTGTAAGGAAGATTAAAACAACGACTTCTAAAATCTAATTCTCAGACTACAGCCACAAGGTAGACACAATTTTGATAATACATGAGAATGTTATTTATGCTATCACCTTCTGCCCTGCCTGACACTTCATGCTTGTAATTCTACTGACCTCCTTGGAAGTTCTGCATCTTGCAGTGGACAGTGTCTGGAATGACAACCCTGTGCTTAGGTTTCCAAGACAAAATACTTGGATTTTTCATTCATAGCACTAGAAAATGCACCCCCAAGTGGGAGATTTTATTACCAATCAAAACTCAGGAACTCAAAACAATTTTGAAAGAGAAGATCAAAACAGTGAAGGAAGTCTAACACTGATATATATTACAGACAAAGTGACATCTAACACTGCCAAAATAACAAATACAGAATACTTACCATGTATACACAGCTCCAGACTTGGTAAGGGCCACAGAAAATTGTGATCCACATTCTACTTTAACCACTCCAAGGCCTGTAAGGGAATCAATCTAGAAAAATAATATCAAAAGAAAATTAAAGGAGTTAATTAAGGAGACTGTAGAGTGAACTGTCTTAAGTAAAATATAACATGCTACTGTAAATATGTATATTTACAAATTAAAATGTTAATGTATATGATTTAAAAGTATGTTTTGGCCCTAGTTACTCTGCAATAGCCCAGAGTAGAAATGAGAAGGCTTTGCCTACTAACACTCATAATCATCCTTCGCTTGTATGACATGGATGTGATTCTGCTGACATAATAGAAATATTTCTATCTCCAGCAGACCCTTCCTATTTATTCTGTGTAGGACCTTATACTGCTTTACCATCAGCCCTATGGGACCGACTGATGAAACATAAATAAGCTATTTTCACATTATGTTACATCATGCTGGAAACGTTTGGAAACAGAATGGGGATACCTATATCCAAGTAATTAAGTGTGATTCTGGATTTAGGACCTAAAACCCACTGTGCATAGGTACAAATAGTGACAGAGACATTTCTCAAATACAAGCAACATTCACCTTCATAACAAATGGTAGAATTTAATGGCTACGTGGATTTTATCCATAACGTGTGAAGAAATTCCAAGTCAACCATGCACTCACAGAAAGGGTTTAATATAAAGTAAGATTACTTCTCAGTGAATTGATACCCCTTTCTGGACTGACCTTATGACAATTGTAAATTCATTAATATAAGAAAACATGAAGATTTCTTGGCAAAGCCTAATGTTTTGATAGGAATCAAAATTGAAATGAGAAGTATTATTTAAACCAGCAGTGTTTTCCAAAAAAATCTTCAAGTGCAACTTTAACAGTCAGCACAAGTTTAAATTCTTGGTATTGTAGCCTACAAAGTTCATTCTTAACAACCACCAGAAGAATCCTGATATTCCAGGATGGATGAAAGTTCGCACATATTGACAAATCTGTCTTCAGCATTCTCCACGAACATCATAGTTTCTAGAGAGATGAAAAAATTACTAGAAATACCTTCATTGGCACTTTACAGCCATCACTGCCTCCTCTCCCAAGTTTTCCATAATCTCCATCACCCCAGGACCAGACTGTATCATCATCAGTGAGGCACAGTGTCTGTGCATCTCCACTGCCACAGGCTATATCAATCACACGGTAACCCTGGAGAGCTTCCACCTGGAATGAAATCACCCATGTTTGTCCACTGTAAAAGACTCAGTTATTTAGTTTCACAAAAGATGACAAACTCAGCTTGGAGAGGTGATGACTGGAACTACAAGTCTGAAACAGCACAGGGACAAGGAAATTAAGGCAACTCTAAGAGCTTTGCTCTTTTCAAACAGCAAAATGAAAACCAACAATGTTGGGGTTTTTTTTAATTGGTGAACTAGTTGAATTTTTTTACCTCAATGTCAGGGAAAACAATACAAAATATCTAAGGTTATTCTGTTGAAATAACTTCAGGCACTCTGGGGAAAAAAGTGTTATTTTCAAATAGTCTTTTACTAGTTTACAATTTTTGAGCACTTGCATCATAACCTGAATTTAGTTGACATCTTTTGAAATGATGCCACCTAGTGATGAAGTATGGGATTTGGAATCACAAAGTAAAAGGTTGGTGACCCACATACATCACATCCTTCCTATCCTTGCCACTACTTGAAATAGATTCCAGGTGGCACAATCCATCATTCAAAGCAACATCAAACTTCACGTATTTCCTTACATTTTCTTTAAATTTCTAAAATAAACTCCTTGTAAGCTGTTTTGTAGCAAAAGTTCGCAGTTGCTCTTTCATTTCATCCTTTCAATCACGGCAGCATGTTCATTTCTCACAAATACATGCCACTGTTTTGCCCTTTCATTCTTTGTATGCAGAAAGGCAAAAATGTTAATAAATCAGAATATATTAACTGGGCTAAGACCACTGAGTACTCCAAAGGTTTCTTACCAGTTTAGGTTTTAGCTGGTCCTCACTATCTCCATGGCCAAGGCGTCCATACCGTCCCTTTCCCCAAGTGAAAAGGTCTCCTGCAGCTGTAATGCAAGCGCTGTGTGCTCCCCCAGCAGCAATGTCCACCACTTCTATGCCTCTCAGAGACTCAATCACACGAGGGCGATCACAAGGGCTGAAAAGGAAACATCTGTCTGGACAAAACTTCTGGGACAGACCATTCACATTCACCAGTGTATTCAGAGTTCTCTTTTAAAATGACAATGAGGACACCTAAAATCACCGAGTATTTGCTTTGCTCCAATTTAATATCCTAAGGTTTTATTTTTGACTAGAAAAATTCATTAATACACAGCAACTATGGTAAGGATCCGTTAATAGTTTTCTTAAAATAACATTTTCAAGTGTTACTTGCCTTCGGTTTCCATGACCAAGTTTGCCATCTTCTGCTTCACCCCAAGAATAAACTTCTCCTTCAAAAGACAATGCCAAACAGTGCTTTCCTCCTGAGTTCACTGCAACTTTCTTTATGAACACGTGTTGAATGGATTCCAGTAAAGTTGGAGTAGAAACTGACTCTGTTCCTCCAATTCCAAGCCTACCACCTGCTCCATATCCAGTGGCATACAGCTTTAAAGTAAAGAATAAAATTTAGTTTTGTTTGCCTCACAGAGAACATTCCCTAGAAATTATTTTTAGCAAAGTATTCTTAATGTATACATGTCAGAATGTAGTTCAAGGAAAGTCTAGAAAAACCCAGTTTCTTACAGGCTTCTTATTTTCTCTCTTTTGGAAAATAAGGAAATAATTTGAAATATTTCACAAAAAACTTAGGGAAAATGTAGCTACATTCAAGTCAGTAAGAACTCTCACGGGACTTAATGGATTTAGTGTGAAATACTAAAGCTTATTTTGTAAAACTATCAAGAGACCATAGCTTTGCTTGATAGCATTACAAAATCATCTATTGCCTGTAGTGCTCCTTCCAAGCAGCAGTATTCTAGTTTTCTTTCTTTCTTTCTTCTGTAGAATATACACACCTAAACAGTTGCTTCTTTCTCTTCCATCCCATAAATACAGTTTTGATTACTGATTTTCACTCTTTTTGTCTCCCTGAAAATAACTTCTTTCAACAGAATGATGTCAAGAAATGCCACTAATCTGACCTTTACCCTTCTGTGAATTATTAACAAGGATGATACTGACCCCAAGGAATCATTACAGTACCTCACTAGATGAATGTAACTGTTACAAAAAGCTCTAGCTAAAATTCTCCATCACATCCTTAACAGTTGCCATCTGTATAAAAATAAAAACTTTTCAAATTCATGAACTGATTTTTTCTCCTATACCTTACATTAAACTTCTGCACTGAGATAACCTTTTCACTCAGGATTTGAGCATCTGGAAATCAGATCCTGCAATATCTAAATTACATTTAGTTAACTGTGAGCAATCTCTCATTACACCTGCCCCCTGTTAGAGAGAAATAATCACCCCTGTTTTAGGGAGCTCTGTGAGCATGCTGCTTGTACCCAACTTTGTTTGACAAAATCTGATCACATTCTTGTATAGAGAACTCAAATATGTTTCTTGTTTCAGCCATTTAATGCAATAGTAACTGCAGTCCTAGAAAGTACTGGTGGAGTTGGTACAGTTCAGATTCTTTAAAAAAAAATGTTACTACTACCAATAATAATGAACCTGTGCTATGCACACTGTTTTTCATTTAGCCAAACCCATTCTGACTGAGGGTGAAATATTTCAAGAGAGTCAAACAAACAATCATTTGTTGTATCCTTACTTTCCCATCAGCAGTCACTGCAAACAGAGTCTGTTCACCACCAATTAACTGCACTGGTCTAAGGGTGGCAAGAGCTTCACATGGAGTTGGGACTTTGACCTTTGCTCCTTCAATTCCACCAAGTTGTCCTCTGTGATTATGACCCCAACCATAAATAGTTCCACTGCCTCCAGCTGAAAGTGTCCAATCATCAGGTCGCCTGCAGGAAATGCAAAACAAACAAAACCTTAAAAGAGCTTTTTAAAAGTCACAAAAAATGCAGTTTATCACGGTACAACAACAAGACCATACCAATAACAGTTGAAAGAATTTACCTATTCATCCACTGGACAAGCTGCTCATCCTGTTCTCTCTTAAAGACATCATGGCACTCATGAAGAACATCCATATTTTCATTATCTGCCATTAATTCTCGGATTTTCTTTGCCACCTGTAAAATTTTTTGCATTAAACAACATTATTCAAATTTTATATTACTCCTATCACAGTTGGCATAAAATAATTCAAACTCAGTGTATCTTTTACATGAGACACTTTCACATGTTCCATTAACCATTTGAAGTATTCCTGCAGTACCTCATCAAGGAAAAGGCGAGGTAGGGGTGTCCTTTTATCAAGAGCCACAGCAACTCTGGATGCCATGCAGTATCTCCTGAACCAGGCCCATTTGTGTGTCTCTGCACAGCAAGGGAGAGTGTCCAACTCCAGATCACAAGCAAGAGCCACAAGCACCTTCAGATAATAAAAAAAAAATATTTTAGAGAGGTATCAAAAATATGCAATAAAAATCAGTATGCATAGACCAGTAGGGCCTGAGCAGTCTCAAAGACATGTAAAGTCACTAAGAGCCATCTTCATTACCCTCATGGATGGGGTAACATCAAGTGTAGCCCCATCATCTCACATGGATAGGTATCTAATTTCCTCTTTCAATCCAGAAATTTTCATAACCTCCCTGTGAAAAACATTCCCAGATTAATTACCTTTTCCACTTCACATCCCATGTGCTTAACATTTTACCTTCCATTTCTAAAGTCTCCTTTCTACAGTTCAATGAATTTTCAATTGACTCAGTTTAACTCAATTTCAAATCAATGATTCAGGTTAATATTGTGAACAACATATTACTTCCCCCTTATATATACTTTTAAGATTTCCTCTCTGTTAAGATAGGTACACCCTCTTAGTTTCACTTTTATACTACAAAGGAGGCTTTTCACCTTTTATTCTTCTTGCTCTTCTCTAGACATCCTCAGCTTGTTTATTTTTACTTTGAAGTACAGGATCCATTTAACACATTGTCATTTTTTCCAACTGGATGTTGGAAAAACCTTCAGAGTACTAGACTAACTAAATAGAAATACACAACACTCCTATTAGGAAAACTCAAAATCACTTGTCAAAAAGTGTGCTTACAAGACGTTTTCCTGAGTTTCTCTGCCTAGCTAGGTACTCTATTTTTCATTTGTATATTTGATTCTCCTTTTAGAACTAGTATTCTGATTTTGTCAGGAAATAATACTGATACAGGACTAAGTGAGCTTAGTATATCTGAAAAAAACCCCAAAACTATTTTAATGTGTTCCTTACTGATTGTACAGCATTACCTTAAAGAAAGGGCTGTGGAGCAGCTGTTTGCCACCTCTCACAATGGGGTCTTCATAGTCAAACTGTCGCTGCAAAGCTTCTGGAAGACCTTTAACCAAAGCAGCTAAAGCACTCCCTGTGAAACTCTAGAGACACCACACAACTAGAGAGTTAGTCATTGTGCATGCATTACAGAAAGTACATTATTTAGATGACTGTGACAAAACACAAATAACTTCACACAGCTAGCTGTATTTTGGGAAGTACCATTTCCATCCACTTGTTCAAACAAAATTATTTCTGCCCCTTTTTGGCAATTCAAAAAAGCACACCTGTTAAGTCTTGCAGACTTGCAGACCTGTGCAAGAAGGCCATTCATTTGCCCATGTCCTATTTTGCCATGAAGATGAAAAACATTGTACATCAGGGCTAGCACTTTTTTAATCTTAATGTGAAAAATGTGAAGAGGAGAGCACTTCTGCCTCCTTACCAAAGCTCGTGTTTCTCCCTCATTATCCCCTAGGATCCGGTTGATGTTAATGGACTGGCCAAACTCTGTGGTGAGCAGCTTTCGTAGTCTCTGCAAGGCCCACATTCTGTGGCCAGCAGCTAAGGAAACAGAAGCACACAAAGAATGTAATTACTTCAAACAATCATCATAACTTCAAAAAAACAGACCTAGTTTTAAGACTTTACTCACCTAAGGCACTCAGCTGAGCACAAGCTGCAAGAGAAGCTGCCAAGCGAGGAACTATGCTCCTGTTGGAAGCAAAATTTAAGCGAAAATCCAATAAACACGTAACCAAATCCATTGAGGGACATGAAAGAATGCAACGATCTGAGAGAAGGTCTTTAGGGCCTGCAAGAAACAAAAAGGAACAAGAAAAAAAATAAAGCTGGGGAAGGTTTGTCCTCGGACTGAAATAAGAACAGAACACAGGCAGGATTTAGTTGACCAAACACAGCACTCTAGAATGCTACTCTGCATGAGTTATCTGTTCTACTTCCCTTTGAAAAGATAGGAAGAAAGATGTACTTTCTTGATTTAATTAACAAAATTTTATAACAGATGGATTTTAAAATATAAGGGCATTTCAGATGACTTGTGTTCCAGAAGTATCCTCTCTTCAGTGATGAAGAGGCAAACTAGAGTGACTACAAAGTATTTTTGTCTCTTCTCTATGTACAAGTGCACTTCTCAGGATTTAGCTGAAAATGCTTCCTAAATATGAATGAAACTGTTTCCTTAGTATAAATGTAAATGAACTATTGAACTTTGGCATGTAAATACCATGCAATAAAAACATTGTAAAAAGCAAACAATAAAATCTACTCTTACCCTCCTGTAAATGCTGTGTGTGATACCTTACCTGCAGCTGGCATGATAGGATAAACTGTGAATCGCCATCCCCATCCATTCACAGAGCCATCACTGATGAACTTCCACTTTAACTCATCCCCTGGAATTCGCAATTCACTGGACCAATCTGACCACTCACGACCTGTTACAGTGGGCAAGACAAACACACTCAGCTATACTGAGCCAGTATTTTAGCCTCTCATCAATAGCAATTGGTTAAATACTATAAAAATCACATGAAGGCATTCAAGAAAAAAAGCTATGTGAAGTACACGAGCATAAATGTAAAGATGTTACATTAAGTCTTAAAAAGTTCAAAACCAAGTATTAAAAAGTTCAATTAGCACTGCTAGCAGATAGCCTAGTACTGCAATCAGGAGGCAGCTACAAGAGCTTACTAAAACCCCTTGTCCTATTTTCAAATTATCTTTCACATTACAAAAATATTTAATAACGTATGCATTAAATTAAGCTTTACAGCTTCCAGCCAGGAACCAACCAGAAGTATCTCAGTAATGAAACACCTTTGGGGAAAAAGTGGGTCAACATGAAAAGCCCACATTATGACTGCACAGACAGTAACTACTGAGACCCTCGCACATAATGCAGTGTATGGGTAGGCTGAACATAAAATTTGATGAGATGAAAAATATTCCTCCAAAACCTACTACAAATTAATAGTGTCTACAAATTAAATCAGAGATATCAAGATTAAAGATGTGAAGAATTCATGTAGTGTCACATACAAAGGCCAGAGCAGGAAACAGAAAGAAAGAGTACCAAGCTATTATTTTGGACATTTGACAGCAGAAAAGCATTTGTCTTGACTGTATGAAACCTGAAATTTCTCTGAGTACTACCTGAAAAAGGAAAAAGCTAGCAAAATAAGTATCCTTTTCCAATTTGTTAAAATACACTTTGATTACATAGATGTTGGCAGGGGTGTTAAAACACTGAATTTTACACTCTATCTGCTCTTTGGAAGAACACGCCCCAGAGATTCTCTATATCCAAAGACACGAGATCAACCTTGGTGTCTAGATGCTACAAACTTTTTAGTTTAAAAGACACGCTCAATTTACACAGGCTTTCCTCTCTTTTACTGGCCTATCCCTAGCAAGAAGTCGGTCAGAGGCAAGGCACGTTTAGTTCAGCACCCAGGAGTGGGTCACAGGGGACACGGGAGGCGCGCTCGCTGCCCGCACCTGATCGCACGGACACGATCCTGTTGACTCCATCCATTATGGTGAGCGGATCGTGACGCCGCTCCGTGGAACACTGGCGGTCAAACTCCACCCTCAGCCCCTCAGCACCTAAACAGCAACAAAGAGTTCACACACTTCCACAGGGCAATCAATACCACAGAAAAATGCAGCATTGTAGAAATTCACATGAAATCAAACACAGTTGTTTGGAAGCCATAGTGCCCGTTAATAAAAATAACTTCTTTTGATTTAATGACATTATTTGCCTGCAATTTCTTCTCATTGCAAGCCTTAAATCACAGCAAGCTTGTGTGAATAGGGGCTAGCAGACAAAAGGCCATACCAGAACATTCAAAACTTAAGTTGCAAAAGACAAAAAATGCCTATTTACACTTAAGGCAGATAGCTTTTTGTTGTGTGTAACTTTTGGTAAGTACTAGGTAAATTACTGAAGGAAGCACTAAATGAAAAGGCAGCATTAAAACAAAGAAGTATTTCCCTTGCTCAAGACTAGAAGATGAGTTTTCAATTACTAAACTTGAAAAAGACTCAGTCCTTCTCAGCTTCTTAACTGAATGGAGAACAGCAATGATGTACAACTGGAATCACACCCAGTGAACCCAGAAATGCACATTGTATAGGACTGAGATTTTCATCAGCATGTAAGAAACCAACTTAAGGAAATACTTTTATAGCAACAGGACACAATAACGTGGCTTTAAAAGTTCAATACATAATATTTTTGTAAGCTAAGGAACAATACAATGCAGGCAGGCTTAAAAATAATTGAATCTTAGCAACCTAACTCCAAGAATTCTGTACCTGGTATTTTAACTGTGCCACTAGAAGATGTATCATCAGTATATGGATGACTGCTCTCTACCACAACTGGTTGTGAAGAGAGGCGACCACTTTGTGAATCAGTTGCTACATCTTCTAGCTCTGTAACACAAAGCTCCAACAACATATCAGCAACCTGAGAAAAGAAAAATACCCACTTTACAAACTGTATCCTTAATTAACCTAATAAATCTAAATAAATTACCATTCTTCCCAAATTTAAAATAAATAACTTGTTTTTGGAAATGTGATTCGTAAACCATCGTATTAACTCAAAAATACTCAGTAGTAGTGCTAGAGCTAGAAAAACTTCAAATTAAAAAGCCAAAAAGTTCAGTTTTTAGTGAATAAATGACAACACAAATATTTGTTTTCCCTTAAAGAAAAAGCAAACAATTGAATCTAAGCTATAGAGGATATACCAGCATAGAAAGCATAAATCCCTAACCAGTATGTAATATTGTAAAACACTGTTTAGGGAGGAAATGCCAAAAATACTAATTTTAAAAGAGTTTCTAATAAAAATTCTGGCTCCAAAACACAAAAACCCCACATAAACCCAAAGCTGTTCAGTTACTCAGTATTAATGATTAATTCTGAGAGGTTTTTTTATGTACAAGTGCACATAGAGCTATACGTAATTTGACTGAGAAAACTCAAGCCAAACATAAATATACATAGCTAATCACCAGAAACTGGGCAGGGAGAGTAACAGTTTTAGAAATCTTTAAAGAAAAATGTATTGTTACTCATTAGGAAAATTACTACTTGAAAGGTAAACCTACAAGAAATATTAAATAGCTTTCAGTTTATTATTGAACACACATATTCTAAAAGTAATTTATCATTTGTTACGTTCTGACAACTATGCAAAAAAAAACCCCACACTCTTGAATACTTTGCAAAAAGTTAGAAGCTTCAATGCACTAAATGTAAACCTTAACAATACAATATGCTAACAGCATTTTTAGCTAGCAATAATGACTGCATCAATTTGAAAAATAAAATCAGATGTAAAAAATCCCCATCACAGAAATTTTTAAACTAACATGCTACACATGGAGTAAACAGAGCTTTGTTATTTCAGCTTCATTCCAATACCCACTGACACTTGGTCAATACACAAATACATTCTGTCTTAATGTCTAAGTGCAGCATGAAAAATGGAGAAATTAGTCTTTTACTGACATTGCAGCACATGCATATATTCATGCAATATTTCCATTAAAACAGTCAAAGCTCACGTGCATTCAAATTCAACTCTAATTTTCATCTTTCTGACCTGCACTTCCAATACAAGAAAGTATTCCAGCAAGCTAGTAATAAAAAAGGACCCAGTTAAAATGCAACAGAAACAAAAGCTGACCTGTGGGTAAGCTGTGCCCATGCCAGACAGCACAGCTGAGAGAACATCTCTTCCCTTCTCTCCCGCTCGGTTGGACACCGCAAGCTTTAGCAGGTCAACCATGACTCGTGTGTCATCTGGTACCAGGAGACTTGTAAACTCATCCAAGTACTGGGGCTCTGGGCCAGACACCTTACTCTGGCTTTCTACATCCTACAAAAACAAACAACAATCATCCCTCTGACTTCAGACAGCTTTTTTAAAATGCAGTCATTTACAGAGTAACTTTTAAAGCACAAACACCAGAAAAACTGCTTGATAAAATCATGGTAAGGACTTAAGTTTTGAGAAAAGCATTGACAACATTACTTCTTTGGTTTTTGTCATGGTTTCTGCAATAATACTGGCAGCTCCAGGATCATCTGTGACTGGAATGAAAGGACGGGAAGAGGCAGCAGCAGCTGAGGGCGTTACAGCAGACGGCGTCACAGCATCTTCCGAAGGAACAACCTAACCAGAATAAATAATAACTAATGAAATCTTCAACAACACACAGTAAAACCTTTAAGAGTTTAACTATTTATTAGAAGGGCTAGTGCTCAAAGCAGCCATACATTCAAAACTAACAGATTCACTGCCTGTATTTTTAGCTTCTACTTTATGTTCCTAGTGTGGGTAAAACAGCAAACACTCCCCTCAATACCAGCTGCTACAAAAACATACAATAAAACATCAGTGCCTGCAGAAAGGTCTACAAAGCAGAAGGCAAGCCCTGACAATATATATCAAGATCACAACTTATAAATGCAAAAGATCTCTTCAGTATCAAGCCTTTTCTTTTTTCTGTTTTTGTTAGCAACAAATGAGAATCAACATAGTAGAATTTCATTCTGGGCCTCATGTCTACATCAGCTGATATAAGTTTACAACTAAATTTCATTAAATAATGGTCAAATACTCTGCCATTCTTGACTTTTTAAAAATATCATTCATGTAAAATGAATTCAGTATCGCTAAAATATTGCTAGAATTCATCACGATTGCATTTAAATGACAAAATGTTTTCTGAAAGTTCAAAATTAATCTTAAACTAAAATTTTAGTTTTTTCAAATCTGACATATGCAGAGAACGTAGTCCTGAAATTAGAACACGAAGGAAGCTTTAAATCTGATACTATCAGACTAATTGAGATATTTGTCAGCTTTACAGTTAAAAACTAATGGAAAAAAATAATGCGACACTTTACCTCCCCTCTCCTGTCCTGCCACGGGTTTGGGCTCAGCCTCTCCTCCACATCTCCAAGCACACACTCATCTCCATTTGCAGGGCTTCCTGCAGAAGTGGCATCTGATGGGGGGGCTGGTGACGAAGAGGGACATTCCACTGGTGCAATCATACTTGCAGGCATCAGTGCTCCAACAACTGCATCCCTGCAATCATTTAGGACGGATTAACATCAACCTAATTATACTCTCTTGTTGAACTTGAAAAATTTTATTAGCTTGTCTTAATAAAGTAAGGTAAGGCTTCCAATCTCTAGAATTTGGAGGGTAGTTCATTGTTATTCTCCTTTGGGCCTGATGCTTCAATATTTAATATAAGTTACTCTTTATAAATTTTAGCACAAATACTCTGTCCTCTACTAACAATGACAGCACTGCAAAGTTTTATTGTTATTTCCACTGCCCTCTACTGCTTCTCCCATATCATCCATCATGATTTACTTACATGGCTTCTACATTATTTACTCAAGCATTTCTGAATGAATGATTTTTTTCCCCAGGCAATGGAAACTTTTGTAAATATAACAACATAAAGCTAACATTGACATAAAAAAAATTTAAATGAAGCTTAGGCCCATCCTGAGGAGTTCAAACTTGTTAAAACAATTTATACCTGACTCAAGAGTCCCTAATAGATGGTGAGCTATGCCATCTTTTGCTCCGTCACTGAAAGAATGTTTCCATGCCTACCTGGCATACATGATTTGTAATGCAATCAGGATGTGAGACAGTGCCTGCTGTTTGGCAACATTCCCATCAAGTGACAGGAGAATCTTAGCCAGGGAAGGGCGATTTGGCTTGGAACTGTTTGCCCCACTGATTTTGTTACTAGCAGCAGAAGAATCTGCATCTGAAGGAACACCTAAAAAGAAGCACGGGGAAAGAGAAGGTAAGCGTTTCTTAGTGGTGTAATACATAAAATAAAATGGTTTATCTAATTTATTGTTAAATCAGAAGAGATGACTGAAACTAACTCTAAAGGAGATTCTTAAACTGCAGTGCCTACAGTTACAATATTAAAGTTAATACTGAGGCTTTCCAACAAGGGCTTTCATAAAATAGTATTTGATCTTGTCACTCACTTATAAGGATTAAGTTAATACAGATAGAAATATTTTAGTGAACAGCACCTAAAACAAGTTTTACTTACACAAACATTCTGAAATAAGAATACTTATTAGGTACAAATTGGCTTGGTCATGAAAAAGCTTAATCAGCAAGATGTTTGATGCTTTTATATTCAAGACAAAACATTGCAGTTTTGATTCCCTAATTCTTAAGTCACTTACCTTAGAAACAAGAAGTAATGTGTAAGAAGATTAATACTAGTGTAGCATTCATCTGTCATTACCTCCATAAAGAGAAACTCTTTAGGGTGTTTGAGACAGCATGTTACATTTTAAATTGAAAGTTTCACTTTCATGAAGTTTTGGTTCGGCTTTCTTTTTTTACCAGAAGTGTGTTCTGTTGTTTCGTGACCTTTTCTAAAAAGCATTTTCTTTTGCATTCTTCTATCACCTACTAAACCACACACAAAACAAACACTCCAATGGCAATAAATGTAAAACAATGTAAGGCAACAAATACCAACCAAGATAAGAAGCACCTAAAGGGTCCCTCGCTGTCTGGAAAAGGACTGGCTCATGAACAGATGGTGTAGCTACATCCACCGTTGTCCATGCTACACTGTGGGAAGACCCACAAGCAACCCGAGTGATTTTCTGGCCTTCCAAGCCCTGGACAAGAGTGGGTTTTCTATTGACTGTAGTAGTTCCGTTGCCTTGTTGTCCATGGTCATTGTCACCCCAAGCATAAACCTGCCAGGAAAAAATTTCATGTATTATTTAGCTTCACTGCTTATCTCATTTAAATGCTTTCTTAAAAATTCCTAAAAGGAATGTCTGTGATTTGTGCTAGTGTCTAGGACACTTTAGACAATCTGTTGTCATGACATTCCCCTGTTCCATTAAATAATGCAGACATTATCATACATTAAAAGGATGAATCAAAGCAGCACTTTACCAGATGATTAATAAATAATTGCCAAATCATAATTGATCAGATGATTCATAAATCACTCCATGTTCACAGTAACTGAACAGAAGAATTAATTGCTTAGTAATTACATTGGAGATCTGAAACAAAATTATGAGATGACTGCTGCTGTATTTCCAGAGTAAGAAGCAGAAAACTGATCATGAGATAATACAAGGAAAACACTACAAAAGCTACCATGACAAAAATATTTCAACTCAAATACTAATATTTTAAATACTAATACATTTTAAATTACAATCATGCTTATATTTATGCAGAACTTTAAAAAGCAAATAAATATAATTAGAAAATTGATTCCATTTAATCAGCACCAATACTGTTATACTTTCCTTCCTGAACAGTTTACTCCTTTCTGCATCAAGGAAAGATGGGAGAGGAGGGTGATACACAACATACCTGTCCAGTGTCAGTCACTGCCAGACAGTGCAGTGCTCCCACAGCCACATGCACAATCTTTTTACCCCTCAGCCCTTCCACAACCTGTGGCTTTCGTACATGCACATCTGTGCCATGGCCTAGCCTGAAGTAGTCACCTTTACCCCTGCAACAGACAGTAAAGGTAACATTTAGAACAACTGGACTGCTTACACATTCCTCTTTAATGCAGGTTTCCAACTGAATACACTTCATTTATCACTTCCTGAAACACACATACCAACTAGCAAATGCTTCAAGAATAAGAATAAGGAAAAGAATATATAAGAATGAGGATAATTGCAGTTCTATTACACTGTAGCCTCTTACCTCAATATAGAAGAGCATGTTTATGACTATTTTTATATGCAAAGCAACTGGCATTACATTTAATTTCCTCTGCTGCAGAAACAATGCAATTATAAACAGAAAATTCACGTGGTTTGATAAGCCTTAGGCAGATTTAACTACTGAGGTTAAACCTAATAACAACAGAACCTTTAACCTAAAGATCTGTTTCCATGGAAAAAATACGCACGGAACTAAAAATGTTTTCGAAATTGAATTTTTTCACATTGTTGGAAGTCTCAATATAGATTCTCAAGCCTCCATAATTTCAATTCTTCCAAAATTGTTATACACGAACTACACTAAAAAACCAGCATACACAAAAGTAATGTAAACACCTTAAAATGCTTCTACCAAGATTGCCAGTAAAGAAGAAAAAAACCCTGGTATTTCTTCTACTATGTTCTTCATAACCACTCAGATCTTTTGCTCACCACCAGTTTTTCTGGAGAAAGGTTATATTATGCTGGAGAGAAATATGATACAGAGTACTGTTATCTACCTAAAGTTATAACTCAGAAGTGATGATTTTTTTTTCCCACAAACCATTACAAATTCAAGAAGAATAAAAGCTTGAAAGCAATTCAGCCATCCTCAGCTGAAAGACCCAAAAATCCCCTTGTAGACCTGTAATGTCATGAAATAGCTGTAGATTTTTGACTAGACATAAGTGTTAAGAAAAACTAGGGCAAGGAAGGAATAAACAAGAATTTCGGTATAAGCTGCTAACAAAAAAAAAAAAAGACTGTCAAATTATTTTTCCTTTTGCTCCCTTTGTCACTACAAAAAAAAAAAAATGGAGAGAGAACAAGAAAGAAATGCAGTTTCCAATGGCCACTCCAAAAAACAACATCTGTTAAAAACTTCTCTCCCCTTTAACAATAGGAGTAACTTATAAAAATGAAAGTTTCAAGGATTTCCTCTACATGTTTTTCAGCAACTGCTGGTAACACAACAAAAATGATTGGTTTAAGTCTACTTAGTTTTGATACACATGAAATAGGTCATAGTATTATTACACAAGGATGAGGTAAGACCTTGATCTGATTAGTGCCATGAAGTAAGCTCTCAGATCTTACAAAAAGGTTTATAAATTCAAAAAGCCAGATTTGTGTTCAAAACAAAGCAGAAGCAAGTAGGCGAACAGGAGAAAAATAAAGCCATATCTGAGTAGCTCTCAGTGATCATCTCATACCAATTCTTGCTCCAAGGCATCACTACTGACAACTCAGTGGTCTTCTGAGCAGCAACAAGTTGTTGTTGTATTCCTGTGTTCTCCAGGAAGGTCTTCCCATCTGCTCTGAATTTCAGCTTACTTCCTTACTCTCCTGCATCCTTACTTCTCAAGACTCTTTTTTAGCTGTAGGCTTCATAGTCCAAGCTATGGCTCTCAAATTCTCTTTTTTTCCTCTCCACTTTTAACATTCATTTACATGTCTCATGGTAACAAAGAGAAGAAATTATCTTCCCTTTCTCCCCCTAATTCCACAGGAGTCAGGCATTCTAACAGAGTACAGCAAACAAGAAAGCATGCTATGAGACACAGTGTTAGAGTGACTGAATAGATGCAGCTTGCCTGGAACAGCTGCCAGTTCAAAAGATAAAGCATACAGATAAGGCACAAATGGGTCAAAAAGCATTAAATACAGCACATAGTTAGCAAGTGCTTTGTTAATACTTCCTGGCAAATGTAACATACCATGTCCATACCACTCCTGACTTGGTCAGTGCCAATGAGAACTGTGCACCACACTCAATCTGACAAACGCCTTGGCCGTTCAGTCTTTCAATGTTCTGAGGAATGTTGCATCCTTCACTTCCTCCTCGGCCCAGCTTGCCAAAATCACCATCACCCCAAGAAAACACCAAACCTAACAAACATCAAACTGCAGGTCAAACAATGATCACAGTACTCCCATGTGCTAGAAAGCTTCTGGAACAAGATACTCCTACCTTCATCTGTCAAAGCAAGAGTCTGAGCATCTCTGCTTCCACAAGCAACCTGAATGACTCGGTGGCCAAGGAGCACTTTAACCTACAAAACAGAAGTAAGAAGTTTTTAAAGAAGTTACGTTTTAAAACCTTAAAAACATTTCCGAAGTCTTATGACTCATCTTGGTCATTGTGCCCAGCCTGAACTATCCAGCCATGCTCAGAATCCAACATTGCTACATGGTAGCTTCCAGCTATGTATCAAAGTAGATGCAGGATATGAATGCTGAAAGCAGCACTTGCAAATTAAATCACTTCCCAAAAAAGAGCCTGGATCTTTCTGGCCTTTCTGAAATAGAGATACAGGTACCAAAACCTAATTTAGATCACTCCAAAACAATGTCTTCATACTGCCTTCGTGTTTTTTGTTACTTTAGCTTCATGCTGCTGTCATTTGTTAAAAACATTTGCATTTATCAGAAACAGATTTTACCATCTTAGGCTTCAGCTGTGTGGTATTATCTCCATGTCCTAGTCTTCCATATTCTCCAAGACCCCAGGTATAGAGTTCACCACTAGAGGTAATGGCAGCACTGTGGGAACTGCCACAGGCAATGTCACGGATGCGTTTGGTTTTCAACGCTTCAATCAGCCTGGGTTTATCACAGTTCCTGGAGAAAATGAACAACAAATCCATTGTGTTAATCATGAAACAGCCACACAAACGCCAACTGTTGCAATACAAATTGTACAATAACTAACAGTAATCTCAAGATAAAGTAATATACAACACTCCAATTTCAAGATGTACTCTTTAGCAGCACCATAAATTCAAAATTTAAACTGTTTTAATGTACTTCAAAGTTAATTTAAAGAAGAGTTTATGTATATGCTGCCAAATTTAGGTGAGAAGTTCAACATGTCAACACAATGAATCAATTAAACAGCATGTAATCGAAAGTGAAAACCAATTTCCTGTCACTGCCTGAAGCTGAGTGATTTATTAGCAATGGACATACAGTAAGATTAAGAGATGACACTCACATCCCAACTTTGCTCTTGACAATAGAGAAATCAAAACTAGAATAATTCCAAAAAAAGATTCTACTCAAGTTTTTCTAATATTGGCTGTACCAGAACCACTAACAAGATTCCACAAAATTATGCATGGCCTCTGGAAACATTGTTCCTGGAAATGTCCACGAGTTTCAAATCTCACTTTCAGTAAAATTACATAAAACATGAGGCAGTTGAGTAATAAACAGTAATACTGCTCTCATCTGGACTTCCCTTTTCATTAGTCTGACCCAGCCTTATAAACATTTATTTGCTGTAGCATACCAACCATCTGCTTTCGTTTTGTATGTAAAATGGGCAGGTCCTCAAAATATACCAGAATGACAAAAATCTTTACCCATGAGCTTTGTTTATCAGGGTTTTTTTCTTTCAAAATACTTTTCTGTGGGTACATACCAAGTAAAATTGAGAAAATTCAAATTTTTCTCAAAGCTGTCCTTCAATCTGTGGAAGATTCAAGTATGTATACTAAAAAGTGGAAGAAGTTTATTTCTGGCTAACAAGTCTGTCAACTGAAGTCTAAAGAAAAGGGCTATAAAATGATGGCTTAAATTACGAACTGCTACAGCTGTTACAGCTCAGGAATATAAAATTGCTATGGCTTTACACCTCAGGGCACCTCTGAAAACCATACCTTATAAAAGTAACCAAAAACATGTAATTTCATCAGTGAAATTTGAAAATACGAGTCAAGACTTCATCCATCTCCCTAACTAATATATTAATTGAATACCTCCTTTCTAAATGGCTGAAGCCTGCTACAAATGCTGCAGCATAAATTGGCATATACTGTGGAAAAAGAAGTCTTCCTACAACACATTCCTACTGCATTAAAAATACTGTAGTTGTCAATAGTGGTAGTCAGCTGTGCTGTAACACTCAACACAAATCTTTTATTGAAATATAGATACATTTGGTATCCTTACATTCGACTGAAGTGACCAAGTTTTCCATCATCTCCTTCACCCCATGAAAACACCTTTCCATCAACAGTTAATGCCATAGCATGCCGGCCACCTAAAATTGAAGACAAATTTGTATTTTTGAGCTTTCAAGCGGGCAGCAGCAGATCTTAGCAACAATTTGACATTGCTGTTCTTCTACAATGTAACTGTACAAGCCTTTCAGCTCCATAGACATTACTTAGTTTCTTTGGAGCTTTTATGTGATGTAATTTAAAATAAGAAACTTTTGTGACAGTAGGACTCCTGGCACATTTAAAAAAAAAAAAAAAAAAAAAAAAACCAAAAAAAACACCAAACCAATAATCACTCAATTTTCTATTTTCAGAGCTGCAAGAAAAAATAGTGAGAAAAACAAACCCATCATTTGGAAATACTAAAAATGAAAACATTCTTTCAATCAAATGCAAGCACCAAAGCTACCGTCCAACAGATAAGAAAACTTGTACGGTCTAAATTCACAGATTTTAATAACAGAACCGTTAGATTTAATCAGACATTGTATACAACAGACAGAATTCAATAACCTGTATTTATTTAAAAAAGAAAGAATCTGATATGCTAAGGTATCACAGCACCTAAGAAAACTGCCAAACAACTATTTTCAGGCTTAATATGTTAGGTTTATGTTGATAAGGATAGCAATAGTCAGTACCTGAGTGAACAGCCACCTTCTTCACCACATAGTTGCTGAGAGCTGTAATCTGGCGGGGAATAGGCACAGTTCCACTAGATATTCCCAAACCCAGCCTTCCATTTGTGGCTTCTCCACAGGCATATACTTTACCCTCTACGGTCACTAAAATGAAGAAAAAAAGTTTGAAATACCATTAGCGTTTCCCAACTCAAAATCTTTTTCTGCCCTTAAAATTTATTTTCCACTAATGTTACCTGCAAACAGGCTTTTGGATCCCCCAGCTACTTGCACAACATTCAAGGCAGACAGGGTTTCAGAAAAGGAAGGGACTTTTATCTAGAGCAGACAGGAAATAAAAATCATTACAATTCACTTCAATGTTGTACACTCTAAAAAGAAGAGCTGTTTAGTGATAAGCCAGTTAATCTAACAGGTACTTTCAGATGCTTCACCCATGTCAATTAATATTATAGCAGGCAAAGGATAAAAAAAAATTTAAAATTTAATACTGAAGTTATGATAAATATAAAACCTGAGAAAAAAATGAAAGGTGATATAAACAAGGACTTCCTTTTAGTAAAGTTTTCTTGAGAAAACTGAAGAATACAGGAAAAGTTAACTTTTTGATTCTTCAAGGTACTGTATGGATACAATACTATACTTTTACCACAGCAATTAAAGAAATGCCCTAAATATAATTTTCAGGTTAAAAAATGAGCTTTTAAATTGATTAAGCATTTGCAATGTATCTCATCTTGTATTATATCAAAATTACATGTAAATGGATGCACACTGGGCTGAAATTTCTATTGTACAATTGCCAGGTACAAGTAATACAAAAGCAAGTTCACCAAAAGTTTTATTTTTTGTGTGCAAACTCAACAGGAACAGAACATGTAGTGTGTTACACATTTTTTAAACAATTAGGTCATTATCATCTAAAATTATTGAGTGGCTGCTAAAAATCAAGCCAGATTTTAGAGTACCAACCAAAATGCAAATTTTCTCCAATTTTCCATCCAGCAGACATCTACATGTCTTAACACTAAAAAGCCACCAAACCTACTCTTTGTAGCTTTCAGTAATAAACTGTAAAATTCTGATTAAGTCTGAATTAATTTTAAGTTGTGTAACTTGTACATTTTATTTTTCACTGTTTCTCTTTTGTACTTAAGTGTGAAAAGAACATACCTTGGAACCTTTTAGCCCTCCCAATTGATCTTTGTCATTCAGTCCCCAAACAAAAACTTTGGTTCTTATTGTAGCTGCTGATTCAAGCCCAGCTGCCTTCTTTCTGACAAGACTGAACATATTGAGAAAAGAAAATACAGTCAGTTTAGCAAACAGCAACTGCATGCTGTAGCATAAGCACCTTTTTAATGTATTCACTGATTTTTTACAATTTGGAACAGTTTCAGGACTCAAATTACACTACCACAGTCGAAAGAATAAAAAAAAAAAAAAAAAAAAAAAAAAAAAAAAAAAAAAAGAAAACAAAACAAAACAAACCAAAAAAAAAAAAAACCAAACAAAAAACCAACTAAATAAAAAAATCAAAACAAAGAAAAAAACAATCAAAAAAAAAACCCCAAAACAAACCAGGTGCCACATATCGAATATAAGCACATCAAGCTTTTAGCTCAGTTTCCAACCCCAAGTATACTGGAAAAGGGGATGAGTCATACAAAATGTTACACCTCACCAGTGTGATCATCTCAGAGAATGTACTTATTGATGAAGGATCTACTTAAGATTCCAATTAACTAAGATACTGATTTCTCTTCACTGCCACTCAATATAATTAATGTGCTCTTCCTCCAATCATGCCCAGAGTTATAGGAATATATAGACACTAAGGTTCTTTATCATTTCTCCCTGCCTTCACCACTGCAGTTACCTACCTCCCAGTGTTAGCTTTATCATCATCCTCTTCCTCATTATCAGAAGCCAGGAAAGGGACTGCAGCCAAATCTTCATCCTCAGCACGTATACGTCCCAGTATGCTGAGTCCATGTATTTTGCAATCAATGCCAGAGCTTCTGCACTGCTTGATTGCAATCTCAATATATCTGTGGTACTAAGAAGAAAAATACTCTATTGATATCTTTTGGGTTCTAGGCAACTTCATAAAATATAGGAAAGAATTAGAACTTTTGCTTGACTTTGTGACTTTAAGAAAATGAATCTGTCACTTTAAATGCTTGTTGTTTCAGCTCTAAATAATTCATTAGCATATGTCCTCATTCATATAAGAAACTTCACTCCCAATCTCATAGAATTCATTATGCATTTTTCCTTGCTGTTGCTAGAAAAGATCAGAACTGCTATCCAAAATTATCCCCAACATTTAAGTTTATTGGAATGTCTTACTGGTTCACAGGTGTATTGATTTACATAAAACACCCTAAAATATCTAAGTCAATAGTGTTACTTTGTGATTATGGTAAAACTTTTTACAATAATTAACTTTACTAACTTGTCAGAAATACTGCTAAGTTAAGAGGAAAAAAAATACCAGGCTTCAATGATCACAACAATGCTTTTAATCCATCTCTTACAGCACAATATTTTTCTGTTGCACTCAAGAGTAATTCACACACAAACTTCACTTACTTCAGTACAATCACTGAGTAGAGGCACTGTGGTGTCTGTAGGATTTATATTGATTGTCTTTAGCTCTATAAGGTTATTTAAGGAATTACCCCCTAGAAAACAAAACACAGAATGAGAAACATCTTAGGATATGGCATTTGTTTCACAAACAGGCACTGTACATGTGAAACAGATGACTATGTTAACAAAAAACCAGACAAATACCTGCTGTTGGGTACAAAAAATATATATTTTTAAACTGCTTAGAGAACATACACATACCTGAAACTACAACTAAGGAGGGCATGTAGCTGCTGTCTGCAGGGTCCACTATCATCTTTAGTCTGTGAACAAGAACATCTGGAAAAATCTCCAAACGAATCCAGTGCTAGTGGAAACACAGAATTTCATTTTTAGATAGTATAGTTATGACCACCATTTGATTAACAAGAATATATATGCAATGTTTTTGAAGAAAGAATGGAAAACATTTCTGAATGGTACAGAACAGCTGCAATATATGGCAACTGGCCAAAGGGAAATGACCTTGTGAACTTCTTGCTTGTCCTACATCCAATTACAAGAGAAACAGTTGTAGCAAATTATTTATTTCAGCCAAGACCAACACCACTGAGAACACAGAAAGCACAGTACCACTGGAGGTTAAGTAATGGGACAAAATCTAAGTATTAGGTTACAGTCTGTAGAAAACCTGAGTAAGGGTACTTGAGGATATTCTCAGCACGGCCATCAACAGAGCATCAAAACACACTGGACAGATGCCCAGCTGCAAATCTCAGTGCCTAGGCTGCTCACAAAGCACTGCTGCAGGCCAACAAAACTGGTAAACCATAAACGAAGGACCATGCCTTTTATAAGTTATCTGGATGGAGGAGTCAAATCCACATTAAGCAACTTTGCCAATGACACTAAAGCAAGAAAAGCTGTTGAGTCCCTCCAAGGCAGAGAGGCCTTGATAGACTAGAGGGATGAGTAATCATTAATTGTATGAAATTTAACCAGGGCAAGTGTGGCATTCTCCATCTGGGATGGGGTAATCCTTCTTAGACTTACAAACTGGGGGATGAGAGGCTGGAGAGCAGCCCCACAGAAAGAGAGCTGGGGGTTCTAGTGGATGAAAAGCTGTACATGGGTCACCAGTGTGCACTTACAGTCCAGAAAGGCAACTGCATCCTGGGCTGCATCAAAAGAGCAGTGACCAGCAGGTCAAGGGAGGGGATTCTGCCCCTCTACTCTACTCCTGTGAGACCTGGAGTGCTGCATGCAGCTCTGGGGTCCTCAGCACAAAAAAAAACCATGGACCTGGCAGAAGAGGGTCACAAAAGCAATCAGAGAGATGGACCACCTCTCCTACAAAGGCTGAGAGAATTGGGGTTGTTCAGCCTGGAGAAGGGAAGGCTCAGGGGAGATCCTGTTAAGCATGAAGTATACCAGAATGAAGCATTTAGGGCACAAAGTTACCTTTCCTTGCGAACCAGAGGACTGCCAGCACTGCTCACTACCATCAATAAGACGAGAAGCCTGATTCACAGAGGATGAGACATTTAAATTCTTGACGATCCTTGACCAATCATCCAGTAACATTCCCCGCTGGCTACTGTGCCGTCTCTTCAGCTGCTTTCCAGAACGCCCACTGAACACAGGAGACTGACCTGCATGGGTAAGTGATAAATTAGGCATGCACCTCTCAAAGAAATTCCTTCTTTGACATCCATAAGCAGGGTGAAAGGAAATGTAAAAAATCCAACGTTTTGAGTATGTAGGCTTCATTTAGAACACAGGCATATGTCACATCAGCATGGTGATACTACCTAGTACACAACACTCATGCTTAAAGGGTGTAGCTCCCTTTTTTAAAGGAGTCTCAACTTTACAAGCTCTTGACAGCTACTTGAAAAGGTCCTTCCCTTTAAAATAGAGATCAAAATTTATGATAATATATAATTCAAAATACGGGCCCACAGGACATAAATTTTTTACACCATTACAGCATATAAAAAATACACAATAAACTTCAACAAAAACCCCCTACCCAAGAACAGAAATAGAAAAGTTGGAACACTGGAAAATTCAAATCTTGTTCCAGAAGAAGGTGGTTTAGTGAGATGTAGATTTCCTCCCTGCAAAAACCTTACTTCCACTTCCCTTCACTATTTTGTAGCATCTAGAAATCTTGACGAAAGGAATATTGTAACTCTTCTGCCCTACACAGGGCAAGGGGAAGGATTACAGATTTACACCATTCTAATGACCCAGACATATCAACTGACTTATTAAAGGAATGACCCTCTTGCCCATTAGACAAACCATCATGCACATGCAATCCATGTTCATGATCTCTAGGAAGGAATCAAGTTTATTCATTTCCCAAAACAATTACAACTAGTAATGTGTAAATAGAAAGAAATTTAGTCCAAAAGTCAGTATCATCCTGTAAATACTACAGTAAGATTGTTAGACAAGTGGATGGAAAATAAATGAAAGGAAATGTCAGGTAAGTTTTGCTTAACAATGCAAAGCTCAGAATTTTTGGAGCCAAAATGGTTGTACCTGTTCTTGCCCTAGGAAAAAAAAAGTCTGATTATGAGTCTTTCAAAAGGCTTCCATCTCCCACCACACTCCTCTGGAGTGTCCACATGACAGAGGAAATGAGGTAACAGCCATCACACACTGATAGGCAAAAGAGCTGAAGAGCAAGAGAGGCATAAGAAGGCATTTTAGGTATTTCCAGCTGCCCCTGGCATCACGACGATTCCATTCATCTACATCTAGGCTGACAACAAAAGGCAGGAGGATTAGAAAATTACACATTTTACTCTTGGTGTAGGTAAAAATGCCATTCTGACATGTACAGTTACTGTCACAGACATTTTTTTAAACTTTTTAACACTACAAAAAAGGCTTAAGGGTTAATGTTTTGTTGTAGTCCATCACATGCAATTGCAGCAGTGCTATCAGTGTTTCATTTTCTAGGGGGTCAATCTGAACACTAATTTCATCATACTAAGGAGCTGAAATTTGAAACTGTTTTTTTCAAAACAAATGTATTTTAAAATAATCTAAGAAACACTTAGACTGCAAAACTTACCTGGTTCATTTATTCTGCCAAAAGTATGTCGTGTGTTATGCTTCCTGGTTTTAAAACACGTTTCACAAAAGTCAAAATCATCACAGTTTCTGCATTTGAATCTAGGCCCATTGATAGGAAACATCTGACAGCCATCACACCTGATTTGACAAGAGAAGAACAAGTCTATATATATATACATGGTACAAGTTCATCATTCACATGAGACAAGGTAACAGATCAAGACAATAAGATAAAGGATAACCCCTATACACTAAGATAAAAGTAAATCATCACTTACGTGACTCCAGGATGAATGCTGGGGACCAACTCCATCTCTGACAACAAGCCAGTCCAATGTGACTGCTGAGGAAAGTCTACAATAACATCTTTTCCATTGGCACTAAATGCTGTGACAAAACATGGAGAAAATACAAGGTGTTGCAAATCTCTCCAAAATAAAGCCGAAAGTGCTTAGAGTAGTTAGTATTCCATTTGAATTCCTCTATTCTGATTTCCTTTTTTTTTTTTGAAACAGTTCCCAAACAAGCATGCATTTCTAAGCACAAATACAGTATGACCAAAATCTGTACTTCTTCAAAGAACCTGTGCTCCACAGATTAGTTCAATAACATCCCTTACAGCCTCACACCAGTGCATGCCACTTTCTCCTTGCTTCCTTAAGAAGCCTTCAAGTTACAATTCCTTCTTACACAAAAAACATTTGTGGTTCATCCAAAGTATAAAAGAGAATTGCAACAGGAAGCTGCACAGATGCTTAAAGACTTCTATTCTGTGCAAATTAAGTGGTTCAAAAGTAGACAGACATGCTAACAAAATGGGCTGCCACAGAGTACATGAATTCACCACAGGCCTCAAATGCATTCTGTATTCTCTATCATCATACAATACTCAACGAAACAGTGTGATTTTAAGCGTGTCTAGAAAAAAGTCTGTGTGGTTTTGAGTTTATTACCCCCCACGTCCCATTTGAGCACACATTACCTTTGACGATGCCCACACTTCGGTGAGTAACTGATCCCCATTTGTATTTGGGTGTGGTGACAGAGCTTTTCACACGCACTTTGTCACCTATCTTGATATGAGAGGCAGAACTCTGTGGTGGGAATCCTGCAGAACAAATGTACAGTGAGTGGGGTTCCCCCTCCAAAAATACATCTCTCTTGGTCTTTCAGTTTTTTAGTTAAAAAGCAGGCAGAAGTGAACTCACCTAAAAGCTCAACGTGGATGTATCTGACCCAGTAAGTACCACCCTTTTGTTGCCAATCACACTGCACGTTCAGGTCATGCAATCCATCTCGATCCAATTTAATAACTTTGCCTACATCTCCTTCACAAACCTCCTCATAGGTTCTGCAGCATCTAACCATCATCCCCACCTAGGGAAAAAAGGACAATAGAATGCAATAGCTCTGTAAAGGCTTCAGTACTAACAGAAAAGCAATTTCTATACTGCTTTTGATCATGATACTTACCTGAATATTCTCCCTAACATAGACAGCATAGTCATCATTGCTTAAGAAATCAGCTCGTTTCTTATAGGTCTGGCTCTCTGTTACAACAGCACCACTTGACTGGAAAAAAGTCCAAAATGAATATGAAATAATTACAAAATTCGTGTTCAGTTCAGATCAATAGTTATTGGCAAAGACTGAAAACAACCCAACAAAAATAAACCCATACAATATCCCAGTTGCATGCCAAAATGGGAAAAAACTTAAGAGATTCAACTCACTAGAAGTATAACATTTATTATCTACTTGATTTTAAATTAAAGTTTACTTTCAAAATTACTTCTCAAGGAACAAGATGTAAATTTTCAAAATGTTTGGAAGAATCTGCAAGTTGCTTTTATGAAACCTGATTGCCAAGGAAAATCAGAACAGACAGGATTTGTCACTACTCTAATTAGCCGTGAAGATACACACTCACATTCCACTTCTTAGGACATTGGTTGGGAGAGGAAAAAGATTTTTTACAAAGTGGTGAATGGTAATCTCTAACTTAAAGCTTACTTTTTTTAAATAGTACAATGAGATTCAAAGTACTTCTTTAGAAAAACAAGCTAAAAAAACTGTAATTATTAAAAATTATTCCTTTAAATTAATCCCTCCTTAAAAAATTATATTTTTTAAGAGAACTACAGCATGCCAGCTATAAGGAGAATTTTCAGAAAACTTGGGTTTGTTTTGGGTATTAAATTTTATTTTCATTAAAAGCAATATATAGCAGTTTTTCACTGCAATAATGATAAAGACAGCAAAAGCTGTCAAGTTAATTTTCTTCAAAATATAATGCATTAATTTTAATTACAAAATCCCACATGTGCAGGAAAACTCAACTTAAGTCCTTCAAGGATAAACAGAAATATGAAACCCATTTAATGCTATTGACAAGTCCTTTTTTGAAACAATTCTTGAAAGTCAGCAGAAGACTAATATAAACTCATATTAAAGCTATTGCACTCAATAGGCACTATAATGGTAATTTTATCATCAGTAAGTGGAAAAAATTTTTAATAAGGAAAAGGCTGTTATTTAATAGACTTTTTTGCTATTTATTCACTAGTTCTTAAGTCCTTCCTTGTAGGCAACATATGTTTGTGTTTCAGACAAAGAGAAAGGAGAAGGGAGAAGTCCTTTACCAATATTACACTGTAACATCAACTATTTTTGAAGAAGCTAAGAGAATCTATCAGGGATAATTGGAGCTACCTCCAGTGAAACATCTACCTATATTCTACTCTTCCCCATGCTAACTCAGAAAGTATTTATGGATTATTCTCACTTGTTTTATGTCATGTCTTAGAAACACAGGGTAAATATGATCCTTGTTTCTGTTTTGAAAGCTTGGGACAGCAGGTTGTCCTTGTACTCTCACCATTTTCCCAAAAAGGGAAGAATTACAAAATTTGCAGCTAGCTAGCATAACTTAGGTTTACTAAGTTAATACTCACAACAGGACAAGCAGCTTCAGCTTCCTCCACTTCTTCTGCAATTTCCTCATCTGAATATTCATCGGAGATAGTATCAGCATCAGAAAGATCCGTAATTTGAACATCAGGGTGATCCAACAACCAGCCAACTAAGGCTTCCACTCCTAACACAGAAAACAAACTCAGTTTGTCTATAAGGGATTATCTCACATTGTTAAGATTGTATCCAAAAAGAGGATAACAACTGCTCCCTCAAAAATACTTTTTAATCAGCTTGCAACTGATTCTCCTTCAGCTTCTCTCCTCTTCTTGTTCTAATATTATTGATTTTACTAAACAAAATACCTGGTAATCCAGAAGCACTTCCAGAGGTTCCGGATAGAGATTTTAGTGCAAATTCTATGTTTTTCCTAGGAAATCCCATTTCCATAAGTTGAACTACAATGGGGAGGGGTGGAATTGGAGATTGCTTGCGTTTCTTCACTTTTGTAGGTCGGATATGTTGCACTGTAATGGGTGTTGTAGCTTCACTAGAGCTGCAGTCTTCAAACAGTGGAGTTGAAGGATGTGTAGACTCTACAGCCAGATACTGGCACACTGCCAAAGCAGCAGCCTAGAGGAGAAGAAATAAATCAGTCCAAGCAAAACAAGGATATTTAATATGTTTGTGTGTGTGAACATGCATGCCTTAAATTAAACATTATTTGCCCCTAAGGATTCAGGGTCACTTCTTTTTTAAAGCTATAGTTTAATAAGCTTCAACTGGAATGTGAATTTTAAAGAGTTATGTCTTAGATTACTTAGCAGAAAACACACTCTACCTCAAGTTCCTGTTTGTCAAATATGGCTTTCACAGGTGATGGCTGAGTAGCAGCTGACAAAAGTTGCTGCAAAAGGATCATGGGAGGCTGAGGTCCTTCAGGAGACATATCTCCTATGTCAGGAGAGGCAACTGCTCCATCCTCTTAAAGAAAAACATTATTTTAACCAAAACCATATAACACGGTTAATCAGGAGACTTATTCTAGGGCTTATTGTCATTTTTCACATATTTCTTCTCCAGAGATACAATGCATTTAAAATTAAGTCATATGTACCACAATCTCTGTGCAAAACAATCAAGTAGAAAATTTGCAGATAAACAATATATTTATTAAAATACACCTAAAGACATGTCTCACAGAAACTACTCAGTGGACAGTGGATTTGCACCTTGTATCTTTTGAGTCCACCTTGTTTTCAATAAAACTATTAGTAGGAGGTACTTCTAGGATAAAGCACTTGATACAGACAACCAAGAATTTAGTGATCCCAAAATCATGGTGCATGCTTTCTGGATTTCCTTCAAGATATAATGCATTAATTATTGGAGTTTTTTTGCCCATAATGTACCTCTTGGGAAGAGCTCCCAAGGTATTTATTGTCCCTTCAAAACAGGATACTTTTATTGAAACAACTTGCTCACAATTCTGCACCTTTCATATTTAATTTTGTACTCCTATTATAATAAACATTCGTGTTTCCTAAATCTTTACTGTGACTATCACATGAAAATGTTCTCTTTTCATTAAACAATAATACAACAATTAATAGTCCTCAACATATGTTGTTCTGGTTTTTAAAAAAAAGTGATTTCTTTTCCCCCTTTAAAAACTATGGTAATAATGAAACCATGCTCCATTCCTAAAACAACCCTGTAGATTCTGTTGACTTTAAATCTGGCAATTGACAAAAAAAACCCCCACAGAAATATCCTTATAAGACAAATATATTATTATATTTAAAGATACTGCATGCTTCACAAATACCCAAAGAATTAATACAAACAAACTCCAAAGGTATTGATAGCTATCCTGAAAGCTGACACAGTTATTTTATTTATTTTTATATGTAGAATGCAGGTAGAAGAAATAATTTGAAATTATTAGAACTACAACTCCTCCAACTCCTTTAACATTATGCTCAAGAAACTGTATTTCTATACTTGTTTCACTGGAAACTGCAAAACATTTGAAGTAAAATCAACAGCTAATTTTAACTTTCAAAGCAGAAAAATAAAAACTCTGCAAGAAGTAGTAAGTATTTTAAAGTTACTTACAAAGCTTACTAACTATAGAAGACCTACAAATTCAGCTAACTCCAGTACCTCAAGCTTCAAACACTTGAAATTCTTAGTCTTCAAAACTTGAGTTACAAAGTCAAAATCTTTTTAACATAGGAGCTTAAAACATACATGAATTTTAGTTTTTAATCTTTAGAGAGCAAACTGAATTTCTACCATCCAACAGCCACTAGCAAGGGTTATGCACATGCTTCATCAACCATCTAAATAAAGACCAGCACAGTCAGATTGCATTTCAGAATACCTGCAGGATTTAATGCACAGTCCTGAACAGCTGGCTGGGATAAGATTTGCCTCAGTGTATCCTGGTGAGAAAGCAGAGCTCGTCCTGCTTTTAGGATGTACAGCTTTAACTGCTGGCACCGCAGCAGATCCAGATCAACTTGACCTATCAGAGATATTAAGCAGCCATTAGTGCTAGAAATCTCTTGTATTAGAGAAGAAAGATTGCCATTGATACAACCTCAGTCCAAACATCAGTTTACATCCTAACTCACTGTGTACTGCTCACGAGTCAGTTTACACAGCACATTGATCAAAAGTCTGCACACATTGTATGTCTCATGATATTAAAAATACTGTCTTCCCACTTTTCACATCCTGGACAATCATACAGCTGATTTGTAACACAGGAAGTGCAGCTAAGATGTTACTTGGATCCAGTATTTTAAACAACTCTGTAGAATAAGAGTCCCAAACCTTATTTACATCTTCCCATCAAAGACATTTCATTTGCAGTGCAGAGCAATTCACCACCTAGCTAAACTTGTCTCTTCAGTGCCTATTATCCAGTGCTGAATAAGAAAACAGGTAAGGTTCCAGGAGACCCTTTTCCTTATCTATGTTTGCTGATACTAGTATTTTTCTCAGAACATATTCATCTACTTCCAAAGAAACCAAACAGCGAAAAGCACTCAACTCTACCTGAAAGACCTTGATTGGGAGACTTCATTCTTTGTTTTTCTATTTTACTTCCAGCCAGATTTACTAGTTGAGCCCAAATGGATAGCATAGGTTCAGTGAAAGGCAAGTTGTTCACATTGAAAGCCACAACTGGAAGCTAGAGTGGGGGAAGAACCAGACAAAAAAACTAACAAACAAAACAGGTAAGCATTTTCCTAAAATCTCACAAACTCATTAAAAAGTTTCAATGGTTATTAACTGTAGAAGAGAAAAAGTAACATTTGTCTTACTGCTTTTGACCAGGAACAACTGGAGAGGATTTCTATTCCCTACATAGCTCCTAAGCCTGTATTTGTACCACACAGTTGCAGGTCTTCTTGGTGAAAAAGTAGAACAGAGTCAGAACAAGAAAGAACTCCAGACTCTGAAGTGCACCAAGCATTTGGCCTGTGCTTTCACTAAAGTTGTATCAACCAAATCAAGATTCAATTCCAAATGCCCAAGACTTTCTACATTAGTTAGCAAATCAAGTTAAACAGAAAGCTCCTCTCATCTAAGAGAAAACATAAACCAAATTATAATAACTTGGGATTTTACCTTAAGTCAAACAACTCCAGTTTAAATCCCCCTTCCTTTCACCTCCCCAGCAAATGAGGATGGGATTTAAAGGTCCTACAGAAGTTTACATGAGAACCATCTTACATGTGCATTCAGAGCACTGTGTGTGTCAAATGTCAGTGTATTTAGCCAATGTAGAACAAATGCTTTCTTTGGGCCATACTAAGAGTTTTAAACCTTCCCAGTATTAAAGCCTTAATAAACCAAACTTACTGGTTTCAGCTGATTCAGAGGGCACACTCTACATGTTCGCATGTCATAGAACTGCACGGTGATTTTCCCTTTCGGGGTGATGCGTGTCACTGTGCCTTCTCCAAATTCATCATGAACGACTTGTCCACCCAGTCTCAAGCGACTGTCTATGCCACCAATCACAGCCAAGACTGCCATCAGAGCTCCCACCTCTGGATTCTCAGTGTCAGGGAAGTAGTCATCCAACACAGCCTAACAAAGAACAACGAAATATAACTGTAGGGAGAAAACATACCCTTCTATCTGCTTTAAAATACAAAGTTAATCACACATATTTCAGCTTAAAAATTACAACACAAATATATATATAAAAATAGAAAAATGGTTTCAATATTAAGCTTAATATTGTTTACAAAGATTTAACATTTATAATTTCAAAATAAATATTGCTATAAAAATGAGCTTATTTTAAAACGTGGAAACTACCCCTTCTGACTGTTTTCCTGCAAAGATGTGGGTGATGGAGGTTAGCTGAGAGTTGATGTACTTGTTTATGAGTCCATTCCACTGGCTGAGCGAATGCAGCGTCCTCAGCAGTGCCACTATCTCTTCTGCTAAAGTACTACTATGAGTGGCAGTTAGAGAAGCTTGGGGCCTGGCCTTTCTCCTCCTCAGAGTAGATTCTGGAAAGACAACACAACAAAGAAAAGTGGCACAACAGTTACTAGTTTAATGCACACATTTCCCATAGATAAAACCAAGCCACCGAGGGAAAATTCCTCTACCTCTGAGTAGTGGGATATCCGAAGAACAAGTGCTAAGCAGGCTCCCTAAAAACCCAAACAGTTTTTCCACAAGAAATTTCATGTCTCTTGACCTTTCATTTTTATCCCAGGATGGAAGTACTGCTTTCAATAAATGTACAGCAAGGATCTAAAAAGAGAACAAAATTAGTGTTATTCTAGTCTACGTCACCAAATACTGAAGAAACTCTCAAACATATTGAGTACAGAATGACATTTTTAAAGTTTGCTTTCCTCTGTAGTTCTTTCTACAATGCTGATTTCTTTCCAGCTGTGAAAATTACAAAGCTACTGATCTTGAATTTGCTAAGGGATATTTTAAAATAAGTGGACACAGTTCGGAGTCAGTTACAATTCTACTGGCACATTATATTAGTGAACCAATCTCTTCAATACCGAGGACATGAGACACACACACTGAGTAACAAAAGCAAATAGGAAAAATAGCAATACAGAATGGGAAAGTTTGTTCAGATTGCAGACAGAAATCAGTATTAAGACGTATTTCAGAATAAAAGTTTCCAAGTCCTCTGCAAAGCAGCTATAATAGTTAAAATTCATGAGATAGAAAGCTGAATGGCAGAAGGCAGGCAACAGCAGCCACAGTGACACTCAAAAGTAGCCACTGGAAACCAGGTCCTCCAACACAGTCCAGAAGGAACAGGCTGGCACCTCTGAACCCAGACCCAGTGCAGGACTGACAAGGAAAAGGGGAGAGTGCAGCACTGCAATATCAAAGAGCAGAGAAGGTTGCATATTTTGAATAGGAGCACTTCAGGTTTTGAGCTTCCTCATCTTCTATCCAGAAGACCACTACAAGCAAAGAACAGCAAAGAGAATTCCTCTCTTGCAAACTTCTGTCAATAACATGTCTTTATAGAACTTCAAGGTCTCATCTTTTTCTTGTTCTTAAATTAGGTGCTGGTACATGAGGAATGGTCATTTCTCTTGATTATTCCCTGAACAGCACAGATGACTCTCCTGCACTAAGTCCTGGATGATAATAAAAGTCTCAGCATAGTAAAAATACTGGCAAGAATTTACTGGAAGATCACAGAAAAATGAACAGGCCTTTATGATACAAGGCTTTAGTTAAAAAATGCTGATAGTTCATCAAGGAAAAGAATAAGATCATCTTTTGATCCCCAAGCCTTAAAATTTGGCAGAGTTATTCAATAAAAAATTTCATTTTCAGTCTCATGTAAAAGGCACTAACAAGATGCTAAGGAATGGCAAAAGAGAAGAAAAAAAAAGAGAAAAAGTTAAAAGAAAAGAAGGAATGAGAAAAGGGGAAAGATGACAAAGGAAATACAATACCAAACTAAGATGCAAAGATGTAGCTTCTTAAGAAAGACTGTAATTTAAATAATATAAACAGTTTCTGATTGAAAGAGGGACAGTAGACAAAACATAATTTGGTAAATTTAAATGAAATGTAACTTCTTAATTATACTGTTATTCTTTTGTTTATTCAACTTATAGGAAACATTATATGGGAATTTTTGAAGCACAATTCTGGAACACTATTTTGACCTTTCTTTCAATAGAACAAAGGAGTCCATAGTATCCTGAAGGCTCAAAATTCAAGAGATGGAAATTTAAAATTGTAATTCCTAAATATAAATAAAATGTTATCTTTT
Source organism: Sturnus vulgaris (assembly GCF_052056855.1). Classification (NCBI taxonomy): domain Eukaryota; kingdom Metazoa; phylum Chordata; class Aves; order Passeriformes; family Sturnidae; genus Sturnus; species Sturnus vulgaris. The sequence continues at coordinate 86,685,293 of NC_142244.1, read as the reverse complement.
TCACAGCTAACTAAAAACTGATTTATGGACATTACCCAGCTGTTTTGTTAAATAAAACTTTCTTTTTAAGACAACTAAAGTCTATTTATTTTATTGCCTATTGAATTAATTTGGAAATACACACATTACCTGTCTCTGTAGTGAAGCAGCAGTGAAAGATTCATGCCCCTCAACAATTTTCATTAGCAAAGTTATCCACTGAGATGTACTAAGAGTGCTGCACATCTGAGGCATGAGTGCTATGCTTCGAATGAATCCCAACGTGCACCAACTCCTATGCTGTTCTTTATAAACTAATTTATTTGGCAAGGAAGCTAAAAACAAAAAGATACATATACATGTAATAGTTGACTTTTTCACCAGCTATGTAGTTCTCTATATGCTACATGGGGCTTTTCTGGACAAATCAGAACACCAAGCTATTTCACTGTCTTTATACTAAATATTAATTTCTATTTTAGAGCCTATAATTCATTTTATAATATAGGTCTTTAAAACAATTCTCACCATTACACTGTTTCCTCATTTCAAAGCAGTTAACAGTACTACTTCTGAAATTACAAAAAAGCTACAAAAAGGAGTATGACACACCCAGATGCCAAACATAAAGTTGCTAATAAATTAATTGTTAAGGTAAACAATTCACATCTCACATTGCATGCACACATGCATTTCTTCTGCTTTTACTGTTTATATTCTAAGAAAACACAGAATCATTTATATTGCCTTTAAAAATTAAGATTTTAAAAGCCCTGAGAATGCGTTTTCCAGCCTTTGGCCTTAAAAAGATTAAAAACTAGTAAGAAAAGGTTTACAAACTTACAAGACAACAAAGCACAACACAGAAGCACACAGCTCAATCAGACTGCTGCTATGTAATATACCTGATTTATCTATTGTTCCACTCTCCACAAGCATACGGAGAAGACCACACAAAGTCCGAGTAGCATCACTTTGCATGACTTCAGCATGGACACCAGCAGAGAGACACAGTGTCTGCAACAGGTTCACAGTACTTGTCAGCATCATGGCTGTAGGGTGGAGATTCCTTTCAACTTGTTCTCCTTCTGAAGGGAGACACAAAAGGCAAAGGAATACATTAATAGTGAGTTATTTTATTTCATGAATGTTCTCAAACAAACATTATGCTAATGATTTGTCATAAATATTTTCTCTGAGATGATCTGACATGAAGATTGCTTACTGCCAACTCCAAAAGCAAAATATAAACCAGGTATTTTGCACGTATATTTTCAAGTTTTTCCTCTAGCAGTACCCAGCTGAAAGGAATTCTAAAGTATTGCCAAGAACAGGGAAACACTCTGACTAAATGTATAATTAGGCTACATAAAAATCCAACTTCAGAATTTTACTAACATATGTTAAAATGTATACCTCCAGGTATCCATAACTGAAACTATTTTAACTGAATAATATTATTTTCTCTGATCCATGAATATGCAACAAATGTGACACCATCTTGTCTATCTTCCTGTCTCACAGTAAAGTCATATTAAGATTCTGTTCAGAAATGTACACCTATGAAATTAATCTTCTTTGAGGAAGCAGCTGCCCCTGTGAAAAAAAAACTTTTATATTACAAGAGACCAATTTTAAAATTCAACTAAAACTGTGCTTCCACTTTTATACATATATATTATTTTTTTACCAGAATCATCCTCAGTGTCTGAATCCTCTGTTGTGGGCTGTGTTGCAGGTGGTGGCTCAGCTAGTTTGAGATCATATTTTCCTTCCTTTCCCATTCTGTAAGAATTTGTACTTCCAGTGTCCCACTGCACTCTAATCCAGCCATCTTCTCCCAGCTCTCCAATCACACGACCCAAACCTGGTGTGGGTCCATCCTGACAGAAGACAGAGGTACAAGTTACTCAATCAACAACACTAATTCTTACCCAAAGTTCAAAAAGTAATAATACAATTGCTCCTTTTTGTTGCTAACCTAATGATTAGGCAGTAAACATTCAATGGGGTTTGAAAAATTAAGCATGAAGTTAGAAATCTCAAAATTTTCAAAAGAATCACCCCAGTAAGCTGCATATTTGGACACTCATGATTAGATCTCTCTTATGTCTAACATAAGTAGAAGTGATGTCCTACATAGTTGAAAGTGTATACTATTATAGCAAATAAGTTATTCAGTTTCCTGTTAAATGGTAAAGTAGCAGAGTCTCACTAAAGCAGAATTTTAAACATCTCCAAAAAGGATGTTAAACAAATAATTAAAATATTTTAATTCTCCAAGGATTTTGTGGTAAATGGTCAGAATTACACAGCATTGCTGTAAGACAGTGAAGGATTGATAAAGCTGGTTGTGAAAAACACGGGCTGTGCCTCTTGCTTATCTTGCACCTGTCTCCAGCAAGGCCTGTCACAACTGAGTGACATCTGGAGTGGCACACAGCTCTCACGCACTGATGTTGTTTCAGTGAGGCACTGAGGGGCACCTAGGCTCAAACAACAGCCACAATCCCTCCAGCATGAAAAATAAGCCTTGGTATAAATACAGTTCATTCAGGAGATAAGGATGCACACAAAGACCCTCTGATGAAGGTCAGAGAGCTCCTAATGCTGCCTCAGGACATGGAGGAAGATTCAAGTGTTTATTCTCTCTTTTGCCAACTATAAATTCTGACAAAAGGTAACAACATTAAGCCCTATTATTAACTCAGGCATCCCTCAGGATGCAGAAGAAGGAAAACATGGGATGTGTAATAATGCTTGTATGGCCAAAGTCACCAAATCCCACCTACAACATGATTACACCAATCCACTGGGACAGGGCAAAATTTACAGTATAAAAGAGTGGCTTCAGGGGCAAAAAGGGATGGAGGGGGGAAACTCAGCCTGCTCAAGATCTGTTGACAGACTACTTCTCTCTTCTTTTCCCAGAGAGAAGCCTTTATGTGAGCTTTGCATCTCCAACAGCATTGGAGCACACTTGGGATATTAACTTACATACACACAGATATACATGTGTATACAGTGCTATTAGATCTCTCATTACACTTTGTGTCACAACACATACTAACACTCTGTAGTTAGTGCACTTATCACCAGTAATCCTGAGCCTGCTTTTCAGATGCTTCAATTAACCACACCAGTTGTGAAACGGGATCATGCAAGTCCTTACTGAATCCATCAGACCTACAGAACTGCACTGGTAAACTGCACTATTTGTGCTTCTGTGCTCTTGCAAGTTCTCGTCCAAACTCAGCCAGACTTACAATGCTAAACTGAGCCACAATCAGAAATTAAGCCCAGCTGCAACAAGCCCCTCTGATCTCTGAGGAACAGCTGGAATGAAAGGTTTATTTTCTGTTAAATTCTCATATCCTTAATTCAACATTTTTGGAATGCAAATTGCCCTTAAGTTTGAATGACCAGAAACTTCACAGACAGTCCACAGAACAGAGACTTTAGATAATAACACACCCAAAACCTGCACGAAAAAAAGTTGTACCTGATCACCCCATTTCCAGTCTACCCCTCTCACTACTCTGGTACCAATTTTCATCATGGCTGCCAGCTCTGGTCCAGAAACAGGGAGCTGAACAGGTGTAGTTTCCTTTCTTGATTCTTCTAGGACTGTGGCAGAAGCCCCATGAGAAGAGGCAATCATATCTTCTTCAATATTATCCGAACTGGGTCCTAACAAGGAAAAAACATGCAAGAGATTAAATCCAGCTACACATGTACGGAAGTATCTTTGTCACACTACACTTACAGGCACATAGATTTGTAATATCAAAGTAGTAACAAACAGGAAAGCTGACTAGCAGGTGGTAAGTCAAACGACCTTTTAGAAAATTTGAGTGTAATTGTTTTGAATGCACAGGAATTGAAATACTTAATTTTGAATGAAAAAACAAGTGACAAATAAGACATTAATAACGATGACTCAATTGGCTCAATGGTTCTACAAACAGAATTTTTTAAAAAAACTTTCGGTGCATACTCCAGTTAAACACAAGTTACAGGAACAAATGTTTGTTATTATCCAAGAAAACAAGGAGAAAAATCATGGCAATTTGAATCATAGCAAAACACACCAGAGAACTTCTCTAACAGAACAAAGAAAGCTTCAAGCTTAAATATGCAGACTGGGAACATTTTTCATATTTATAACAAATGAAATGGAGAGTAGAGAGTAGGCAGTTTTTACTACTTTAATTTTTCATTTTTAATTTATTTGCATTGGTTCCACCAAAACTACACATTAACTGAAATTTTAGCAAAGGATGGCCAAAGTTCACACTCTGAAAAAAGAAAAAGACTGAATAAAGGCTGCAAGTAAATAAACCTCCTTCTCAGTCATGCTTGCAGATGTGGTTTTTGTACCAGGGTAAAGATAAATAGCATTGAGCACTACCATCAAGCAGCAAAGTGATTCTGTAATCTGGGTACACTAACAGGTAAAAAATACAGGAGATGTGTAAAGCAAATGTTTTCTTCCAAGCAAGAAGGGAGAAGTGTACCTATGAGCCGCAGCGTGGTCTGTGTCAGGGCCAGCATGCCAGAATTGAGCAGGAGGCTCAAGGTGTTTGCGCCGTGCTGCAGAGTCAACATGTTCAGCATGACCAGCAGAAAACGGGCTTGTGGAATAGTTCCAAGACTTGGTCCTGCTGGATTCTCATTAGTAATTGTTTGAAGAGGAACAGGCTGCAGACCTAGTTCAAATGTAATATAAATAACAACATCAGCTGACATTTGGGAGCTGCAATAGAATAGGTTATAGATTTGTTAGACTGATGGTTTAAAATATTTTTTATTCCCTGCTTGGCTTTGAGAACTTCCAAGCAGAAGTTCCAAAAAACTGATTATAATTTCTATTTTCCTGCTAAAATGTTACTAATGAGTAATCAATCACCTGTTGCCAGGAAATCAGCAATATACTCAAACACTGAAAAGTGAGTTAACAGGGGGTCAAAGGTGGGAAGGTTGGAATGACACACAGAAACAAAGTCAGAGTAATTCTCAACAGAAATCAAGGGAACCGATTTCAACATCCTAATTATTGGGAACTTTAAAAAAAAAAGCAATAATATTAATGTAAAACAGTTTTCCCACAGAAAACAGTAACAAGATGAGATTCACCTAGTTCTTTAAACTTGGCATTAGCATCCAGCAAGATGTTCCGGACATTCTGAATAGCCCATGCGTACAGCTTCCCAAAAGTTACTTCCAGCAGCATTCTGTTAAACGGCGGGATCAGATCGACGTCCTTCAAACAGTCAGTAAGAGGCTCCCTTCAAAGAAAAACAACAACCACCAAAATAAGTATTGTTTTCTTATGAAAGCATTGTGGAAGCAACAGCACCAAGAACTTTTACCCTATATTGGCTCCTTCTGGAATAAGCCTCTGCCATCCACAGAACATAGCATACTGCACAGATGGGAGCAAAAAATTTTTAGCTGACAATTTCAGAATAGTGTCTATTCCCTCCAGACGAACTTCTGCTCTTTCCAACTGTCAAAGAGAAAAAACAAATTTTCATACTTATGTAAACTGCTAATAACTGTCATAATTATGTAAGTGGCACGTTTTCATTCATGTTACCTGTTTTAATAAACATTTTCTCATTTTTTCTACATCCACCGGCTCTTCTTTAAGTGCAAATTCAACAATGGTGTTAAGGAGGGCAGACTGTGGATACAAGCCTTGAACATTTTGTTTCAGCCATTTGTATTTGTGGACACCTGTAACTGTACTCAAAATTGGCTGCCACTTATCCTGCAAAACGAGAAGTTAGCTTGTTAAAACTTTCTAAACTATTTTAAGTTGCTGAAAATATAAAGTTATTTCATATAAATCAATTTCTAAATTTGCATGGGGGGAAAATGAAAACTTCTTCAAAGTCAGGAAAAATATTATTTTAATTCATTATCTTTTTTACTACTGCTACATAAAATTTCAAATGCGTTAATGTTCAAAAAAAGAGGAAGTACCCCATCACAACATTTTATTTTGAAATGAAATTTTATCTAAGATTATCAATAATTTTAAAATTAGAGAAGGTTTCTTTACATATGCGAAATACATAGTACAACCTAATTTTTAAAAATCATTCCAAGTTTCACTGAAACAACATCTCATACTAAATTATGCATCCCAAACAGCATTATCAGAAGACTAAATGTCAAGTTATAGCAATCATGTTTTAGCTCATTCTTTTTTCTCTTTTTATTTTTATTGACAAGGTTGATGGAAAATCTGATATCCTACCTTGGGTGATTTGATTGGTATGGGCTTTTTATCTATAGGTACAGGACTGTGAGGTACCACACAAGATTCTTCTAAATCACTCTCTTCATTTCCTATTTTGGATTCTTCTACATCAGCAGATTCGGATTTTTTTGGCACTATAAAAAATGAATATTATTTTTTCATGCAGTCTGATTAGATTTCACAGCACCACATTTTTAGGTTTGCATGATAACCTAAGCACACACAATACTTAAGATCAGTCTGTAATAAAATGGAAATGTAGTCTTGGTAAACTCTATATCTAACTATTACCAAATAACTCTGGTATTACCTGCAATATGCTTTTATCTCTAAAGGCAAACTTGAAAAGCCCTTTGGTGTCTGTTCACCATATTAATTTATTTTCAGTTAAATCATTGTTTGACTACACTTCAATAAAAAATGATTTCTAAAAATACGTCACTTCCAGTGGAATGTTACTAAAGCCAATTCAGAGGGTCTGATGTTGAAGGATCATTTTTAATACATTGGAACATGAATAAACATGCCTCAAGTCAAATTGACACTTTTGTTTGCCAGTTCTTGCTGTAGGATCTCTTATATGCAACCACTGGTTTAGGAAACTTCATGACAAAGCAGCAGAAAGCAAATAGCTTCAATGCTTTATCTAAGGAGAGTCTCACATAGCAGTATAGCTTGAAATAAGATAGATTTCCATTGTTTCAAAGAGAATACAACATTAATTCTGCCTTACCTCTTTTTTTCCTTTTTTCTCTAATGATCTTCTGAGCTACCCTTCGCCATCGAGGCAAGGAACTAAGAAGTTTAAATTTGGACATTATAGAGAGATCATTGCAAACTGCAGGACGCAGCTCATTGAATAAGAATCTCAAACGCTCAATGACAGGAGCACAAACTTCCTTGTAAGAACGCCCTTGTTCCTGATGTGTCTACAAAAGACATTGGAAGATTGAATTATTGTATAATACGCAATAAAATGAACAATATGTAACTTTTAAATGAAACACTTCAAAAGAAAATTGTTCTTAACATCAGCAACTAAGAGACTTACCTTAATCAGTGAGCACTTTGCTTGGTAGACAACGCGACACACATCCACTACAGATTTTGGTAAGGTTTTGTGCTTTACCTGGTCAACTCCAAGGGTACCAGGATGAACAAGAGACAGTGCTACATGACCTTAATGGGAAAAGACAATGTTTGAATATGCATTTACAGAACCATCCGAAGCAGAATTTAAACAGGTCAAAACAAACACACCACAAGCCTACCTACCCAAATCTTCATGCTTCAGAAGACAACACAGTAACAGACGTCCTACTTCCTCCACAGGATGCTCAGGAGGGAATGTGATTGGTGTTGTTAAGTGACACTGCTTACAGTATCTCTCTATTTGACACAAGAAGTCCTAAGAAAACACATAACAGTCTCTGTTTAACTTCGGTTTTAAAATATAGTGAAAGGACTCAAAATACCACAGGCAGCATTTAAATAGCACTGAATAACCTCCACAATCTGAACTAACATTCCTGAGATACAATATGGACTGTGTGCAATTTAATACACAGCAACTACAACTCAATACTATAAATACCCTACATCCTTTCTTCTGTATGAAGAGAGAAACGTATGACTCAAGGAATAAAGCTACTACTCCTTTGATCTCTTCATAAGATATCAGGTCACCTAACAAAACTTTCAATCGTCTTCTGAAAAATCATAATTCATCATTATCACTATTCCCAAAGACAGACTTAGGGTTTTTTTCATAAAGGAGCTGAACTCAGAGGATTAGAAAATCAGAATGTATTACAGAAGATAATGATCAATGAAAATAACAGGGGTTTTCACAATATCCACAATTCCAACTATGTGAAACTTAAACCTCAAAGCCCATAGAGATTTTAAGACAAAGGCATACGTGAATCTAAAACATAAAACACATTTGCATCTTGACAAAAAATCTCCATCTCAGTTCAAATGGAGGGGAACAGGATCTCTCAATGCTACTGAAACTGGACATCAGAAGGAATGAATTACTAATTTTTTTGTAAGAATACTCAAATTTCTTAGTTCTCCAATTCAAAAACTCTGAAGAAATAACATACTGTTATGCTATTAAGTGAAATATACACATTTTATCCATTCCTTTCACAAAAGGTAATTCTGAAATAACTTTTTCAATTATTTTGCTATAACCTTTGGAGAAGTTTCACCACTAACTACCACCCTTCAGAAACAGTGTCTGTGCACAGAACTACTGAGGGCTTACCTTCACAGTGTGATCCTGAATATTATTATCTGCAATAGCTTGGAGAAAGGGTTGTGAATGGTCACTCAAAGTCAATCGATGTGAATATAGCTTTGATTTATTTGGAGTAGTGTTACCAGGTGAACTGCAATGGTCTTCATCTTTTTCCTCATTGTAACTGTAATGAATCTGACTAGTTTGCAAGCCTCCAGAAAAGATCGATGACTTCAACCATTCTAAAATAAAGAAAACGTGAGTGAATATTCTGATCAAAGACTAAGCTATCAAGACTCAATTTCTTCTCATAAAATGCATTCACAGGCTTCAACAACATTTAGCAAGTTTCTCTTTTGCTGAAACTTTTTCACATGAATTAAAAAGGGTTCTGTAACCAAGAAACAATTAAGTAACAGGGCAGTCATCATATGTTTAGAGATATAGGGCCTTAGCAACTTGTCTGCCATTAATATTGAATTATACCTTCTATTCACCTAACCAAGACACCCAGTAAGAAAACATCCAATACCACATGATCCAGGCACTCTTAACTGACAACATATTGGTGAGATAGGAGCATTGTTTTATGTTGCATACTATGAAATTCTGAATTCAACTGCTCAAAATTATCTAATCCCTATTTAAATCTTGCAAAATTATTGAGATCTTGAAAAGTATGATAGTTAATGCTAAGAATAAACAACTCCTACAGAAGATATCAAGTCTAACGAAGTGTTAAATTTTCAGCTAACGTATTTGTCCATTGTCTTCTTCTTGCATGTTTTCACAAATATTTATCACTTATGAAAGCTCAAAATGATGTCCTGCTTACTGGCACATTCAATTTCCAGAGGAGAAAGTGGGGTGCTCATTGCCAGGTAGGAAGCGTGCAGTCCAAGGAGAAGACCCAAATTCCGTTCTGTGTCTATCAGAGGTGATGACAGAGTGCTGAGATCTGGCGTTGTAATCACTTCCTGGTCAGGCTGCACAAAAGAAATGGCAATTATAAGACAGAACTGACCTCCAACAAGAAATCTGACAGCAAAGCAATGCTTGACTTTAGTAAGCATTTGCCCATTACTACATTTTTACCTCTATGTACTGGCCAACACAGAAAGCGTGCATTGATTCCCGTGTGTCCTCAAACTGCAAAGCAGCTTCCAAAGCAACAACTGGGTCCTCACCAGCAAACTGAGCTAATGAAAGAATTAAGTAGTCAATATAGGATCTAAAAATCTCTTAATTCTACCTGGTTTTGAAACAAAAGTAATTTGTATCTTTAAGTCAGATGAAAATTCTCACCAAGTATGCTACTGCCAGTTAAAGACTGGGTTTGGAAGTCCTTTATATCATACACTTTCCCATCGATCACTGTCCAAAATCCTCCATCTTTGTTGTGGTTCTCTAGATCAGCCTTACGTATAAGTGTCACCTCCTCATTATTTCTGCAACTCTGGCCAGTAAAAAATGAACCTATCCATATAAAACAGAAAAGAGAATTTAACAACTAGAAATCAGAAAGTAAGGGGTTTTTTGTGAACATTATTTTAACAGTTGCCTAATTCTTCACATCTGTTCAAAAGCTGCTTATTTTTTTATATGCTCCAAAGTAAAAGTGGTTATTATTACATTCCTGTCTACATATCGTGCAATTAATGGACAGAATACTGTGTTCTTTTATGCACTAATTATTAATGTCACCTAGCATTGCCCAGCTATATGAATGTTTTGTGTGGAGGTGGAGCAGAACAATCAGTTTTTTGCTAAATCACTGCTCAAATCACTTCTTCCTCTGAATTACTTTGGTTTTATTACTCACTTGCCTGCAAGGAATTTGCTGTGTATTTCGTTTCAGCTTAAATTCAGCTATTTTAATATACAAGAAACCTCCCTTTTGACCATGAGACAGCTCATATTACAAAATACCCTGAGAAAATAAAAATTCCTTATTTCAAAGCTTTCATGTTACTCATCCTTTGTATTACAGACAGAACTTAGTAACAAAATGCCTAGATGTACTACTCAGGTTTCCACTGCAACTTTTCATACTCAAAATGCGAAATGATGCAAACTATTTCTTGAAAAAGCTGCATCTGTACTCTGCTTAAAACTACCTCCATATGTAACTTCCTTTAGAATGTACTGACAGAGATAAATACTGCCTTATGACTGCCATATAATTTGGTTAATAAGACTTCGTATTGTGAAGTAGGATTCCCTTCCTGAAAACAGTTCATGAATAGCCACCATTTTTACAAAGCTACTTTATGAAAGCAGTCCAGATGCTGCTAAATTCATACCCATTATTCCTGGCCATGCTAAATCCTCGTTGTCGTCCCTTTCCTTTCCAGGGGCTAAGTGGTTAAATCTGTCTAGATGTTCCAGCAAGCCAGCCAACAGAGGGATAGCACCAGCCTCCTGCATTAATCCAGCATTTTTACTGAGGAGTAGCACTATAGAAACCACCAGCTCTGGAAGAAGAATGCCTAAAACAAAAAACAAACACAGAAGGTACTCACAATTGGTTCAAGTTCTACATTCATTGCATTGCAGAAGTAAATCAACATTAATATATTCTGCCTTCAGATAGTGTTGAGTACAAAGGTCTTGCCTTCCTCATTGAATTTTCCCTCCTCCTCTCCCATTAACCAAAAAATTAAACTGACTCCTTCCTAGCCATTTAGAACTTTCAAGAAAGTCTTTAAATTCCATAGAAGGGAAAGAAAATAGGACAACGAGTTAAAACCTACCTGTTAAATCTCCATCCACAACACAAGACACTTCTGCAAAATGCCTATGACTAGTACAAGCAATGCTGGTTGCCACAGGAAGTATATCACCAATGTGTGTGCACAGAAGTGCAGTGTATTTCTTCAACAAAGAACCAACACCTAAGAGGTCGGGACCTGTATAGAAACAAAGGAAGAGCACAGAAAACCATCACATAGTTATATTTAAGAAACAGACTTCAAAAGCTGACAAACTCTTCTGAAATTATGCCACTCGATATTAGCACTAATTTAGCAAATCACATCTTTTTAGAGATTTATAAAACGTTTATTATCTAAATCCTATTGCCTAACCAAAAAAGATTTCACTTACAGAAAACAAAGTAAATAAACTACTTTTAAAAGCTGTTCAGGCAGCAACCAGGCTGATAAGCGAGACAAAAAGATAAACTGAAATAAGAAACTGTTATCCTGTAAAATCTATTACAGAAATACTTGGGGAGGGATCAGAGGTTATATGCTTTTATTTTTAAAACCACAACTTACTGTATGTATTAAGGACCTGGCCAACACAATCTGCTGGGTAAAGTTTGCTAACAAGCAGACGCTGAAAACGGAGCAACAGGTCCAGAGAAGCAGATCTCTCCTTGCTGTAAATTTCCTGGTCCATGCAGGAAGAAATGCGACGAGCAACATCTTTTAGTTTGGCTATGGTCTGGGAAGCAATGTTCCTAAGAGGTATAAAAGTATCACTTAAGGGGAGCTCAGAGTGAAGACAGCCCACAGGTTAAGTTTTTGCTACAATTTTTGCACAAATATATAAGAAACCTCTGCAAAGTTCACAAGCAGAACTTTCACTCCTTTGCACTGCAGTACTCCGAAAGTCAACAGCTTTGTGGATACATTTTAGTTAAAAGGATTTGTAAAATAGCTCAAGTTTGTGCTTTTTGTCATCACTCACTACAAAACAAAATCTGACAATCTTCACTGAGAGGCTGCAGTGAAAGCCATGACAATACAGAGCTCAAAAGAATCTCAGAACTGATTAAATTAAATGGTTGCCATCACAATTAAGTGAAAAAGTAAAATAAATTTCTTGGTAAACTCATAATTATTTCATGCTATACATCCTCTATGTTAAATACTCCTGTAGCTCCTCTGGCTGATATAAAGCAGCTTTGTTGTCAGCACCCAAATTGGTCATGCCTTCAAAAGTTTCAGTCAAGAATTTAAAATTGAGGTTTCTTCCCCATTTACAGTCTCCTTGAGGCACTTCTAAACAAATATGACAAAATACTCAGTTCTAAACAAATTTGAGGTGATTCTCACACTTTGCAAGGACAGTCTTTAAACATTTGTCCTACATTTGGTACAAAAACTTTCAGATACTTCTTTCAGAGATAAAGTATCAAAATCCATAAAAGAAAGGCAGTCTTTCTAAAACTGGGTAATTTAGCATAGAACATTTCTCCTTAGCAAACATAACAGAGCAGAACTACAAATAAGCTATAAGAATGTTCAATATTTTGAATTCTGAGGAGCTAAAAATGCTAGCAAGAGACTTTATTTGTTAACCAAAATTAACCATTGTTTAGCTGACTAGTTCACAGAATATCTAAATACATCTTCTGTATAAAAGAGAAATTCCAAACAATTACCTTAGTAACTGCTGAATTAACTGAACTAATGGTAAACTTTGTTTTCCTGCAGATTCATAGATTCCAGTGTTAATAAGGTCTTTGTCCAGTGGAGTTCTGCTTCTATGAAGTGTTGATGCATTTGCTTCTTGTTCATCAATTTCTTTTTCCTTCTGTGCTTCCTTTTTTGCTTCAATATCCTAAAAAAGTGAATCAAGTTAAAGAAAACACACAGACTTCCACTATGATTATGAAACATTTTGCTAACAAGTATTCATGGTAAGAAGGCCAAGTTACTTTTACCTACAGCGAAAATGAAACAAAATGCATTTGTATAACAAACAAAATGCATATTGTATATTCTGTAACAACCACATTGGCACACTTTTTAAAAACAAGTAGAATGTAAGAAGGAGAAGGGAGGGATGAGGGTGGTGAAGGTGGTAAACAGTAGGGGAGCTCCACAAAACCATGGTGGACATAGGCCAGTAGCTGCTGCACAGATCACAACTGAAGACACATTTACTCTTGTATTTATAGAAGTAACCAATTCAGTCCCCTGTAGAAGAACCTGAACTGCAAAGCTGAGGAACCATACCTGAATTTCAGCAGTAATAGCAGCATTCAGTGCAGACTCTAAGCCTCCATCAGCCATCAAGCTGCCCACCAAGAGGTCAATCATAAATCTACGTCCCGGGCTTACATTCATTTCGTTTCCTGAAACTAAGAACGGAAGAAGCCATGAACGAAGCCCAAATGCAAGGCCCCAAACCCCGAGGTTCCAGCGTGAGGTCTGACCTGCACTGGGCAGGAGCGCGGAGAGCGCCCTGGCGCGCTCCTCGGCCGTGGGCAGCAGCACGGACCAGCCGCTCTGCAGCACCGCCTGCGCCGCCGACTGCACCGTGTTCAGGACCCCGGCATTGCTGGCCAGGGTCACCACTGTCTGCTTCAGGCTGTTCAGCAGGATGCTGCCCAGACCTAACCCAAGGCATTCTGGATCCACCTGATGACTAATGGCAGCATGAAGCTGGAAAAAAAAAAGAAAGAAAAAAAAAAAAAAAAAAAAAAAAAAAAAAAAAAAAGAGGGAGGGAAAGAAAAATTTTAATTAACAAGTGATACGAACTTCGGAAGTAAAGTCTCTCCTGGATCAAGGAAGTTCAGTGACCAAAATACAAACTTTCACCTGAAAATCTGCAAAATTAAAGGGAAATGCCTACATCCTGAATTCAAACCAATACTCAAAGATTATGAACGGTAGCTATAAGCCCCAAAGTTCTGAAGTAAACCTAAAGAATAACCTAAACTGTTTCTGCGTCACTACATTATGCTAGAAAAATAGCACATTTTCAGTGACTGTCAGACACCAATTAAAGAGGTCATTCACTTTTAAAAATGCTATTTAAAATTCATAAGAATGCTCAAAATCTGAGTATACAAGGCTTAATCCATTTAGACATTGTTTTTATAGTTCATTGTTAATGAAACCCAGAAGCTGTGAAGAAAATCCAAGAGCAACCACTAGATGCCAAATTTCAAAGAGTATAAAATGACAGTGCAGTTATTTCACTTTCTAAAATCAATAAGAGTGTTTTAAAGCACATTAAAGGTTATAGTTTCCATCCAAGCAATTTAGTGAAAACATTCAGCTCAATGACTGCTCAAAAGTGTAAGAAATTGAAGGTACCTGAAGTCTTAGAAGATTTAATGTTGCCACAGCCATACACTCCTTTTCCTGAGGAGGGGGCCAGTCAGAGGATCCATCCATTCCCTCAGTCACTTGTCTCAGTAACAGATCCAGCTGCTCAAATGTCATGGGGCAAACATCCACCACAAAAGGTACCCGCAAGCCTATTGACCACTCTGAACATGATGACCAAGCAAAACTCTATAAATGGAAACAATACACAAAGTTCCACAGTTAGTTATTTTCTAAATATGACACTGACTACAGATAGGAGTGTAAAGCTAAATCTGTCTTCAAACAGTAATAGATGGTGTGCAAATAATACCAGCACAACTGTTAAAGAGAATGTTCTGCTTGCATCCTTGTAAACATACATAAGCCTATACAGATCCTGAACTCTCTCATCACATTTTCCAATGTTTTGTCATACCCAGTCCAGATATCTCACTATTTCTGCCACAGGAAACATTCTGACAACTCCTCAATTGCTGTATCACATAAAACAAAACAGGTAAATAGCTACTTCTCAGAACACCCAACAGAGAGAAAGCTAATCTTTTTGGCAGAAAAACTGCACAAGATTTGTTTTTCCAAAGCCTTCATTTACTCAGAATAAGGAAGAATACAAAAAGTCATGCAAGCACAGAAAGAAGGACCAGGATTAAAATGCAGAACTAACCTCAGTGGGAGGTAAAACCAAAGAATCTCAAATAAAACCTACTTGAGCAGGCCCACAAGCAATTCCAACGATATGCTTTGTGTCCAATCCCGGGAGAGCTGCAGGCTCTGGTTTAGTGATACGCAAAGTATCAAAATGCTGACACTGGTCATTGCTTCCCCAGCTGTGCACCTCACTGTCTTCAGTCAGTGCTAAACAATGGGTAGATCCAGCTGCCACATCTATTACTTTCTTTCCTGGTAGGAAATTTAGATATTGAAAATATAGCTTAGATATTACAATCATTGACAGAAAAATAGCAGATGTAATGAAAACTATGCTAATTACAACCATGCTTAACTAGGAACATATGGATGTCAAGAGTCTCATTTTTGCCTCAGTAGTGGATTGGAAGAGTACAGCAAAACATAAACCAAGAGACAGGTAAGTACAGAAGCTTACAAGTTTTTTTAAAAAAAATCTACTTTGTGTCCATTCTACTTAAAAACGTTTTTGGGAAAGAGTTATTTAAAGATCTCCCCATCTATGACATGAGAATGTAAAGTTATTCTCATTTACACCATTCAACATATATGAAAAACAATTTAAAGGAAAGAGCATTAAAAAAGGTTTATTTCTCATATTCCCCCACAGAACCCCATGTTTCTCACAAATGAAAGAAATAGTTTTCACTCTATTACAAACCATTCAAAAGTCAAACATAACTTGAATGACATAATTTGTTGTCTATTATTTTCATTTATTCCATTCACCTGCCTTAATCTATGCACGTATTATTGACATATTTATTTGCAGAACAATGCAAACATACTTGCTTTAAATAAGCATTTCTGTGAACCCAATAAAAGAAAAGCAGTAAGAATAAAGAGAACACAAGACATTCAGCATTTAAAGTAGTCATAATGTCTTTAAGTCTGCTAAAATCTTGTAGGTGTAAATGCAGAAGTGATGGGAAATGCACATTATTATCTTTTCCAATGCTACTGGCATAAAATATGACAGAGTACATAGTGTCATCATTTAAAGTAGAGTTCATTTGTGTTGGGTAAAAACCTCCAACAACAGAAAGAGCTCTGGAATATTTCCAACTCTGGTAATTACCTTTCAAGCCTTCCAGCAGTTTGGGATATCGAACATGCTCTTCTGTCCCATGCCCAAGTCTCTGATTGTCACCTTTCCCCCAGGTGTAGACCTGGCCATCTTTGGTTAAAGCAATAGAGAACTGACTCCCACAGCGTACTTTCACAATGTCCAGATCTTGAAGCTTTTCTATCAGCTTGGGAGTTTTGCAACCATCACTGCCTCCTCTTCCCAGTTTTCCATAGTCTCCATCACCCCAAGACCACACCTGGCCTTTAAATTAGGAGAAAGAAAAAAAAATAATAATTGTACTGCTTTTTCATGTAATCAAGTCATCTGTTTTAACAAGTGCTTAAAAATCCAAGATTCTATAACAAGCTTAAATTTTAAATTGCATCTTAAGAAAAGAAGTTCCAAATTAATTTCTAATAATTTGTGACATAAGAAAGAATAATATTTGAAAAGATTTCATACTGAAAAAACTAAACATAAAATCTGCAACATATAACATGCACTGAAAATCTATTAGTGTATGGAAAGTCCTTAAAAATGCATGAAGCACAGGATTTACTGTAAATCAAGCAAGTTAAAAACTGCTTTCGTTTGTTATTTATAACAACTTACAAAATGTTTTCCACATCAAATGGCCAAGCTGTCTGTTAAACCTATTTTTATTTTCAGTTTATATCATTCTCATAAGCATTTCTCAAAACAAAATGAAATTGCCATGTTTATCATGTGCTTTTGAAATACACTACTAACTCTTAGTCCTGATGTAGGAGCTGAAAAACAGTAAAGTCATTCTGCATCTGCAGTAAATAAAATTATGGTTCAAGAATGGTAAAGCCATGCATGTCCAAAACGAAAGTCCCATTTTGCATTCTGATATATTTGTGTTCCCTACTTGCATAAGTAGAGTCCCTAAGGTACTCTGATAAACAGAAGCATGCAAGGCAGAGACCAGAGAGAAAAACGGATAAAATCTGGTTTCCATTTCCTGTATGAATAAACATTTCAGTTTTCAAATAATGCACATCATATTAACCAACTATATTTCAAAGGAAAAACTAGCTTCCAAGAACTATCTGCTTTCTTTGGGGTTTTACTTCACAATGAAATGCAGGTTTCAAATTTGTCACATCCTAGGCACCTTGGTCAGGGATATTGGAAACATGAACTTCCATGCAGCTTGTTAACCTCTTGGAAGTGTCAAAGAGAGAGACAGCTCTCCTACTCTGAATTCTGGCTCTTTTGACAACATGAGGTATTTGCACTTATATAGTAACAAATAAAATTTTGACAGATGTTCATGTATGTATTATTTTGTGAGTCCATTATACATTTACAAGAAATATATATACACCATAACTCAATATATTTACATATTCATAAAGAACATGCTGCATATCTATGCATGGAAATACTTCTGCTATATTACATACAAAATGCATAAACGTACACATTTATTTCCCCAGAAGGAACTTCAGCTTCAAATTCTTGCAGAATTCAAGCTGCTAGGAATAAGCCTATCTGCAGTATAAACATCTTCAGAGTAAAAGGAAGGCCAGGAAACCTTAAAGCTTTGGTTTGCTACTAACCATTTTCAGTAACTGCAAGAGTCTGAGCATCTCCACTCCCACACGACACATCAATAACTTTGAGTCCTTTCAGCCCCGTGACCAGCATTGGGATGGTCTGATCTTCACTGGAACCTTCAAAACAAAGTAGTTCTGTAAGAAGCAAAACCCAGAAGGCCTGACAGGTTCTTTTGTTTGCTTTTTTGTTTCTTTGCTTTTGGATGTCGTGTAGATGTAGGGCGGCGTTGTTTAGTTTTGTTTTCAGATTTGAGTATCATGACTAAGCTCCCGTATGGTTTCTGAGACCTCCAACAAGGATTTAACCCAGGAAATTGTCTTAGCTTCATGAGGAAAGGAACCAAGAACATCGCAGATTTTTCTTCTCCATCCAGTTGCTTATTTCCAGATAACTCAGGGAACTTAATGGGTTTGAGACAATCCCTCCCATAATTATTTCAATTCACAGGAAGCCACTAAAGGTTCTCAAATCATCTTTAGGTGGGATGAAAGATCATTTGCAACAGGCACCAAATTCTTTAACAACTTATTTGAAGGTATCAACTAACTCACCATGACCCAGCCTGCCATAGTTTCCTCGTCCCCATGTGTACAGCTCTCCCTCAGCAGTAATGGCTGCACTGTAGGTGCTTCCACATGCAATATGAACAACATGTTTCCCAGCCTGCTTCCCAGATAAAGCAGATATCATCTTAGGCTCCTCCAGAGGGCTATTTAAAGAGAAAGTGACATATTTCACAAAAGGTGATTTGATAAGTAGTGGATACAAGGTGTGACACATTCATCAGAATTGCTGCAATTATATCTGCAAGCCTTATTAGTCTGAAGTAACAAAATATAAATAGAGCTAGAAACCAAAATTAAGTTCAAATTGTTCAGCAACATACAAACCTCTGAAAGAATGTCTAATAATTGCAACTTCTGTCTCCTATTGAGTTCATGAAACTTTTTAAAAAAATATTTGTCTATTGTTAAAAATACTACCTTTAATTATTGTATCTGAACAATTAATTTCATGACACTGATAACCCTTGGGTAGTCTTTTTCTTGCTTTAGATGGAATTCTGCACTGGGGGAAGACACTTGAAATCTCTAAACTGTATTGACACACACTCCCTATACAATATTGTTGTAGGAAACTACTTCTACACAAAAGCAGGAGAGTTATGTCCAGGAAAAATGAAATCATGTACAACACAACTGCAGAAAAAATAATGGCCCTGCTCCAACCTGTGAGTCAACATTTCAGAGAAAATCAGCTTTGGATTCACAAAACCATTAATGAAAGGTCTAATAACACTGCTCACTACTATACCCTCCACCTAAAAGTATTTCAGGAAGTAGCATTAATAAAGAACTGGGAATATTCTAGACAGAAAATACGCAAGAAGAATGCAAGTTGTGTACAATAACAGAGTCAAATGTCAAATGCTGAACACTGCTTATATACAAAACAAAATCTTTACTGTGAATACAAAACACTTGCAAATAAATGTTATAATTATTTTTAATACATACACTGTATCCCCATGACCTAGTCTTCCACCATCTCCACAACCCCAAGAGAAAACTTCACCATTTGCTGACAAAGCCAGATAGTGATGCCCATCTGAATGTGCTGCTATCTTCACAATATTTCTGGAAGCTAGACTCTGCACCAGCTGTGGTCCCTGTAAACCAAGCAGAAGCAATATGCTTACAAAGTCTGCTGACATTTTCCATCACATAACATTAGGCAGAGTCTTCCTATTTCCAGTTTTATCAAAACTTTGCTCTCAAACTAATGAGGTGAAGGCATCAAGAAAAAAATGGTCAAATATGACAAAAGCAATGAAGTTATTTGTTTCCATTCTTATAGGTCTTCAGTACATATAAAATGTTTTTTATCTTAACATTACAGGCTACCTTAGTGACAAAGGCTTCTATTTACAGTACATTTTTGTTTGAGAAACTACACAGCTTGGACACAGTTATATCACTAAAGTGAAATCCATTTCATATCTGCCAATATTTGAAGTTACCAAGCCCAGCATATCAATAAAAGCAATTATAATGGTATCCATAACCTCTAGCCTGATAGAAATTACAGAATCCATATGATTTTCATTAAGTCAACCCAAGAGACAAACACCACTATTTCTGAAAGTTCAAATACAACGTACAGAATGCTCACAAAAATCAGCTTGTCACCATCTATTCTCCTAAGAAACTGGAAGTATTTAGAAGAGGAAACTTACAAAGTAATACAGAACAAATTTTTAAAAACAAAACAAAAAAAAAAAAGCTCTCACCAGAGTATCGCTGTTATATGCTTGTGTATAAACTCTTCCATTTCTAGATAGTATCAGAAAACGTTTCTCTGCGCAAGCAACCTGTACCACACCAAGGTTGGCCAGTCCTTCACACTGAATTGGACCACTCACATTAGCATAGTATTTCCAACCTATTAATCCCCAAGCAATGACCTCTTGCAGTGATCCCTAGGAAATAAGAAATTCTGTAAGTATTAAATTTTGAAATGCACAGCTTAATAAAATCCACAGAGCAAATTATTTTTCAAACTTTTATATGCCAAGTATATTCAAATCTGAGACTGTCATTCTTTCCAACAGTGAATAAAACCCACCTAATTAGAAGATATTAAAAAAAAAAAAGACTTGCATTCATCATATTCAGTTCAGTCTGGCACTAAATAAGCAATAAATATCTATGGTAAGAGATTCAGAAATTTTTCAGGTTGAAAGTTTGGCATCTACTTTTTTCTTTTATTTTTTTTGTATATCACACCCCCAACATTTATAAAGTCTGGTCTTGAGAATTTACTCTGAGAAACACAAGGAACAGATCAAAATATGGCAGAATTAGCCACGATGTGGTAAAAAAGGATAGTTCATAAACCATAAAATTTCACTCCAAGGCTCACTGAAAAAGGGCTGATGTAATAAAAGTTACCCAAGTAAGACAAATTTCAGAACTCAAGGTTAAGTTGTGAAAATCAAATGGAATTTGAAGAATCTTAGGAGCTGTTTTCCTTGCATTCTGAAATTCAGTTATGCTTTTAGGGAAAACATCTTGCTGTATTTGATATTGCAAACAATACCTTATGAGATGTGGGAGAGCTACACTGTGGAGGCATACATGGTGTGGCAAGGCGGTCTAAATGGGCCATGATCACCACAGCTGTTTGTCTCAGATCAATGGCCAGCTCATTGTCCTGTGGCAAAGTCAGATACCTCAGAAAACTTTCATTTGGACTTAGAGGGTAAGTCAGGAGCTAGAAAAGAGAAAGGAGCAGTCAGAAAAACATTCAAGGTATGAGACTACACATACACAATCAAGTCTAGACAAGATGACTATCTGCAGGAGTGTGAGAGAAAATAAATTAACTACACATGCCTTTTTTGAACATTAGAGAAAAATCTGAAACATGAATGTTGACAAAATAGTCACATTGTGTATATAATAGAAAGTTACAAGCATAATAAAATCGATTTATTATGTTTTATCAACCTCAATAATATTCACTAAGAGTTATGGTTCAGTTCATTTTAAACACAAAATAGAAACAATCCAAATACGCAGAAAAGTTACTTAGCCACATCTAAATTCATTATCACATCAGCATTAACTATGAAACACAATGCTTACCTCTAATCATGCTGTGACATTTCTCTCCCTACCTCAAGAAACTCAAAAACGACCACCAAACAACCGTGGTGTATATACATCTTCCATGGAAAACATCACCACCAATTTTGTTTGGATAATTTTATTATTATTTTAGCTAGGCAAATGAAATTCGATTCCAACATAATGCCCCTTTTAAATAAACCAAGAATAAGTACCTGAATCTCTTCCTCAGTATTGGGCATATCTTTATTACATATTATACTCTGAAATCTTTGTAGCAAAGGTAGAAGGGGTGCACTTGTTCCTTGTGCAGATCGCTCATTATCCGTTTCCCTTGTTCCATTATCCCAAAGTTGAAGCAGCAACATAACTGCAGACAACATTTGGCTGAAAGAAGGAATCAACATTTTCTATTAATAAGCATTCCTAAAACCATTGGGTTAGGTTATCCATACAACTCAATCTCTACATTTTGAAGTTTAGCAAAATCAGATGTCAGGGCTTTCTGCTTTAAACAGATTATCAAAATATTAAAAATAGATTTTGCAATCTAGATAGTATTAGGTCTCAACCACTGCCTTAGTGAAAAGGTGCATATACTTTGAACTACAATTATTACATTAAACCCAAATCCATGAAAACTGAAGACTGTCAGCCCATTCCAACAGTGATGGTTAAAAATCAGAGCGCTCATGCTTCTCACCTTAGTGTACCCCTCTGCACTGCCAGTTCAAGCAATATGGCAAGTGCCAAGTGCTGGTCTTGCAAAGGAATGTTTCCTGGCCCTTTGGTACTGGGAGCTCCATGCACATCTCTATTTAGAAGTCAAAAAATATACATCAACGGATAGGAAATAATAACAATTGCTTACCAAAAGCATCTACAGCACCCCAAGAACCACTAAACTTACAGAAAAATACCAAAGGGATGATGAAAGCAGCTGAGAAGAAAAGCCCACACATTCCAAACTAGATCAAGTTTTAGAGGTACAGCTAGACTTTAAAAATGCCCCAAGCTTCACCATCTATCTACAGTTCTATTAAACATGTTAAAAACATGAAAACTAAGAACAGTTTTCACTGGTAAAATTCAAATATGTTTTATGATATTCACCTTAAGGACATAGTTACAGTATTGAAATGACATTTCTAGTAACTACTAGTAACTTCCAGTAACAACTTGAAGTCTACTTAACAGGGAAAAGTAAGTCCAATATGAATGTATTTTCCCTCACGCACAAAAGTCTGTATTATTTTACTACACTCGAAGGGCATAATTAAGAGTGCACATATATAGTATTACCAAAGTACTCTTCTGTGGATATGTTTACATTAATAAAAAACAATTCTTTCGCTAAGTGTTCATGCAGTGATTCAGAATATTCCAATTCAGATTCTTCTTAAGCAGCTAAAATCATTAAATCATATTTAAGAGCACAATTTCAATAGTTCTTAATTTTTCCT
Organism: Sturnus vulgaris; assembly: GCF_052056855.1. Lineage (NCBI taxonomy): Eukaryota > Metazoa > Chordata > Aves > Passeriformes > Sturnidae > Sturnus > Sturnus vulgaris. The sequence continues at coordinate 86,662,300 of NC_142244.1, read as the reverse complement.
TGCTTGTATAACAACATTAGAAAAGGAAGGAAATCTTTCAAGTTTTCTATAAATAATTATGTTTATACTACCAGCTTCTGAGAGATGCAAGCTTGCCATTTAACAGGTCAAAAAAAGAAACTTACCCAGTCACAACAGACCTTAGGAATTTAGTAGCTCTTTCTACCACTTCCAGCCACACAGAAGATACAGTCCCTTCATCAAAAAGGGATGCCTCTGGTAGAGCTCGCAGTGCATCAAGTGATTCCTGTAACAACTCACTACACAAGTCTGCATCTTCACCTAAGGAACACAGCAAGAGCAGTTACATTCCCACCTTTACAGAAGTTAGAGAAATTGTTGTACACAATTTGTGGAGCTCTTTTTCAACACGAGATACAAGTTACTTCCTACAGACAAACTTCTCAATTTTCACATGAACATTTGACCTCAAGATTCTGAAGAAATCTTCACCAAAAAGAAAATAAAATTCAGAAAGATGAAAATCCAAACCAGTTCATTTCACTCTGCAGCCACTGAGAAAAAAAGGAGAGCTAGGGCTGGCTGGAATAAGCTCACACCTGCCATCTGACCAGACAGTCCAGACTGAGACAGGCAGGTTTAGTGGCACAGGTGACAATTCTGCCAACCTCCACAATTTGACAATAGCTGACAAGTACACAAACTAAACACAAGTTTCACACTCAAAGCTTTTTCTAAGCTGCTACTATCATGTAATAATACAGTGGCCTGACCTTGTCTGAAGAATAGATCTAACTTTTCTGATATGCATGCTTTTCATGAAATCTCAACTTATCTTTCTCAGCATAAAATATCGCAGAAAAGCCCAGCATTGATAATGGCTTGGGTGGCTTTGATCAGCAACAACATTGTTGGGCACAGTATCACGTAAGTGCAATTATGCAAATCTATCATTCATAAATTTATAGTTCTATCCCAATATTTAACATACACACACACACACTTTAATGAGTCACCTGGCTTCAAGTTAAATATATACACAATATGCTCAAGAGTAGCTCTACCTGATCTCCAGGCTCTACGAAGGAAAGCAAATGCAAATGAAAGTGCTGCTCGGGATCCAACACGTGCAAGTCCTTCCACACCTTTGCCTACAGGTCTTGAGCTAAATAAAATTATGTATGAATAGTTTCAATAAATTTGTATTACAACAATATATATTTATGTTATGATGATTTTGTATAACATACAGTCAATGATTTTATAACTTAGCCATATGCATGAGCATACAATTACGTCATTTTTATTTGTATAGAATCAGAGCTGTGCCTTGAGAAACAAGGTGAACAACATCAAAATGGCAGCAACCAAAACTGAACTTCAACCTCATCAAAGAAAAAATTGAATGTCCAATATCAAAAAGCTTCATAGAGGAAAATATAAACCGGACCAGAAGAATGGACTACAATTCAAAGTGAAATTATGATGCTTTACTCAAAATATACAAACATATGGTACTTCATGTACTAGTCATTTCATCAGGAAGTCTATATTTTTACTTAGTTTGGACTGCATAAACTAAGCTTGAAGACTTTTTAAAATTGATCTTTAATTACTGATAATTAATTCCAGCCATTTTGTCATTACTTATCTTTCTATTCAAGTGGCAATGCTAAAAATCTCTCTGCAGTTTCTGTACGTATGTGTAAGGAAGAGAGAGATAGCTTCAACTTTTGGTAATATCCACTGGAGTCACATTCTGTTAACTTCTCTTTTCATACAGACAATCAAATTAATTTAAGTAAGCTCCCCTTTGTAGTCAGCATCAAGAGATTCCCTACCACTTCCAACACTGAACCACCAAGTCTAGTTTGTTTTGTTGTGAGATTACAGTGAAAGCACAAGAACAAGTACAAGAAAGAACAGCTTAGGACTTTTTCAAGAAGTTATACATTCATTTTTAGCAATCTGATAACTTAAACATATCAGTGCTCTTTTTAATCAGAGCTGAAAAAAAATTCAAGAGAACACTTTATTCAAAGATATCCTTGTCAGAACTCCAATTCTATAATAACTAGTTGTGATATCTACTTACATTTTCTTTTCCTACCTGTACCTAGAGACAATCTAACAAAAATTTCCCTAGCCAAATTGCTTGTACTGTCAGACAAATACTGAACACTCTCTTGAATGCTTTATCTGATAGATTTTTCTATTTTTAGGTCTAGATAGCTATCCAGACACGAAAAATAATCAGATGATTCCTCACTCAGTTACTTCTCTTGAAATAGTTGCATATAAAATGCATAATTACATCATTTCTCATTCAAACTAAGGAAACCCATGTTCAGCTTTTTCGTATTTGTATTAAACATCTGTACATAAAATGCACAATTATATAATTTCTCACCCAAACTAAGGTTCTATATTCTGCTTTTATGTATTTGTATTTTTTAGTTTATGTGCTTTAACTGAGCAACTATTGACAAAAATATATTTACGTTATTCAAACAATGTAATTTCCATTAGCACCATTTCTGAAAAAGGCTTCTCTGTACTTTCTAGCTGAGCAGAACAAAATAAATACTTCAATAAATGTACACTTAGAGGTCAAAGTTTAATACCTACAGCAATTAAAACCTACTAGTACAAAGTAGAGACACTGTAAGAAAGCACCAGGCAAGGAGGACTGATAGCAGGTAACACCATTTAATATGGTAAAGCCATCTTAGGAAATAAGGAGTTTCTTTACCATTAATGTTTCACAAGGAGGAATAAATCATATTAAGCCCTCACAGACAGGTTGATAACCTTTCCATGGCTTTTCTAATGGATTAACTTGTTCATGTACGTGTTATTACCTTTTCTTATCCACAGCAGGCAGAGGAACACTACTGCTTTTCCACTTGACTTTGACGTTCTCCTGAAGAACTGCTCTGTTCAAAGCAATAAAATATCGTTCCAGGATAACCAGCCTCTGCTTTAGCCTCATAGCTGACAGAGCTGTCGTTGCAGTTTGTGTGGCCAGAGCTTGCTGCTCCCTTACTAGCACATGAAGGCATTCCTTCAATTCATTCACGTCTAAGAATCAGAGAGAGATCACTTTATGAACATTCATCTTTGTTATATACATTATCAAGAAAAATAAGGATAAATTGAAAACTGTAAATTGACCAGAAGTCTGAACTCAGTGGAACTCCTCATTTCTATGTTTTATGCACACGGTATGACATAAATATAACCATACTTAAAACAGGTCTTTAGATAAAGGTTATCATCAAAACTGGTCTTGTCTAAACATACATAAGCCTTCATATTTCATGTCTGAAATTAAAACATCACAGGAAATACTTACGCTTTTCAAAAAAACAAGTTAGACAACAAATTCTTATCATCATCCAACCTCAGACTCCTCTTAAATGCAGGCAAGACCCTTACAAGTCCCCACAACAATATGCTTTCATTTTGCTCTGGTAATGTAGTATCTTAAGTTTCTCAGAAGTCATAAAACCGCTCTCAGAAGCTCTAAGATAATTGCCAATAACTGCTATGCTTCTGAAACAATAATGTCAGAAATTTAAGATGCTTTCAAGCAATATTAGCAAATAAAAGACCTGACTTATGTACGAATGCTAGAATATTAATTCTTCTTTCTCTTCACCAGAGCAAGTATGCCACAGCCCAAAGTCCTACTAATCTAATATTGGATGGTAACAAATACAGTGTCAAAAACAACAACAAAAAACCACTCTAAAACAGAAATTTGGAAACTGCATTTTTATATACTCTGTAGCTTTAATTCCTAAGACAAAGATCAACAATGTACATTCCTAGAGGACATTTTCTGTCCCTTCATTAACAGTCTGATCACTGAGCCACCCTACTCTGCTTTGCACTACATTCCTATACTTGTCTCTAAGCCAACCACATTTGTTGCCTGGCAGCTACACAGAAGTATCTTTGTTTTCAATGACACCTGACTAAGGGGTATGAAAACAAAAACATATGTCTGCATATATGTAATAACAGCTTGTGAGAAGATGGACGAACTTAAAAATAATTATTAAAAAAAAACCCCAAATCCTTAGAAAATCAGCATATTTTTTGGAACAAGTGCCTCCTAACTATAGAAATTTAGACACATTAGTAGTAGTAGTAGTCTCTGTGGTTAAAGGTTTTCTCTAAGGAGGCATAACACTTCTTTTGCAACTGCAACTGTAAAAAGTATTTCAAAGTTTTGTCCCCATCTTTGTGTACCCAGGAAAGAATTCAAGCAGCCCTCTCCGCTGCTGGATCACATTGCACAGTCACTTATGGTTTGCTGTCAGCCATCACCCCCAGCCTGTTTTCAACATTGCTACTCACATTTCACCATTTCATAATGCTTTAGATTCCTTTCCCTAGGCAATTCACATCTTTCCACCTGACTATGAGGGACTTGTTTTTTCAACAAGAAAGAACAGATTAAAAAATATTCCTTGCAGTCTAGACCTCTCAGATGAAAGTGACAGCAGCAATTATACATCCTGACTCAAACAACAAGAAATATGACAAAACCAACAAGAAATTTGACAAAAAGCCACACCATGCTTAATTTTAGCTCTACAAAATTTCCCAAACAACTGTGTAGCACAGAGCAAAAAAATACACACAAAAAACCCTGAAACATCTCACAGAGTACCACGAAAGAATATGGTCAATACTGACATCCCAGTTCTATGACCCCTCTAGGCAAACTATTCAAAGACATAAAAATCAGGACTTTTTTCCTCCCTTCCTGAACACTAAAATCCTATCATCCTCTAAGTACCACCAGACTACAACACCAAAGTACAAAATGACTATGCTCTCTTCTTCACAAAGGGACTTTGCTTAACACTCTTTGTTTGGACAAATAATTTTATCATGCAGATTCAATTCCCAAATTATGGTCTCATACCTACAGGAAAAGAAATAGTCAATGAAGAAAAAAAGAAGGCACTTTAACACTTATGTTTGGGGAAAAGACTCTATGTTTGGCACTACAGAAAACAAGCACTGGGCGTTAAATTCAGCAGAGTCTGTCAAGCAATTCAGAGCTGCAGCATGCATCCTTCATTCCTGCCTGGCAAGTTACCTAATTGTGGAACTCTCTAAAATCGTTTCTGAGAGCTGAAGACTTAGGTGAGAAAGCTCCTTGTTTCAAAACAACATGCTTATGCAAAATCCATCATGGACTACCAGAAAGAAACACTTAGGACAAGCAGAGACCACCTACTCACCAATCCTCTAGCAATTACTTCACAAGAAACTTTCCCTGAAAGTCTGCAACTGCACCCGTTTCAAACCACCTTCAATCAGCCACAATGACACTCAGGTGTTACATAAATTAAGAAAGATACATTTCTTGCCAGAAGAACTGCAATGCTAGGGTTTAGGGTTTGATACACTTCAATGATCTCAGACATAGCAGGAGGTTAAGGAAGCTAGGGGAGAACGATGTCCCTTCACAATTAAAAATGGCTACCATTTAAAGAAATTTCTACCAAAATTAAACAATTCTGCTTGTAAGTGTTTTACATAAACTTCCTCAGTATTTCAAGAAAGCAAAACAAAGTTAATATACAATGTGTAATAAAGGCTGGAATAGGTAATAGTATCCTTATAACTCAGACATCTGAAAAGTGAACCAAGGACTGTCTTGTTTTATTAAAAGCAACACTATTTTTAAGTGAGATACATATACGCTTCCTCGCTTTAAATCTTATTCCATAAGTAAATTTATCTTTACAAAAAATTCAGTTAATCTTTCAAAAGATTTAAATACATCTGGGAATCAATGCAGTGAAACTCATTTCAATAAACCTTCAAATCTGAGCAACACTTGTTACTGATGAACTGAACAGTCTAGTGAGAGAATAGCTTATTAATAGTAACGATTCAAATTTCATCTGAGAAGGTTACAGGGAACTCTTTAAACAAAACTGTTCATATGTCACTACACCAGCCCTTGATGTTAACCATCCTTTGCAAGGCTATGCTTTGCCAGTTATTCTGTGAAGGGCTGAGACACTATTTACCTATTCTGCACCAGCATTGTAGGAGCTGGAGTCATACCATACCAGTTTAAATTCTCAAACCAGAAGTATTAGCAGAATACTTGTTAACTGGCAGATACAGTCAGGTATGTTGCTGTATGCAGTAGACAGGTAAGGGTTTGACCCTCTTCTGTTAAAATTCATCACATCTTTCCCTCCCCTCAGCAAACAACACAACTACACATCTTCACTTCTTAATTCCTCCTGCCAAAAGTTCTCTGCATTAGAAGGAAAAACACCGGAATTGTTTAACCCAGCCTATTTGACTGAACAGCATTAAGAAGTGACATTACTCAGATATTTAAGCAGAACAGGACAAAACAAACAGGTGAAGAAAACCATCTCAGCCACAGAAAGAACACTAACCTGACAAGCCTAAGATAGGTAGCATGTCCAAAGGCAGTTTGCTCCTATTTTAGCAGCACAAAGAAATAAATTAACATGCTTTGTGGTTCCTTAACTCTCATTTCATTAGCTCTTTTAGGGAACACCACATGCTTCTCACAGAGAAATTTGGCACCTTAAAAATGCCAGTAACAGACTGAAACAAGGTTGACTCACAAACTTTAGTGACAGCAAATATAGATGTTACAGTGCGGAGAGATTTCAATGTGGAAACACATTTCAAACGGAATTTGGCATGAATGTACTGTTATAATGAGTACACATTCCTGTCATTAAAAGAAGTAATGTGCTCTCATTTCCTAGATAATTTCATATTTTCTCTTCTCTTTACCCTTCCACCACACACTATTTCCACTGGACAAAGAAGAGATAAAGGATGCAGTTGGTTTGGCTTAACAGGCTTCTAATGACCCTTCAAAACTCTAGAATGAGCAAATTCAAAAGTTAGAGGGAAAGGACAAAAATGCCATAACATACACATAATTTCCTTGAGAAACAAAACCAAAATAGGCTTTCAGTGTTATTTTAGACCAACAAATAATAGAATGCCTAAAGGACATTTAGCTTTTAGCTTTCTGCTCTCCTGTGCTAAAGATGAACCACATCAGATTTCACCTTAGTAGTATTCAGCAGGAGAAACAGTGATGAGGTAGCTACATGTGCACTCAGAACACATCTCATTTTGTGGCTGGGTGCAGGACAGTGAAGCATCTGGAGAGGAAGCCTTTTAACAAACAGATGAGAATACTTGGTTTGTTCAGCCTGGAGGAGGTTGAGGGGAGACCTCATCGTGGACTTCAACACCTTTGTGAGGGGAAGTGGAGGGGCAAGTACCCATCCTTCACTCTTGTGACCAGTGACAGGACTCAAGGATATCACATAAAGCTGCCTCAGGGGAGGTTTAGGTTGGACATCAGGAAAAAGTTTTTCACTCAGAGGGTGGTTGGGCACTGCACTTCCTCAGGGAAGTGGTCACAGCACCAGCTTGAGTACAAGAAGTGTTGGGACAATGCTCTCAGGCACATGGTGTGACTACTGGGGTGTCCTGGCCAAGGCCAGGAGCTGGACTTGATCCTTGTGAGTCCCTTCCAACTCAGCATATTCTATGATTCTATAATTTTCAAAGTTTTAGATCATCAGCAAAACTTGTTTAAATTGATGTTCTAATATTCATGCAAAGAACAAAATAGCAAGAATTTAAATTCCTGTCTGTGTGTAAAAATACACAGTAACACATACACTCCTTAAGGGTGTAAAGAGCAACCAAACAGATATTTGGAGCTGGACAAGATGTTTCAAGCTGGGGTAGAGGAACATGATGGGATGATGATACAAAGGCAAAAAGGTAAAAGAAAATACAAGGACGAAGGAGCTCTGAGAAATGTAAAACGGGGGAGAGAGGGGTGTTAAATTTCATCCTTTGATTCAGCATTTCTAAACTAAACTTGAAAGTATGAATCAAGAAACTTGATAAAAGCCAAAAATATCCCAATAAAGAAGGCCAAAAGAAGAGGTTTTTCAATGCCATGACTACTTTTTAATTACTTCTGTACACAGTGTAAATTTAGATTAAGTCATGTAACTAAAAGCCCTTTACAGGACAGAAATTCTGCCTATATCCTTCTCTCACAACACAAATGCAGGAATACAAGTGCACTTGGTAATGACAGGTATCTCAACAAGCTCAGTGAAGTCACATGGTTAATTTTAACCTTGCCTCTAAAGTAGTGCATATAAAAGCATTTCTTGGTGCAATCAGCTCTACTAACAATATCAGAAAAATAAGACTTAACACTGTCTGTGAACAGCTTGATTCAAGCATATTATGACTAAAAAAAACAAGCCCAAGAAGATAAAATACTGCTCTATTTTCTGTAGGCTTTGAACAACCACTTCAAAGAGTCTCCTTTTTTTTCCCCATAGCTAAGGCTGAACACCTGAAACTCAGATCATGTAAGATGTTAAAATCTAAATATCTTCAGAAAAGAAGATGAAGGTAGTAAACCAGAATTTTTAGGAAGAATCAGAGGAACTGCTTTATGAATGTGCTCAACCTGGTATGAATAGAATAGGCAGAAGGTATTTTAAGGGAGGACTCATGTAAAAAATGAATAGTTTAACAGTGGTATCATGAAGGAGCTGAATATGAAATGGAAGAACACTAAGACGCAAAAGAGAAAGCAAAAAAACAAATGATGACTTAAACATGTATTTATTATTATCTTGTGTATTCTCACAGTACTTGAAATAGTAAGACCCTTACCAAAATTAAAAAAAAAAAAGAAAGAGAACAAAAAAGAAAAAAACTATGGTGTCTTTTCCATGTTCTGACAGCACAGTGATCTCAGCATAAATGAGACCTAGAGAAAGCATTTTGCTTCTCTGAATCTGTGCCAGGACAACAAAACAAGCATAGTTGAGGGGCACATGAAGTACTGTTTCTCAACACATTTAATGAGCAGGCTTTTCTCTGTGCTCTCACAATCTCTTAGCCCTCATGGGGGAGGGGTGTCACAAGGCCCACTGACCTAGATTAGCCTGTTGAAGTTCAAGATCCTCCACACTTGGCAAAATAAGATTGTATTACAGCACTCCTAAACTATACAGTGTCTAATATCTAGTTACTATTTTCATAATGTAAGGCTGTAAATCATCAAACTCAGTAGAAATACTTCAGTGTATTGACCTGAAACACTGACTTTAAATGCCTCTTCAGTTCCTTTTGTAATATATCTTCAAATCTCCATCTCTGAATTATACCTTACTTGCAAAGGAATATAAACCATAAATGAAGACAGTCTTTAATTCTTACTTGATCAGCAATGATATATTTAAGAAACAATTCTCCTTTTTAAAAGTTCCTTCATGGTTTTGACAAGAAAATGTTTAAAAGTTTCTTTTTTGAAGAATAACACAAGAAGTGCATAAAACAGTTCTCATTGTATGAAACATTAACAGAAAGTATCAAAATGAACTGATGGCGTATAGTTTTTTTCAAAATTAATTACCAAGCCACAAAAACTAGGATGGCTCAAAAGGCAGCTGTTAGCTATATTCCTGGAAAATGTAAAACAAAAATTAACAAGGTAACCTACAATCATGAACAAAAACCACATTTGTGGTCTATTTATACAATAAATATACTTACTGTAAAAATAAACCGGAAGTGTGTTCATATCACTGTTTAAGGATTTTTGTCATAGCTAGGTGATACAAACTTCAAGCACAAATGGCAATAGAGACCAAGGAATAAAAATTTATTTCTGACAAATTATGAAGTCTTCACACGTTATTTCTAGAATATGAATCCATACATGTGGCAAAAAAAACATACTATATATAAGCACTAAAACTAACTAGACAGAAAGCTATTTCTTTCTGACAACTCCCAACACATGTACATCCTTTTTATTCTGAAAAACGGTTTCTTCAATTTTTGAAAAAATAATTAGAGGGTGAGCTTAAAGGCCAAGTCTTGTCCCAAACACTTTGGTCAGCTGGAACAAATTTGACACTTAGATTACCATTCTGTAAAATAGTTTTATTTTACTTTTTCAGCAACACACATTAAATAAGAATATAAGACATAAATAATGTGACCTTCAGCTCACATCTCTCCAACACATTCAATTGTCACTCCCTCTTCCACTGTAGTGGCAATTCTTATCATTCCTGGTATACTGCAAGATTCTGTCCCACTACCAGAGTGACAGCAAATCCATCTGTTCTCCTGCCCTTAAGCAAAGGGAGCAAGCAGGCTGGCACAGAGCAGAGGACAGCAGACTGGCAGCTGACCTGTGGCTCAACAGAAACAACTATATCCCCCAGCAAACACAGCTACACAGATGCAGATTCTGGCACTGAAGAGATAATACTTTTCTCAGGGATCTTCAAGTGCTTCTGGGTGAGGGGAAAGGACAAGTGGCACAACAGATGTCTCTGAAGTTTGTACATGCCAACATCTGAATCAGGCAACATCATGTACCAGGAACTGTAAAATAAACTACTGAACTGAGGCTTCTTCTGATCTGCTATTTTTAAACATGGACAATTTTAGACAATGAACTGCTGCTCTACAGTAACAAATAGAACTTAAACTGGCTTCAGTACCAAAAGTAGTATTTTATAGACCCCTACACGAAGATGTGAACACACAAATTGCTTTTCCACTGCCACCACCGGTGCAATTATTGTCAGCACAGGTCAGGAAAAACAGTTAACTGAACTAACCATTTCAACCTTCCTCCCATGCTTCACACAAACCTATCTACCAGACCATGAAACCAAAGAGAAAAATCACTTATTAAACCATTATTGCCTGCAGAAAATTCAGGCTTTAGAAACTAAGCAATTTCTTTTAAATGTCTGCAACTGAAAACAAATATTCTGAAGACACTGGAGCTTTTCAATGGGTAACTTCATTTATTCCAAGTCAGTCTATCATGCCTTCAAGCAACCTAAAGGGGCAAATTGACTCTTTAAGAGTCTAATTAAACCTGAAATTAAATACAGCAAATGTTTAATTTCGATCACAGTTAACCACTTATCCAGCTTATTTCACTAACCTAACAAATGCATCTGTCAGCAAGTACATTTGCTACAAATACTTTCTGATGTTCCAAAAGTAGTGATCAATACAGAATATGTAATGTCAGTGACAATGACCAAAACAGCTGTAATACCTGGTTGTTTACCCCACACCCAACTCTCAACAATCGATTTGGCCCTGTAAGTGGGCAGTGGAGTCTCTTCTTCATCTTTCTTTTCTTTGTCATTTTGCTCTTCTTTCTTTGATGCAGTTTGGCATTCAGTGCTATCATCTAAAAAAAAAAAACAAAAGGGAGGGGGGAAAAAAAAAAAAGACCAGTTAAGCTGTTTTCAACTCAGGCTGGAATTCAGGTCTAGGTTAGAAATGTAAAGGTGAAATCCCCAGCCCACAAGCTTACAGAAATATTGTCTATCATTAAGAGAACACGGTGGGGGCAAGTAGTATTTTACTATGTTAACTGTCACAGGTGCTGGGTCTCATGTTACATTTCGTAAGACAGTGACCTTACAATCCAGAAATCACCTCTGCAACCTCCTCAGGAGAATGAGCATTTAATATAGATACCATCACGTGATAATTGCAAAGGATTTGCAATACACAGTACTGCAAAGGAGGCACTCGAAGTCAGATTGTGCTCCCAACTATCTGTATTGCTGTAGTATTTACTTGGTTTTATTTATATTCCATTTTCAACAGAATTTTTTAAAGACAGCAATAGTATTAATTTCAAAATCCAGGAGAGCTATATATTGGCATTTACACTAATTTTACGCAGCAGTATGTCAACATCCGTAAAACATCTAGCATCTAAGTAATTACTAGCAAGTAATGAAAATAATACCACCATTTTCTGCCCAAGCAACAAAACAGAATGTGCAATCCTTTTGAGACTACTTTCACAAAGTCAGAACACAGACATTAGTCACTTATCTCTGTAATCAAAGGCTGCCTGAAAGCCTCAATTTTCTAAACACAGTAGAACTAGACAGCTAGAAGCTTCTCTCCATTTCTATTGGGACTATGGATTTCTGCTCCATATCCACACCTTCAGTCAGTTCAGTGCCTAAGATTGCCTTGCAACTGAGGGACACGTGGCCAACGACCTCCCTCATCCTGACCTTCTTTTCAAACCATACCACTAAAAATTTTCCAAGTTCAGCATTTAAAATGTCCATGGAGAGTTTAGCTCCAGCCTTTTTTACCTGGCTCCTAGAACTTCCTGACCAATCCTTCATTCTTATGTGCCAATCTAGTCCAGAGACTCCTTCCCTAAATGTCCCAGCCACAACACGACAGATAAGCACTAGTATTTTGTCTTTTTTCCTCTCACACTCCACCAAAAAAAAAAAAGCATTTGTACCAGCATAAAATCAGAAGAAAATAATAAGCAAGATGTTTACATCAGTAGCCAGACATGGAACATCTGACTGCAGCCTGCCTCACACTCATGGAGTGAGATCAAAGGCTCTCATTACCTCAGAACGTACAAAATACACCTATCACAGTGTACAGAAACATTCAACTGTTCTTTCCATCTGGCCTAACAGAAAATTAATGCTTAATCTAGTTGGAACTGGATCTGTGATTGCTTCTTTGTTAAGTTTTTTTAAACTGCAGACAATAACACCTCCCAAATTAAAGCTTTTTTGGGGAGCCTCAATTACACAAATCTTAAATTAAAGAACTGTTTCCTAACCTGTAACTGACAGTAGTGGTCAAGAGGTGGAAGATGAAGGCTGAAGGGCAGGAAGAAAAGGAAAGGAGACATAATTTCAGTATCCATGATAGAGCTGAGATTGTGGGCCAAGGAAGAGACAGCAAAGTCACTTGAGAACAGGAAAATGTAATTTGGATATACCTGTTGTAAGTGGCAAACAGAGAACCTAATTGTGCTCCTCAAACACTGAGGAACAGCCTGTGAGTCACCAGTTTGATAACAATGTCCAAAATGTCATTCAATCCAGCTGTTTCTCTTCAAAGGTACAAGCAAATAACATTAGAAGTACAGAACCCATTACAGACCAAGGACCCTGTTCAGTCCTCGTGGTTTAGAATATTTCCACAGTAACACCATAATCTCACTGTTTCTCCACTCACCCACACGTCTAGAGACACACTTTGCAGAGTCTGGAATTTTAGCTAGTGGGTAGAAGGGTGCTGTGCCAAGACACTGTTTTGCAGGCAGCTGTAGGAGAACTTGTTAAGCTTTTTAACAGATCCTTGGCAAAGGATGACAACCAAGGGCTATAAACTTAGTCACTTTATCAAAATCCTCACTACAAATAGAGAAGATCCAGCTGGGAACTCAAGCTTTGTATGGAATAAAAACTACCCATGTAAATCCACAGGAGGATTTTTTTTTGATTGTCTGTATGAACCAAGAGGAGCAATGAGAGAAAAAGTGGGAAGGAAATTAGCTAAAAATCACCCTAAAAGACCATGTCAAATTGTTCCACAAAGACAGTTCCCTAATCTTGCAAAAAAAAAAAAAAAACAAAAAAAAAAAAAACCACTTGCCACATAAGAGACCAAGCTGCTATCAGCTATCAGTCTAGATTGAAAGCAGCAACACAGACATCATAATTACGGAAGTTCTGTTATGCTTCATGGAAGATTTTTAAACGGGAAGACCCAAAGATTTTTCAGAGAGAGGGGCAGGGGAGAGAAGTATCTTGAGTGAAGCCAGAACAGATCAAAGTAACAAGTAATAAGACAGTTTTCAAAACAATACATGCAAAAATACAATGCAGTGTGTCAGCATGATTTAACTTAATTTTGTGAATATTGTGCTGAGGGAAGCAACTGCATAACATCTCCCTGAAAGACCTTTCTCTTTATTACGTTTTTTACAGCCTTATACCTCTACACTGAAGCAGAGAGGCACAGCCAGCATTCAAAACTAAGCAACTGAAGTAACCATTCTCAACTAGAAATTAGCTCCCAAATCAAAGCACAACAGCTCAACAGTGTGCACTATCTTGCACAGCCACAGCCTAATCTGGTATAAACAGAGGATAAAAACGAAGCACTAAAAATGGAACTTACATTTCATAATCAATGAAGAAAAAAACCTGACGCTGCATAGTTGCCTCCACCACCTGTTACAGTATGGTCTCTGAAATGCCAATGAACTCACGTAGTTGGGAATCCCTCCACAGAGGGAGAAACCTGCAACTGTTTCCCTACAGATGTTGCCACTGACAGGGCAAAAAGTCACACAGTGTACTTTAGACAAGGGCTGTATCTTGTAACCACCCTAAACCAGTACTGGCTAGTCCCAGATCTAGGAAATATTTCAGCTGCAATATGTTTTCAAAAATCCTTCATTTTTTCCACACACCCATATATACCTACATACACAAAATTAATAGCTATTTGTGAGGGAAAGATACATGACTTACCATTTACAAACCATATTTATACAGCCTTCTAGGTTAGATGATAATATTCTGATCTCCTAACCCTTATCAGAAATAAAGCTTCCTTTCTTGCTTGCTATACAATTTTTTTTTCAATGCATTAAATTATTTTTTGAATTTACAATAGAGCATTCTACACTTCTGAAGTCAAAGTGTCCAGAGTGACTACAGACTTCCCTATCCTGCAGGGAGAGTATGATAATCCACAGCTGAGCACTGAATTCTTGAGCCACTGGGTACAGCCCACAGCTGGGTCAAGGGAAGCAGAAGAGAAAAGTGGCACTTCTCACTTTTAACAAGTTCTCCTTTACACAAAAAAGGAGGCTCAAAGCAGGAGCCAGCCTACATCCCTACACACTACTACAGTTTGATTTATAACATGGTCTGAACAGCAGCCACCATAACCAATTCCCACACACTGTTATTCTCATCATAAACATTTTGTTTCTGCCAGCCTCTCTGGAATTGCTTGTGGCATTTGGACTTCACTTGACCAGATTGTAGATGCAACACTGAATGAAGTTTGTGTATTCAGAGGCACCAGGCTGAGAAAGGTCTAACTTTCAGGAAAGGGAGAACAGAAGAGGAAGCCCACAGTGTTTGTCAAAGGCAGGACAGAGGTATGAAGCTGACAACTTTGTATTTTTGTCCTGGAACTTAAAACAGCTAATTAAACAGAATTTTCCACCTATGAAGTTTGAGGAATCAAAATTAAATAAGAAATAGCAACCCACAAGAGACTTGCATGTCTTAAAGAGACTGGTATGTCTTAAAATTTCACTGTGACGATTCTCTAACTTGAAAATTTAATAAGAATAATATTATTTAATACTTTTTATTATTTTCAGAACATAGCTTTTTGTATATAAGGTATTAATCTCATCCAAATTTCCTGAGGGCAGCCTCATTGTCTTTGAAATACAAGCAATGCTACAAGTGCACCTGTATTTGGACATCACTACTGTCACAGCTGTGTCCTCAGATGGTGCTTGGAAACATACAAACACATTCTGTTGAACACATTTATCAAACATGTTTTTCTTAAAGTGCCACGAATTCAAAACAAAGACCTTAATCCTAACCAAACCTTCTTGCTAATAGAAGAAAAAAAAAAATGCACTACCTCTATATTCTTCCTAGAGAGAAAAGAAATGGTTTTTGCCATCAATAGCATGTTTTTGCAGTCTGCTGCCACTGCTAATATCCACTGACAGAATGAAGTGCATCTTCTGAACAGTTCAGTCAGCAGCCACAGAGAGCTAGAGCACTAGTGAAGAAATAGACTTAGAGTGGATGGGCTTAAACCAAAACTTCTTTAAAAAGACTGAATAAAAGGGACTACATACAGCAACTTCTCTTGTCCATCTCCAGGTTAGTCAATTTAGGAGCAAACTCTGAATATTGATATTAATCTATGTTGCTTTTCGTATAAAACAACTGGGTTTTATCTAAATCTCACTACTTGTATGTACTTTTCCCTCTCCTCTTGAATTATATTTGTAGATTATTTATGCAAAAACATGAGCATCAACTAAACATATGTAAATACTTTCGGTTTTAATT
This sequence comes from Sturnus vulgaris, assembly GCF_052056855.1. Taxonomy (NCBI): domain Eukaryota; kingdom Metazoa; phylum Chordata; class Aves; order Passeriformes; family Sturnidae; genus Sturnus; species Sturnus vulgaris. The sequence goes on along the minus strand of NC_142244.1, from coordinate 86,646,326 downwards.
TCTTGAAACTCAACTTGAGCTGCAAGCTCAGAGGTGCAAACTGACCAGCAATTTTTCTGATTCCAAGATTCACTACTGCCTAACAAAATCAAATATACAACCTGATTGACAGTGACCAAAAATAGCCTTGATTAGCATTTTTTTTCTCAAAACTCAAGCCTGGTAAGAAGCAGGATAGCTGTATTTTACAATCCTGTTGGCCAACACAACAGCATTTATGAAGGCTAACTTCACTGAAAAACAGTTCATACATTAATCCTAAGAGTTAAGAGCCTGAAAAAGCTGTTATTTAAATTTCTAAGCTACTGCAGTGATTCAAGAGATATACACAAGAACACACACCCTCCAGCTGTGATCTGTGCTGAGACAAGTGGAAGGTGGCGTTTAAGTTTTTCCCTTTGTTACTCACCATCTAATTCTGTCTTAATTGGCACGAAAATAAACTAAATTAATTTTCCCTAAGAGTATTTTGCCCATGACAGTAACTGGTAAGTGATCCCTCTGGCTTTATCTCAACCCTCAAGCTTTTCCATTTTATTTTCTCCCTCTGTCCTATGGAGGAGGGACAGCAAGTAAGGAGCTGGAA